>NW_019211456.1:43696648-43872235 GCF_002443255.2 Varroa destructor
TATATATTTGTAAAACACAAGAATTGTGGTTAAGTGTTGAGCGTGCCAGGGTCGCGGTGCTTTTTCGTAATGAAAATCGTGATGATGATGATGGTGGCGATGGGGATGATGATGACAGTGGTGGTGATAGGAACAAAAATAAATGAAGGAATCTGTTATTGAGTAGAAGAAGCCAGTCAATTAGCGGCCACAGATCAGAGGATGCATGTCGCCGAACAGAAAGTTTGTTGCATTTTTGGCTGCCATTGAGAATAGAGATCTCAAATGATACTATGTCGTATACAAGCATGTATTTAGTAATGCATTGTATTTGCTACATTCGTCTTAGATGCACCAGCCATGAAGAACGGAACTGTTCCTCAAAGGTGGGTCGAGTAGAAGTGTTTTCAGTTGGGATTTTTCCAATGCGCCACGTATATGGTAAACAGGGATCACTAAGTATTCCGCACTTACTATAACGCTTCATGCGGAGGCAGTACATGGCTGCAAGCATGATGAAATACGTTGGTGTCAATAAAAGATTTATTGTATTTATATAATTTTGTTTTATATAATAATAATCTATATATAAATTCAAGTGCCAAGTTTCCGTTAGAAAGAATTCCCGTTCCAAGAATAACATTAGATTACCTAAATGTAGCCTAGACGTAATAATAGCCAAATACATTTGTAGACTAGTATTTCATATTGATACATTTAAAATTGTTGTTGCTTATAACATCTATGACAAGCCTGAAATCATCATCCATTTATCTGCACACAAAGTAACGCAGTATAGTCAGAGTTTTATAAACTATCTACAAATATACCCGTCTCTCGCATTCGTGGCCCCATCAGTGCATAGATGCTACGCCACTCCCCATGTAGTAGCTAAGAAATAAGCATGCAAATTTAACGATTCGGAAGAGGTTTGGTTAGTTCTGACTTTGGTGCTTAAGCCGACCGCGACAACAGCTCAACTCCCCTCGGTGGGTTTCTTCCGTAGGAGAAAGATGGCGGACGCGACCAAATGAGACGGTGCAGCGGAAATCAAGATCAGCGTTGGCACCCGACCGGCGATTGCGGAAGTGTGCATGATGTCCGATCGCCCTTCGCTAAGGGTAGCTCGCTCCATCGTCTGGTCCAACCCTGAATGGCGGAGATACGGAGAGGCAACATAACGGCATGTCTGCCAGCATGTCGTATAATTATAACCGTAACATAAGGGGAACCTCCAGGGCCGAGGCGTTACTGTCGACGAAATGGTCGCGCATAAGACTGTACGCGCGAACTACGCTGGTCGATAAGCCTTCATTCCTTCAATGCGAATCAAGCGACTCAGAACCTTTCATTTGAATAAGCTATCTTACTCTGCACGGATCGAGGTGGTACCTTATACTACTAACAGGATGGCAATAATCTTATTGTCGTAACGGTAAAAAGCGGAGGTAAGGAGAATACGACCATGCGTGGCCCCGCCGACGGAAATCATGGAGCGTGAATAAATACATACGTATGAAAAATACCTGCATGTCCGCACCAACATTAAGCATATTTCTGCTACATGCAGAGTTTGCAGAAGCTGGGCCAGAATCTGCTCTATGTTCTTCAGGCAGGTCCCTCAAAAGTGGCGTGACCTCTACGCGGTGCAGCATCATGGTAGACGAGATTTGGGTCATAACCCAACGCCAGTGTAGGTATTCGAAGACGAGCTCGCCTCCGACTACATACATACATACATATATATATATATATATGTGCTCTAAAACAGTGGCGCTATTCGTTGCTCTCACAGACAGCATCGGCCTCAGTCGGTTCCCGGTCTCGATGTCCGTCACGATACAATGGGATAGTCGAGCTGGGGCTGGCTGACTGATCGGGAGCTATTGTAGTGCGCAACTAGGCAGTGGTGGAGCTTAGCGAGAGTGACATATCTTGGTCCCATGTTAGTTTCTCACCGTGGTTCCTAACTTTGCAACAATTTTTGTAGTTGGCTCGAGCACTGCTAGAAGTAATACTCAATCAATAGCGGGTTCAGTGCGCTGTTATACTATGGCACTCAGACGAATGCGCTCGTCTCGGCGACTGTCGGCCGAAACCCTGAGCTCTCGCCGTCCCTAGCTGGGTGCCCTGGGCCTAAAACACATATCTCTTTACAGTGACTCATTTCGACTCTGTCCTCTTCTGAATCTCCCCCTGTCCCCAACTGGTAGATTCAAGGGAGCACAGTGAGCATAAGACCCCGCCTCGGCCACAAAAGAGTAGAGCCCATGCTGGCTGGTTGGGGGGTCCACATTCGAGAGAGGCGAGGCCGAGCTTGTGCAACATTGAATAAGCCAGTGCAAACTGAATAGCACCAGTAGGCCAAGCCACCCGACGCTGCGATTAACTACTGTAAATTTTATTCTATCTTATGCTTAATTCATTAAGAGGAACATCGAGAATGGCATAAATAATGCGACACCGACGAAGTTTATCTAACTGTGATTCAACAACTGCCACACTCTGCGCAAAAATATTAGATACGCTAATTCGACTTGTTGTTTTCGCTGTTTTTCATTGGTAGCTTTAAACCCCTCCTTCCTCCCTCCCATATGGTAATAACTCATATGTAGCTCCTATGAAAAATAATTTTCAAATATCAGATATTTTGTACGTGCTCCGCTAGACCCAACTAAGATTAAAAAAAGTGCATTTACGTGTTTTCCAAGAATATTGTTGATTGATCAATTTAGCGACAACAATGCTAACGTAGAGTCCCAAAGCTGAGACCTTTTGAAGCAGCAAAGAACTTCCCTAAAGATCAACGAGGTCTAGGATTTTTATTTTTTAATTTGTTCTTGCCTGAATTACAGATAAAAGGATGTAGCGTAAAAAGGCGCTCAATTGAAAACTTTTTCCCGCCATTCTCGTTTCGCGTATCATTGCATCGATATTTTCGTTTGTCGTGGTAACATATAGCATTGCGAAGCCAAGCCCCAAGGGTATGTCACAACACAACTTTGCCCGTATCATTGACAGTCGACGGTTGGATTGTAGCCTACGATGTCTACATCTGGGAACACTCCTGAGGGGCGTTGTTGACGGCTCGGTGGTGCCGAGGAGACCATCCCACACGAGCGGCGAGTGGTAAGGACTCAGGAACGAGGCCCACGGGTTTCGCTGAGAGTTGACCGGGTTAAGACTGATAGATCCCGCTTGAGCCATACGAGGTACTTTTACCCATCAGCGATAACAACGATGATGGCGGCGGTGGAACAGTGTTATAACAGCACAGTAGCTTGCAGTGCTAGCAGGGACTCTGTCTGAAGTACGGGCTTCTCCCCTGGCCCCATGGAACCGATGAACTGAGCCGTGTTCGCTGCGACCAAGGTGTCGTGGTGTATGAGGGAGCGAATTTTAACAAGACAGTGGGAGGTGATCAGCGCACCAGGAACAACCTTCCGTATATCTCAGCGAAGAGGCTCTATAAATAAAAGCTTTGAATTGCTAGACTGCACGGTTGAAGAGGAATAACTATATATATACATGTTATTGACAAAGCGTTCTTCGACAAAATGTGCGAAATGGGAGAAGTATGCTGTAAACTACCGGGACCGCACTTAGAAACATTGATTTCCACTTTTTCTGCGATAATATAGAGTAAATTCGTTCCGTTCATCAAATTACTGAAAATTGAACTAATTTCGATTGCTTGTGGTGATACGTTATCAGTTCGAGAGGGTGAAAAAGTTGTAGGCTCATCACAGAATCAGGCAAGATGCGCATAGCAGGACAACGGCTTCCAGTTTATGCTCGTTCGTGTCTAGGCACCAACTACCCGTTTTCCGCTGAGGGCAAACCGGATTAAGTTATGGGGTGAAGTATGGTTCTCTAGTTATGTCTGAGCTTCTAGAGTGAATGAATGAACCAACGTGATTATTCAAATGTACAGCGAACTCAGTGTTTCATCTGAAATCAATTTCACCTCGCACCTCCCCGGGAATGAAGTCAGAGGACCTAGGAATTTTGTACGAGAGTTCGCCACTCTTGCTCACAGTGGTAGAGGCAGCAGCTGCAACTCTAGTTCCGTCCTGGAATATACACATCCGAACAAAGCCTACGAAGTTCGTCGAGTTAGGCCGCCTATTCATACTTCCCATTTCGTCCAACTCACGTCACTAATCTGATTATCGCGAGATCAACTTTTCGTTTAGTCAAAAGCCAGCGATGCGAGGAGCAACGCTACTCCTTTAGGATACCCCTTTGGGGAAATGCAAGCCGGGTTCTTGGTACAGGGAAGTTGAAATTGTCGGCCTCGCCTTTTCTTTGTATTGCCTGCCTGCCTGCCTGCCTGCCTGTCAGCTTGCTCTAGACACGTCTCAACTAGCACCCCGTTGTAAATAGTACAATTTTCTTTATTACATTCAAGTTCGTCTTCGTAGTTGACCTGCACCATATTTGCTTCAGTGGATTGGTCAGTCTTACTTGGTGTGATCTTATTTATGGCCGGTGGCGTGTGGCCTCATCCGAGGCCGCAGAATTATCTTTCGAAATGTAGGGGAAGATAATGTAGAAGGTGATCATGCATAAGTTGTTGCCGTCATACTTATTTCGTTACGCGTAACGCAGTGACAAAGCGGAACAGGCATATGATTCCGATATCGTTAAATGCAGGCTCGTGTTCCAGCTTGGTGCATATCGCCTTGCTCCTTTTCGGTAATTAGTAGTTTTTTGCTACGATGGATTATTATTGTTAACTGGAATATTTGAACATTAAAGGTAAAGCTTCGATGGGACAGGGTTATTATGGCCAAATGATATATTAGCAACGGATGGTTTTTAATTTTCTCCTTTGCTTATAGCACGTGTTTATTTCAAGAGAGCCAACGTTGCCCTACGCTGGGCTTTTCCGCTTAATACGTGTTATTCTGAAGTGTTCAAAAATCAGCAATCAATGTTGATTAGAACGAAACACTTCCATTGGCTAGCGCTCTATATGAAAAAAACCATGGATCGTCTTATGACTATGGTATTGAGAAAAGGTTATCCAGTATAAGCTTTATGATCTAATAGTAGTGCAAGCAATTTACTGCGTTCAGCCTGATCGTCGGCTCAGGTAGTTAACAACAACATAAATCTAAGTCAGCCATATATACATAATAGTTCACGGAGTTTGTGCGATTTCTTTTACTTTATAACGTAGCGAATTTATCAACAGTGTAAGTTATTGTATTGTGTCGTATTTGTCTTTAGGTCCGTCGTGCAATGGACGGCCCGTGCCTTAAATGCAATGAAGGAATCTGTCTCGGCTATCAACCGCATTTTTGGAGGTAAGTTAAATGACATTTCGACGGTGGTCCTTGTAACACGGCTAACGATTTACATCAACCGAACTCACCGAAGCATTGAACCTCCTAGAAATAAATACAGATGTATTGCCCTGTGAGTACTCGTCATCGTCTATGTGCGTCTCAATATTTACCACATATCCATCAAGTATTCATCCCTGAATTTTTGACTTCTTTATGTTCAGGCTTCAGGAACGTAGTTACAGGATTTTCCTTTGGCAAGATTAACCTTCGGCTTGCAGTGCAGGGCTCCGCGATCTCCTTGGTGCGCGTGCTTGACCCTTGTAACCGCGCAGTCTCGAAATGTGTGGCCCTTAGACCATTTTGCCGTACTTCCGATTATAGCATCTGACTAGAAAAATTTTCTGTGAAAATCGTCTTGTGCTAACGCCCGAATTCGAGCACGTGACTTTTTCACAGCTAGACTACAATGCTAGCTTCGTTACGGCCTTAGCGTTTACCAGGACATGAGAACGAAGTCGTATACATATAAGCTGCGGTGCTCAAATTGCAGCTCAAAGTTCCCTCTGATTCAGTTCACTTTTGCCCACTGAAAATACTGTATCATTTTAGCTGAACTAATCTACGCTGACGTCGCTGCTTACCGCCTTGTGCGCAATACCATCATTATCACAATTTTAGGACAAATCTTAAATCTTAGCTGGGTTAAGCGAAGCAGAGGCTTTAGTTTTGATTCGGCCATTACCATTTTGTCCTTTACACGCTGCGTAACGTGTGATTTCTTTCCCTCGTAATTAGGCGCGGACCTTTGAAATAACCGAAACCTTTGTTTCGTCTATGTTTATGTTAGAAACTCCGAAACTAACGCAGTTGCTTGCTCGCTCGCTCCCACCTTATCCCGATCCTATACATCATTGGTCTTGGTCGCTATCGCTATTGGTGATCCGTTTCATTTTTAGGCAACAGCAGTAGCGAATCTCTTCGCCGGTGGTCCTTTAGCCCTCCCGGCGCCAGTGACGTTAGCACCAGACAGTCAGCGCATCATGAGCGCCATTAGCGTCATCCCGACTTTCGCTGGTCTGTTTTGACTTTTTTTCGTCGTTCCGCCTTAACAGAGACGCTGGCGTCCTTTTCTTTAGCGGTGCTGTTTCTGCAGTATCGGAAACGGCAGCCAGATTGGCGGTAGAAGAAGGGCCGTTGTTTGTCTTGACAGAATTGCTACATTCGCTACCGCTACTGCCGCCACCGCCGTCAATGGCTCGGCTGTTTCTGCCGGACGTGGTAATAGTTGTAGTTGAACGAGGGAAGCAGGCATACAGATGCAACGATGTAGCTGTGTTGAGACTGGCAACATCATTGATTAGACAAGCCGTGCGCTCGCTTGTTGTTATTGTTACCGATGCTGCTGCCGCCGCCGCCGATTTGTTGTGGTCGTCGTCGTTTTTGTGGTCGCTTTTAACAGTGTTGTGCTTCTTACCTTATCTCGACAACGACAGCAGCTGCTGCGGTAGCCTGTTTCGATTTATCTGCTAAGCGCCGGCATACATAATACTGACATGGACTGTCGGAAATGATTTACCGACAACGGAACACGATATCACTCGTTTCCAAGCCTGAGCCGAAACTCGAAATAGCAGCACAGAGTTGAAGCTGAAATCCAATGCTGAACAAGAACCCTTATTTGTAATCCGCATGTTGTGAAGCACATACACTCAGATTTGTCGGAATACAAATATGCACGCGTTTGCTATAGAACGTCCGAGTCCGGACGGTATCCGTTTCGATTAAGCACAAGGGGGACGGTAAAGCAAAGCAGAGAAGAAAAACATTAAGCAAGGATGAGAGACAGAAACCGAAATAGCTAGTGTTTAAAGGAAATGAATTTCAATTTTTCAGAGAATACATAGAACAGCACGAAAAACATAGGGAAAAAAAAACAAAAAATAAAGAATCGCATGTAATCCTCTTTAGACGTGGCACGCAGCGTTGAAGAACTCGGTTATATCTTACATGTTTATGCGTTCACGTTGTGCTCGTGTGCGTCCTCTTCATTTCGATAAGAGCCTGTATATAATGGTAAATGCGTTCATCTTTAAGAACTAAAAATGAAAAGAGAATATATCTTGCTCATCATAGATGATATTATATGGGGTCGGTCTTTCTATTGTTTATATTTGGCTTGATGATCATCCAAAGAATCTCTGAGTCAAAAGCAAAACATAAGTTCTTAGTTGCTTACGCAGGCTGGCATGGCGCATTATGTTTTCAATTATTGTTGTCACCAGTTAAGAATCGCAGATAGCGTTTGTCTGCACCACATTATACAATACATACTATAACTCAAAGGACAAAGCTTTTATATAACAGTTATAGGAAGAGTTAGTTATCTTCTTTATTGCGAAGTATATTTGTCTCCTTGGCGGAACTTAACACGGAACTTACTGTCGGTAACCTCCTAGAATTCTATATACGGAATGAATAAGCCTTATCTATAAAGTTAATTTAGCAATGTGGCACTGTTTTTTTCTGACGATGGTCAATCTTTCCGTTGCAGCGAATGCTCATTACTAGTAGGATAGTTCCGTTTGGTGAAAGGTCACACTATAATAGTGAGCCTAACTTGATATATAATATGCCTAGTTTGGGCAATCACGGGGCTAATCGTGGGCGTGTCATATGCCACTCCAGGAGATCTAAACCAGGAACTGGGCGTAAGGATAATTGAAAGCATCATCATTAACGCATGCAGCCGTAAGAAATCTCATAGCGACTGCGTAGTTTTTCATCTCATTTTATGCCTGTTTCAATTGCTATTAATGTGTTTAGTATTTCAAGGGCGTAGTTTAACTGTCAGTTTCTACCAAAATTTCTACTTCGAATCATCGAAAGGCTCCTTTGAACGCCTTTCAGTCTATACTGTCACTACTATTACCAGAAAGCGTCAGTTCTCATCGGCCTGTTCGCTGTAATAGTCAGTGCTGTCATATCTTCCTTACCGCCGTGTTGTCAGGGGCGTAAAATGATCTCAATATCATCGCGTTGATAATAGAGATTTTAGGCTTGTACATTATGCGTTCACATCGTCCTGATCGATTTCTGCATGCGCGGAGATGCTTTTCATTCAGGCTGGCTGCAGGTGAACGCCAGTGTGCCTGTCTTACTATCTTCGTTAAGGTCGTCTCACGTTAACAGCTAATACCTAAGAGTCATGTCGTCGATCACTACAGAGTCGTGAGTCGGCGAGTCTGCCTCCATAGCGCCGCTCGTTTACGAGTGGCCATCACAGAAACGCCGCACACGGCCACGCGATGGTTGGTTGTAAATGAACAAAAAAAAAAATAGAACAAATGAAGATTCTTGAAGCATCCACCGACGTATCTGCGTCGACGAGAACCGTCACGATCGGTGGCGAAGGAGGTGTCCTCCGTTGAAGATGAGACCGAAGTTAAGAAGTAAGCTATCATAAATTTGGTAGCGTGATTCTACGCTCTTCGCTTTTGTGCTGGTGATGAAAATTTTCTAGCAAGCGTTAGGTACGCTGTAACTTCTGTCCGTTGGTTATTCTATAATATTTGATGACATTTTTGAAAACACGCTCTTGATACCTGTTATTAGTAGAGTTACGCAAAGCCACAAAGGGTCGTCGAAGATTTTAGCTATTTTCTAGTTATACGCTCGATTGCGCAAATATAAGTTAGCACGACCCTGAATAACCTATATCTATTACTGTTATCTAATATTTATTGAGAGGTTGATTCGCCTAATTTTGAGTGATTTTTTGTTCGACTTTTTTAAAGGCGTATGAAGTCTAGCGTTACGAATCATGGCACTGATTTGTTGCACCATCTTGTTGTCCATTAGCTACATTGATTGACTATTAGTATGTATGTGCTATTTACTCATATGGTCTTCAGGACATTTTACAACTGCTTCGCGAAACAGGAAGCTTGTTCACAGTATCAATACATCACAAATCAACCACCTCAGTGTGTCTTCATCATCAAGCCGTTTCTATTTTACTATAAGCGTAGACGATTGCTGGTCTGTTTGAGATGTTCCCACAGTTATCGCAATTGCTGCAGGTACCGCTCTAACGGCCACAGATCGATCGCAGTTTCCTCCGTGAATGAGCAGATGCGTGTGTGCGCTTGCTAGAAAAACAGCGCCGGAAAATGTGTTTTTTGGTTACGTGGAGAACCATAATTTCACGGATCGCGGTTCGTTGTTGACTGCTCGCATACACGTGAGACGGAGGAAAACCAAGTATGTAACCATATGTGCAAAAATGCTCCCATATTAAGACAAAAAAAAATCATCTCAACAAAGCGCTAGCTGTTTCTGCGTGCGTACTAATAAAGCTAAGTCTCCGGGACAAAACTGACAGCAATCTCGCCATGATTAGAGAAGATCCAACGTAACAGATAATACAAGCAAGATAAAGAACTGGACAGATCATTGGAAAAAAAATAGATGCAAAAGTCCACGCGTCGAAAATATTATTACTATAAACTCAATCACTGCCGCTCCCAGCATCACTTAGTGTGTCTAAAGTACGACCGCACCGTCGGCTCTTGTCTGTCTAGGTATATTAGCTTGTCAAGGAGTTCTATTTGAAAAAGACTAATCCAAATGAGGAGGAGATGAAGTGACCTATCATTCCACAGCCTCTATCTGAGACGACACTATTACCAGCATCTCACACAGATCCCTCGTCACCCGACGATTATTCTCAGTTTCAGCATGTTCGCTGGTTCAAGGCAGCGAGGTTCCTATTTGTTGGCTTGTCCTATATACACTACAACTACGTCAAGAAGGACAGACGCATAGGGCGATGTTTAGCGTTGTTACGGGCGTGTTTCACACCTCGTAACGAACGACACTTGGCCCAGGCAGGCCCAAAACGACCGGGCCGGCATTACGGCCTGGTGTTATCGCCGCTGCCCACTATAGCACTATTAGTGGTGCTAGTTGAAGCAGAACCAGAGTGATCACGACTATAGCCGCGATTCATGATTACCAACGATTAGCCTATACTTTTAGTACTACTATTTGTCGTCGTTACTATCAGTAGGAAGGCAGCGTTGGGTAAATATATTGAGGAAGTTGGCGAATAAGTCAGAGACACAAAAGCGAGACAAGAACATCTAAAGCCGAATGGCGTATGTCGTTGAACAACTTAACGCAAGAGTAATTGTACGAATATATATATCTATATATTCGTAGCTGGTGTAGAAGATCAGCTCTTTAATACGATTGTTATTTAGCGATGATAAAGAGGTGAAGAAGCCGTGAAGTAGTCTAATGCCTCTGGCGTTCCGTGACGCGTAACGCTTCTATTACGATTGGTTCTTCAACGATTCAAACGGAACGAGTCGCATAAATCATAGTAGCAGCTGAACGTACGGCGCGAAATTAGTCAGACTGCGATCGTCTGGGGCTAGAAGATGGAAACGCGCAAGACAGCGCCCCGCCGCATAACGTGAAAATCACTCTGAATTTAACCTCAAAAAATATCATTCACTAATAGATTTTATTTATATACACTAAGTCTAATGGATAACATTTTCAACGAGTACACGTTATTCGACAACATCTAATGAACGGGTATTTGGATTTTCAGAAGTCTGCCATACGAGGCCATAGTTCCTCCAGATGCGTTGGTATCACCGCAGTAACCAAAGGTTGTTTTATCTGTCCATAGGCTTTCCTTCATGCTCCTAATGAAATATATGGCTGCATCAATCATCGACTGGCAATCATATTATTCGTATATAATAGAATACGGCAGTACTACTTGGAGGGAGAGGGGCGGCGAAAGGCTGGCCTTACGAGCCGTCAACCGGTGTACGAATTTTATTAGGAGCGGCAACAGAGACTACAGGACGAACGGGTAAAGTACAGAAACCGACCAATCAGCGTGTACAACGAAACAAAAATATGTACAGTAGATATAGAAACAACCGTAGACGAACAAAGAATAATACGACCTAACACTTGAGATGGTCGCGCGCTTTTTTCCCGGGTAATTGAGCATTTTCTCTCGTTGACTCTGTACATACCTAAAACGATCCTCTGCTCAAAGCTGAGCTAAGCTGCTAGCACACACGACTCTACGATTGTTATTGCGGTTATTTTTTGTGGTACGATAGTACCATAATAGATCGACTGCTGATACTTTACCTTTTTCGTCTGGTAGATGAAGCCTCTATATGATCAGTATTCCGTACGCGTCCGTCCGACTTGCTGAAACTGCACGCCGGCTGACACACACACCCACACACACACACCCACACGCACACAAACACACACACAAACACACAACCACACGCACACACACACAAACACACACCCACACGCACACGCGCACACACACAAACACACACCCACACGCACACACACACAAACACACTCCCAAACACACACACAAACACACACCCATACACACCAACAAACACACACACAAACACACACCCATACACACCAACAAACACACACACAAACACACACCCATACACACCAACAAACACACACATACACCCCAACAAACACACACATACACACACACACACATACGCACACACAGGTATATATAGCTCGCCTTGAAAGACCAGCTTACGTGCTAACTGTAGACTTCACCCGACCATCCGGAGCCCTGACGCTCGACGTGAAGTATATCAAGGAAGGACTGCCATACACTGCTCCATTTTGCTTCGATATGTCGTCGTTTTGAGTCACCGCCGACGTCCGGAGACGATCCGGCTGCCGACATCGTCGTACTGTATTGACTGTCGAAATTTATGTACGTAACACAGTTTCGCAATGATCCTCCAAACAAGTGAACATAGAGAGGGAGAGACAGAGATTAAGGAAATGAACGTCAACCGCATCCGAATGTCGAACGGTTCGGGTCCTATTGAGCACGAGACAGTGTCCTGTTTGAAGCGGTGACCGTACGAATACTGGCGGACTCTACAGATTGGTTTATTGGCAAAAATCACATAGTGAATGATGTGCGGATTCTGGCGATCGTGATTTTTTTTCCTTGTGAATCTTTTTTTCGTCTATCCTGGGTGTAGACCATAAGTATACCTGAAATATCCATTTGAAGTGACGGCGACGTCACGCTGACTGTGAAGCGCAGCGACAATACCAATGAAGGTAATGAAGTTCCGACCGAGCACGACCGGACGACAAAAAAAAACTTCTGGAGAACGTTGCCGGTTCAGGGAGAGATCACGTTGGACCGTCTTAATTAGGCCAAACTGTTGTTTTTACAGGCGCTACTTCGACCGGTATTTGCCTATGTGTTGGCTGTTATTCGTGATTGTGTTAATCGAAAAATTTGCTGCCTCACCCACCACCCAGTGGGTACGTACATAGGCGGGTAGCTGTTTCTGTCTAGCATTATATATCTCGCATTAATAAATTTGATGTAAAAGTAGCGGCGTTACTATTGTTCTCGTAGATCGTTAGAATGTTTTAGAACTGTTATGCCACGTGTGTGCTGCCGATTTGCACCGGGCAACATAATATTGCACTATAAACAACGTATTCTGATCTTCTCTTTTCATTTCGTTAGTGCTATACTGGTCCAAGTTACAGCCTAGGCCAGATAGCTATGAAACTACGATAGAAACGAGCTACCAGTGGCTCGATCCCGCTCTATTGTTGTCGTTTTCGGTGGTGTCGTTTCAGCCATAAAAAAATACGTGCCACATGTACGACGTAACATCGGACCTTTACAGAAACGAAGCAACGCTTCAAGGTATTAACGCCCGCCTTGAACTACATGTGTCCGCGTATCAGACGCCATTAATATGGTTGTACAGATGATTCGCAGCTAGCACATCGTTCTAGTATGGCTTTAGTTCCGACAACACGAAAAGACTGAACGGGCAGAGGGGTACGAAGCAACGATGAAGATTCAAAAGAGCCGTAAACCGTTGTCTTCGCATGTATGCCTTTAGACTGATAGCGATTTCGACAACAGGAACGGCGTCAGTTGCTGCTGCTTCTGCTATTCGCAATGGGACGCACTCTAGCTCAGCCTTACGTAAAAATTCGAATAGATATTGTCCGATAGGATTATACTTACCACTTTATACATATATATGATGCTATCGCGTTATGAATGTATGCTAACACATACGCCAAGAAGGTAATTAGAATTGACATTGGGCTTCTTGTTTCGTAAACGATCAATCATAGGTCAGAATCACTCGTTAGTTAGTGCATCCCGAAAATGTTAGGAAACAACAGACACAACTATCTCCCGTATACCCCTTCCCTGCGTCGACGTTGCTACCTGAAGTTGAAGCCGGCCACTGATTTTCTGCCGATTATGTTCACAGATTTTTTGTCTCCTTCTACGTTCATTTTGCAGCACCGGTAGCGGCTGCAGCGGCCAGTAAAATTACATCAGCCGAGCCAGTGATGGTGACCAATGCAATAGACTACTGTGAACGACATAACTATTTTTTTTCTCTCGCTGGTCCTTTTTCTGCCTGAACGAGTGCGACAACAGTCATTCGTCTGCGTACTTCACAATGCCTCATCACCGAGTTACTGTCTTCCGCATTTTACGGTCAAGTAGTGAAGCACGCTGCAAAGCCAACCCGGCAGCATGTCAGCATTCACGTCTCCATTGATGTTATCATCAGTGCCAACAACACCATCATTGTCGTCATTATTCTCATCATAAAGTCGCAATCAGAGCCGCAATGACACCTGCAAAGGCACTTACTGCTGTTGGTGCCGCGCCACCTGGTGCGCGGGCACATGCACATACACACACACGCAGACGTAGAAATGCGTTTCTATAGAAACAGTAGCGCCTATAACAGTAGATATGAACGTGAAGCAGGTGAAACGAGGGGGGCCAGGGGGGAGATGACAATCTTAGTGAGAAAAGAAGCTTGCGAACCAACCGGGAATAGTAAACAGCCAGTTAACAGTGAGCAATTGGTGGACAATATACGCCCTGTATTCGATGGCAATGGGCAAGTTGTCGATGCAGCTGTAAAAGTCGCAACATTAACATAGGCGCTATAGACGCAGCCTGTTTGCCCCTTACCCCTTGCCTCGCCCCGTGTCTGCTTGTGTTCGAAATCATCCAGGCTCCATTGAATGTCGTTCACTAGACGCCCTCAGACGCGCGTACTCGTCTTTCTTTTCTGAAGAATGGACAATATAGGAATTGAGGAAAGAGCCATGAACATAAACAAAGAGATGGGATAAGAGAATACGTGTTGCTTTTTTTCTCGCCGCCTCTTCCTGTCGGTCGTTTTCCTCAAGCTGCTTCGTCCATAATGCTTAGAGGCTGTTACCGCTCGGAACTAATGGATAATGACGCCGAATTGAGGATGAAGGGATGCGAAGCCTCAAAAGACCTGGCCTAAGGCGAACAATACGAACGATATAGCAAACTGCAACAGTAGAACGGGGCAGCAACTGGCATGATCTGGCGAAATCAATCTGAACACGTACTGGCCAAAGCAAAGTAAAGCCGAGGAATAAAGGGACAGCGTCTGTTCTGCTTCATCCGTTGTTATAGCACAGCCTGCTTCAGCTTAAGAAGATCCTTGTGTTGTTAGGGGAATCCGTCTGACGCGATGACTGCCTGGAAAGATATCGTTGACGATGCCGCAAAGTAGCTAAAGCGGCAACGGTAGATACAAGAAAGTCGAAACAAGCACAAAAGTCTATCTTTGAACGCAGCAGGTGTGACACTGGTTTCTAGATGATTTGGTCAATTTGCTTATTTCGAGTGACTCAGGTACCGTATCGAAAGATACCGATCCTATACGAAATCTTAAAACTAGAGTTGTCTTTCCCTATTATATACTAAAGTTTTTCGCCGCTGCTGCTTTTGTTTATGTAGCCTCCATTTTCCTGAAATCATATAATTGCATCTAAAACATAGAAAATGCAGAAGATTGGTCTTGAAGCATGTTACATTGAAAAGTCACACGATATTACCTGAAATTAGTCTGTATTCGCGTGCACATACAAGGGACCGTGTGGTGTTCTATCGCGATTCAACTGCAGGTATGGCTAGCATGAGAAGATCGTAGAGCCTGCAATAGAAAAATCACCTTCAGACTGAAGTGAAGACAGTTAGACATTCGTCATAGTATTGACTAACGTCTGACACAATTGTACCGTTGCAGTCGCACCCTAAATATTTGGGACAGATCGGTGTTGCGTCTGTTGAACGACTAGGTTAGTGCTACTAATAATGACAGTGCGACGAGATACCAAACGAGTGGTACTAATTGGGCAGCCCAGGCCGAGTCGTCGCCCAAGATTCCTGCCACCTGAATCCGCAAAGCTGGTTCACTTGTCTCTGATGAGACTGTCTCACGTGCCCGATCAGGCATATCGCTGGGAAACGCATGGCAGTGGAGCACCAGACTGTGCCGATACTGCGATCCTTCCACGGATCACAAGTTAAGTGGGAAACACCCAACGAGACCTAAGCCGTGTGTGTGTGTGTTAGCGTCAAGTACGAAAAACGATAACAGCACATCGATATATTCTATACTACATAAATACACTGCGATATGTATGTGGCGATTGACGGCGAGCTATAGTCGCCCATCCCTTGAGGTTGATTCGGATAGAGGCATGACTGGCGTATTTCTGCTTGTGCGAGGAAGACAGCCACAATCAGGTCAACGAGCAAAATGCAATTATGATAATAGAAATACTACATGGATTGTTTGTTGAAACGTATGCGATACATCGCGGGGACCTTTGACCTTGTTCTATTCTACGGCTTTATCACTTGCCTAGCTGTTCGTACGGTTTTGTCTCAGTTACATGAGGATAAAAACGCACACCCCCGAAATGATTACATTGAGGAAAGTAATATATACCGCTTATCACTGTGTTAGCTGTTTTTTTAGATTTGTATAAAACATACCACCGACGCTATGCTACCTGGTCTAGGAGAGACCGTCAACCAATATACCTATTCATAACTATTATACGGTAGTATATAAAATCGAATTTCACACATTTTCGTTCTCGCTTAATTTGAGTGTTCTTTCGGTGAGCAGCATTTTTCGTTTCGACAGATTCGATCTCAGAACCAAGTGGATAAATATGTATCGTAGATTTTCTCAATTGAAGAAAGACCATGCAGTAGTAGAGGTGACTTTTGAACAACAACAAGCAGCGTCACCAGTAGCACGTGCTTGTATATAATAAAAGTGCACACATGACGATTATTATTCAGTACCCCCGCCGGACCCGGTACTGTCAGTGGTCCGCGCGCGCGCGCAGACTGAAGGGTTTCAGTGGTAAACGTTGCTCGATATGGTCCCGCGATCCATGCGCGACCACCAACGTTTAAGATCTATGATGGCAACGCTTAGTTTGGTCGAATTTTCGTCGAATCGGTAAGGGAAAGCAAGCTGCACTGGGTTAAAGAGCAGTAATAGCAGCAAACCCCGTTAGAAAACCAAGATTAGGATGTACGCTAGTCATATTGATTTGACGATACCACGATGCTGACCAAAAATATAGTCTACTAAGGTTTTTTTTGTTGATCTTCTGGAAGAGAACAATGACACTCAGAGAACATTTGTTGAGTGTAGCGGCCATAGCAGAAGCAGCAATTTGACATGTTATTTTTGTGCTTTTTAAATTCTCAGGGCTAAGTACACACAGTATGTTGTGCTCGAAGTAGCCTCAAGCGGCTACACAAATTCAGCTTCAGCCAAATTAGAAGTTAATTGAAGTTTGTATCCTGCTTGAACAAACAGCGTCGGAACAACCGTCATGTCAGTAGGCGAAAGCGTCACATTGTTGCTACTAGTAGTTGTGCTTGATTACATCTCGTGACTCATGATACGATACGAATCTTGCAGAAGCAAAGGAAAAGGTTGAAAGCGTACCGTATCCCAGTTGATCTTATCAACAATCGTAGCAAAATATCGAAAATGTTAATTCTGATTAACGAGGTAACAAGGCACCAAAAGTAGGAGATACTGAATGAAGAGCTAGAAACAAAGACAAATCGGAACGTAATGACGTCGCAGCTATATGTATGCACAACTCGTGATCTTCGTGGACTATCAGGCAGTATTCCGTAATCGTCATTTTGCGCATTTTTTATGGTGCCGTTTCACAGTACTGTGACAGCCGACCTGATATCGTCAGCGTATGTTATACTGTTGAATCCATTGAAGTTAGCGGCAGGGCACCGTTCGTCGCTGAAGGTCCACTGAGGATACAAGTAAGATAATAACAGTGATGCACAAGTGGACGCCGTGGGCAGCCAAACAGGATATGTACTGAGTCCTTGAGGCTTATTCTATTCAAGCCCTATAGGTGCGTTCGATATAGATCAACATCAATGCAAAAAAGGCTGTTTCGAAGATTTTAGATAGCTGCGATACATCTGCAAAGACATAATGTATACAATCCAGTGGTGAAATATAGCATGCAGCCAACATGGACAACAACAATAACCGAATAATGGACAATGTTCCATATTCCGTGACGGCATACTCATACAACGGGATACATACGTAAGGGTTTCTACACTACCCCTTCTCTCGACCGAGTCAGTTGCTACCGGCATTTGTTCCAGTTTCTCGTTATTAACAGCACTTAATATAATAAAAATGTCAGTAGAGCTGATCCGCAAAGCTCACGGGGCCGTAGCCATGTGCCCAGCACGGTGACCCATCGGTGATCATCGACCCCACTACATTTCTAGAGGTATCACAGCACTGCGCTTCAAACGATATCAGCATGAGCTGCTGCCGCGACCACAGCAGCAAAACAATAAGCCTGTAGTACTAGCGAGTACATCGAATCCCCGGAGAGACCTAAAGCGTACAAGCTCCGGTAGTTTTCGCGTCGCTTTGTGCTGGCGGCACTTGATTCGGTTGAAATAACAGCGATAACAATGACTGTACGTATTTCTTCGCTGCCCACAAGTGCTCGTTTCTGCATCTAATGGCTATAAACATACACATGTATATATATAACGTGCATGCGCAGTCACAACAAAGTCGTCGGAAGTGCTCTATCTGTACCAGACAGATTCGGTGATTTGCGTCGCTTGAGATCGCCTTTTGCAGACAAGCCATGTAGATGGACGGTAGATGATACTAGCTACAAGTAAAATGAAGACAACACTAGTGCTATAATGCTTTGGGCTTGCAACAGACGTCACAGCCGCCGCCGCCGCGCGGGAGTAACGTGTGGGACACATCACAGTAACAACCCATACACCCATCGTTTCTCTTTGCACTCTTCGTAGACGATTGTTACGTAGACGTCCAATATAGCAAATTTCTCTCCCTTTCGCCTCCATCTCGGTGGCAGCTGCGTATGGTAGTTTATTGTAATAGCCGCGCTGCTCATGAGGGGTTTTTTAATAAATAAGAGGACACCATGTCGGCGATTGAGATAAGTCCATTGTAATCATCCCTGGAGTTCAACAGTCAAACGAAAAAAGAAAGTCAAATTAAGCAAAGACGTTGCTATCGAGCAACAATACATGCATGAAGTGGTGAGGTTCTTTCAAATGGCCGTCGCCCGCTTATAACCGGTTTCTCCTTCCAGACCTCATCAATAATATATGATCGTTTGTTCTAAATACAACGCTTTGCGCATATTGATTGTCATTGTCGCCATGGGTCTCAGTAGTACCGAATGGCCTGCGATGAATTCTCGAAAGGTCGATGAAGTCAACGTTATTCTCTAGCTTCCTTTGTGGGCCGACCTTTGTTCCTGGGACCTCGTCACTTTCGTTCCTTCTCTCTCTGCCTCGTCCCTGGTAGGTGATTCCCTCTTCGCTTTGCTCCCGTTTCTGTGGAAACACAACGTCTCCCACCGTTGTGTTTGTTGACCTGCTGGTGTTGTTATTGAGATGTCATCGTTGGGTGGCTTTTGATGTTATTGTTGCTGCTGGTATTGCAGCGTTTTCATGGCTGCCGTCATCTCACGTTGCTTGACACGTAAGATCCCCGCGTTGTTCTATAACTGCCACCCTCGTTACGTTGTTGCGGGCCCCAGTAGCATAGGCCATACGTTGCTAGGCGCAGTCGCTAACTGACCCACATAGTAGTCCATGTAGTGCTGCCTGGTCCAGCAGTGCTAGGAATAACACTGCTGCGAGCCGCACAACGTACTATATTATGACGACAAGCATCACCAACAACATTCATCATTTGCGTTACCAATATCATCTGTAGCAGCATCGGTACCACCGACATTAACACGCTCATAGCTCTTATTGTGATCACAGTAGAAGCGAATGGCGTTGTCCGTAATCGGCCGTAATCGCAGGCGCCAGTCCGTCGGCCGATTTAGGCCGGCCCACCGCTGCCGCTGCGATGGCGGCTGCAGTTCTCTGCAACAAAAGCAGTTTGGAATGGCAATACCAGAGATAGATCTTCGTACTTTTGCTGCTGCTGCTGCTGCTTGTATAGGCTGGTGTTTAGTCGAGCTGAGTTCAAGTCGATTTCGGCTTGTCAATATGTCTGGGAAGCGAGCTGGGGAGCTCGTCATCGGACAGCCACTGTCTTCTGCTTTCGAGGGCTGGCGCCTGCTGTATTCCAGCGACTGGCGGAACGGGGCGCTCGAGCACTAACTCTGACGTTGGACGCCAGCCACAACAGCAGTCGCGTCCAAGCTGCACATGTTATTAAGACGACTGCAACAATTACAGCCAGAGAATATATCTGCTAAGTATCGAAGGCCACGTGTATGGACACTGATTCATCCTGAACGCATCTACCCGAGAGCTATATATGCATATAGATGGCGTGGTTGAATACCGTCTTCAACATGGTTTGTTATGTGAATGCGTGTAAGGACAGTGCCGCTCTTGAGTGACTATGAAAACCATAGCGCGGTAGTTACTGATGATAAACTGTTAATTAGGTACCGATCCGTGATGCGCACAAAAGTGCTCTCGCATTGACCTCTGCGATCTTCTGACGCGTAGAGCGGGTCAGCGTGGCATTTCTGCTTATATGGCGTTAGATTAAATTATAGCGTCAAAAGGCGAGAGGGTATAGAAGTAGTGGGCAGATTGCCACTTGTTCACCAGAACGTTTACCGATGCATCAAAGAATTGTACCCGTATTTTGTAGTACGACATAAACGTGATTAAAATGTTAATAAGTGAATACGGGGTCGTACATGTTAAATAAAACAGTATTTCAATTTTTGATTGGGATTAGGGGTAAAGGAAAAAGAAATATAGAGAATGTTAATAATTATTACCGATTTATTTTATAATACGAATGCACTTGAGCCTCTACGACTTGACCTTAAAAAGCGTATGGGCGTCATCACGAACGTCTTGCAGCAAGAACAGCTGCAGAGCTTACCAACGACTATATCTGTGATCGTTTGTCATACCTTCTAACCGTCGCTGGACAATTCTAAGGCTGGCTATTTTCTTTGCTACCCTGCAGTCTCCTTTGTCTGCACAATAATTTTATTCCGTTTACAAAAGGGTTTTTTGTCTAATCAAATTTCTTCCCGTTTTTACAATCCGGTTTTGTTTCGGCATCTGTTAATATCAGAGCCAGATAGTTGAAATTAGCTCGAAGACTTGAAGAACCTCGCGGAGTAGGCGAACTCCTCGCAAGAAATAAAAATACTTCAATTGGATCTTTGTTGACTTTGCGGACGCTGCTGTTACTACACGGTGGGACTGTACGTTTTAGTTCCGCTGCTAGTGTATATATATACAAGTGTGTGTACGTGTATGTGCCTTTTGCACTATATTAGCCCATCCCCCCTTATCCCGATGCTTTACGAAAGTAACTGATCTGCTAGCCTAACTGGGTGGTCCAGCACATCCCCAGAGGACTTGATTTGTTTCCTCTCTTGCTCCTGACAGGTGTAACATATGGCTTACAATGTCCCCCTAGCCCTCGCTATATCCTACTGCTAATGGTCTGTCGCCTGTAGAAACCAGAGGTGCATGGAATTCGAACGCTGAGTTTACTGCGACGTTTTATCCAAGTTCTCCTTGTCCGAAATATAATGCTACGAAAGCATAGAACAGGCTGCCTGAGCCCATTCCATGAAGCTGCACAGCCATTTAGAACTGAGCTACAAAGTGGGGAGCTAGAATATTTAAATAGCGTATCGGTGAGGTGGGGCGAACTATAGCCATCTTCAACCGAACTAGGCCAGTTATCGCCTTAGCTCAACCTGGATTTCGCTCAGACCGAGTACTGGTAAAACTGGTGACTATAGGCGTGGGGAGATCGTCTAAGCTTAAACGAGGCAAAGGAAAAAAGGATGCCTTCGTATTTGAAAGTGCATTCTACTTGTGAGGCAAGCTGTTACACCAGAGGGCAAGTTTGGTGGCAGATGATCCGGAAAGTAGCTCGTTTCCCAGTTCAGCGCCAAGGTTGCATGCAGTATTGCATCTAGATAGGGATTTGGGAGCACCTTTTAAATGAAAAAATGGAGTGACACGAAGCATTCAATGTGCCGTACAAGCCTTTAGATATCTAAACAAATTGACATCGTACCAAGCGGGAATTTCACAGAAAAATACAGCGTTGTATAGGCAATACAATATAAATTAAACCATTTCACCAAAAGTAATATAATTGTTTTTGGAGCCCGCAGCGGGTTGATTTGACTACAAAATTGGAAAATACAAAAAGGAAACCTATTGACTGTACTGAGCATAATTGATTTGTTCTGTTTTTGCTTACTGCAAGCCGAGCACTAATTAACTTAAGTACATTGTATTCCCTTCTAATGTTTTAGTAGCACGTTACTCTTCGTTCGAGTGCGAGTGATTTGCTGACAAAATATTTAGGTCGGGGGTCAGAATTTTCTGCGGATATATCGAGCTTTCAATTTGATTTATTTTCCAATGATCTTCATAAAAAGCTAGACTCCTTCGAAGACTCGACCTGTAGCCGCGGTAGGCCCCGCGCGAGAGAAAAAATTTTCATTCAAATCATCTGCCGACCGTCTACCGCGATGTGCGCCTTAGCAGACCCCATGTGATTGAAGATAATTCAACATAGCCCCTTTAAATTCTTTATGTGATACAAATGGGGACAAAATTAAGATACAGGGTTATTGCTACTATTGTTATAATATGATTAGTTTAATGATTGCTTACATATATAGTGATTGTTTTATCCGCTTCTCTTACGAGTATAATAAAGAGTGAGTTACGGCTTAACTCGCTATTTCAAGATCTCGCCTCAAATAGAACTCCGTCCAAATCGATTGGGGTTCTGTATGCGAGGCTGATAAGTAGAAAAAAAAAAACTTTATTTTTGCAGTTTACCCGCTAGACCCACTGCAACCAGTATGCTAATTAGCTATGCATAAGTTCGTATGCTAATGAAAATCGCTCGAGTACATTGATGTACCACCAAAAACAACATGGTAAAGTGCGCTGGCTAAAAAATACGGTCCGAAGCACGATACGCATGTTCTGCTCGTTTTCCCATACTGATTGCGAAAAATGGCCTCTTTGAAAAGCGGCAAAAAATTAAAGGCAGAGTAGGAGCTCCGTTTCCTGAAAGCAGACGTTGAGCGTCGTTTCCTATCGGCTAGTTTTGATTGTATACCCATTTATTAAGGACCGGGTCGCGTGCACTGCATCCAGTGGCCTTTACTACAGAACGAATCGCGCTAGAATTCGCTCACTGACTTCTTATCCACTCGTTTACTTACGGCGCTGTGAAATGTTATTTTTTCGGGATAAACATTCGTTTCCAATGTGTTGGACGATGAATGAGGCTCTTTGTCTCGGTGCGCAGTCTCCTTTTCTTTGACGTTGAGTCCGTCGTCCTGAGAGCTTTTTGCTTCTTCTTCAGAGCTCTATTTAGTGGCCTTCGCCCTTCAAACACAATATAGTCCGCCTTATTCACAACGTGACGGGCATGCAAAGTCTCGCCTGATGGAAGCATAGTCATCCCAATACCTAGACTCTTTAGGTTCTTTTTTTAGATGGGCATCATTTTCGTTGGCTAGTGGTCAACTTGCAAGTTGAAAAACGCTCATGATGCTTTATGGAATCGCTAAGACGACGACGACGACGACAACAGTAATGATAATTTTAGATATTACGCCTCCATGAAGGCTGGTTGGCTGGCCTGAAATCTGCAAAGGGCAGCAGGGACAAGCTTGCATGGGGCTTTTCCATGGTAGTCTTCACGTAAGCGAGTTGAAATTGTACAAAGCAAACTCAAAGAAAGAACACCACAACCATTAAGACCATCGTATTACTGTCTCGTACCCAATCGAATAACAACTGAGTAACAAATACTATTAGATGATCAATAAGAGATAATACAGCTGGCTTGAAGACGCCGGATAAACATTGTGCGCTGGTTTTGCGCTACTGCAGGCTGATGGGCCCTATGTGCTTGCCTGGATTGTAGAATACTTCTTGGCTAGTCAAGAAGCGCCGTCGTTATGACACTTCTTGGTAAGGCAACACATCACGGGCGGCTGTTGCCATGGTGCGGATTCTGTTGCCTGATATCTGACAACGGCAGGCTGGACTCAAGACAGTACCTTATACGGCAGTGACCCCCAAAGGTCATAACCAGCATGAGCAGCCGTACCAGAAAAGCAATGCCGCCGATACCAGGCAAGCGAGAGACCGAGTCGCAGATAGGAGACATCAAGGCTGTTTTATTTTTATTTATTACCCACCAGACAATTGTGGGCGGACATCGTTTACCTATTGACCAAGCATGTAGTAAGTACCTGATGGTCAAGCTCAAGCAGGCAACAGTTTGTAGGTTTTTTACCGTGCGTTCGCTGATATAGACACATTTTCAATCGGTGTTGAAGCGGTAAAGCTGAACGCGATGTGGCTTGCTTACCCGTTAGCTGGGATTGGACGCCACCAGCCCAATATATATATCCGGATACACAGAATGTATTGCTCACACACACGTATTTATTCGAAGAGCTGAACTCGTGCGTCGATCGCAACGGAACGCGTCGCAACAGCTCAATACGACAGAAAGGGTGGTTAGCCGACAGACCTCACGAAAACATTTAATACAAAGGGCGAGGGCCATGACGACGAATCTACGAACAGAGTTACCCCAACTGGCATCGCTTTGATCGTTAGCACCGCTGTTAGCATCTCTCCTTTAGACGAACCATCTCCGGGTAATTCTTTCTTCCATGATGCGGCAAAAAGAGAACAGGACATCGAATAAAACTTGAATCCAAACTTTAACTAGGTTAGCTAAATTAATCGAGTCCGATTTATTACCCTATGAAACCTATACTTATATTTCAGTAAATAGGTAGATGTAAGCGTGTCTATGGCGGTTAGATGGACGAAAGCCAGCCATTATTGAATAAACATCTCTGAGCTAATTTTTATTTCATCTCAGCAATATGCTGCTCAATCTGAGGCCTTTGCGTCAACTAGATTAATGTTATCTTAATGAATCAAACATTCATCTGTGTCTTCCCAAGTCTAGCGACTTAAAGGAGCATATAGCACCTATAAACACGAACAGCTTACACGTATTGCTTCGTAAGTTCATTTAGGCAACATTTTACTATTTATAGATAAATATTTTTACATTTTGCATTTAATTTACAGTATGTTCTTTATTCTCTTGATTGCATAATATTTTTCCGAAAATTTTCGGAAAATGGGGCGGTGCCATTCGAAATACTTGAGCAGCCCTTACTCATGAACGTCCTGTATTCTGACATAATCAGATGTGTCATAAGCAGCAGACGGAATGCTCCGGATTCATCGTCGTGCCTACCGCACGTAGCCTTGTGAGAGTGACAGCCCACGAACGCATGGAGTGGTCGTTTAAATCATTTCGTCGTTGTCGACAACTGGCGCTTTGTCTTAAATCCAACAACCCGCGCG
Organism: Varroa destructor; assembly: GCF_002443255.2. NCBI lineage: Eukaryota > Metazoa > Arthropoda > Arachnida > Mesostigmata > Varroidae > Varroa > Varroa destructor. The sequence goes on from NW_019211456.1 coordinate 43,721,789, forward strand.
AGGCGAAGGAAAACGTTAAAACTGTTTCTATTGAAACGGCCAACCGGTATCAGCGTTGACGCTGCGCGAATTCCCACGACCTCAGCGAAGAAAAGGTTCAACCGAATGAAGTTGCGCGTGTAGTAGCAGGCGTTCTCTTCTACTTTAAAATCTTCCCATCGTTCTGATCGCTTATATTGTTCTGCTATTTGCGCAGGCCATAACCGAGCAGTAGTCTACGTGCGACGTCATCTTCACAACAGGGTAACGTGTTGGCTGTTGTTTATGAGCCATGGCTTGAGCTTGCTACTTCTACGGCTTTCGGTCTGGGGTGTTTCATTGATTGTGTCATTAGAGCCTTTATACCGGCTCAAGTTCTTCTTGATCCTAATCTATCTGATTAGAAAAATGTCAGAGGTACGCATAGTTACTTATTTTGAGAGTTTCTTTATAGCCGCGAGTAATTTTGAGCATCCTGTTAAGTGAGACCGTCTACTTGAAGAGGTCATAGCCTCTGTATACTACAACTATTGCTACAAGTTACCGCCAGAAAAAATAGTAGCCGTATGTGAAATTCTCTGCTGCCCAGTGACTTACCAAAACGTGCCCCACTTGACAATATATAGCTGCTATAAGCACCCTGAGATTATACATTTATATGTATAGATCTACCATCATGGTAGTACTTCTCGTTGATGTTTTTATTTTAGCCATTTTATAGTCCTGAGACTCTACCACTCTAACGTCGGGCGTCGATAAAACATGCTGGTCTATCCCTGCCCATTGTTTCCAGCAGTTGACTGTCTCACAACCTCAAAATATTTACTTTCATCTTAGCTATATCATACGACAACATGTGTCGCAATGTGTACATGCGAGCTATTGAGAAACAGGTTTGCCTTCCCTGGTACAATAAGTTCTCTCTAAATTGTTACCTATTGCAGCTGGAGCATATTTCTATATTCATCATTGTTCCTCTAAATACAATGAAGACACAGTGATCCTATTCGCCAATATGTATCCCTTATTCTATTTAGGCGAAATTTTGACCCTGAAGTGTTCATACAGTTTTGCAAAGCAGAACCAGGAGAAATAGCCAGTATCCAAGCGCTCGTGAGCAACAGCGTGACTCGGATTCCGCTGCAGCAATCGTTGTCGAGTCTTCACATGACAAAGACACGGTAATGATCGTTAGTGTCCAAATGGAAAAATTGCATAGTAGAAATCGGGCCCAAAATGGCCTGCGCCTGTGTGTGTATGGTTAGCAAGAAAGTAGAATGAATACACGGTGTTCGTTCATTCGACCTGAGCCAAGAAGGCATACCATGCACTAATGCCATTACGCTGTACCATTTGTACGTACTGACACCGCTATTGTTAATACAGCCACTCGTTTTTGCTTGATCGCCTGGTGAATTTCGTGTAGATGCTCAAGCGTAGTGAAAACCGTACTTCACTGTTGCTGAGTGAACTGTTGGCCGTCAGCCTGTCGGTTGATTTCATCAGGCGGCACTAGAAAAATTGACAAAGTAACGTCCGTTAAAAGCTCGTCCATCTCCGTTTATCATCCGTTGTCAAACGATCGACGCAAGCAGGACAAGATTAGCAGGAGAAACATGTAGAGGCGGTGGCTATCCTGACAATCGCGGCAGGTACAACGTTGATAGGAGGAATAACAATAACTGCCACGGTGATGCCAGCGGCAACATCCTGCCCTTTTCGTCAGATTCAGAAATTCAATGGTGGCTATACTTTTGGTTACTGGTCGTATTTGCTGTGATCCATTACCTAGTACTGAAGAGAGGGCTGACAAATAAGTTAGACAATTAAGGGAAGAGTGACAAGGCAGAAAAAACGTGGATGCAACCTGGTGAAAAGTTATGGTAAATAGGTATCCGATTCAAAGTCGTAGAGCAAATATAAAACTGCAAAGATAAGACAGACATCCTTTTGCCGCCGTCTGATTAAACTGAAAAGAACAGAGAGGATGGGAACCAAGAAAAAGCTTGTCAATTGAATTTCCACTACGTCCTCTAGACTCCTAGTCTCCCAATACTCGTTAGGTCCGTTTGCTCTGCTTTCCTCCTTTGTCGAGTGCGTTCTCGTCCTCTTATTGATTGCCTGACGTAGCGACAAGCATGAAGGAGCACTGCCGAAATTGTCGGAGAAAAAAACTGTGACTAAATCGACATCAGGCAGTCAGTACATCGCATGGCTTTATTTGGCTATTTATCGCTATAGCTTGCACAGCGGCAACTAGCTTCTCGGTTGCCGTCTTGAGACGGCAATAGCGGCGGTGACGGCGTCGTCGTCGTTGCTGCCCATTGTGGGCGTTGCTCATCGTCGGCGGCGGAAGACGTTGCCGTCAAAATCAGCAACTCAATCGTACAAGAATACACGTGAACGAAGGTAGGCAGATAAATAGACGGGCTAAGAAACACCCAGACACTCTTGCACGCGAGGAAACAAGTACAAGTGGTAGTAGCAGATAGGTTGCGGTTCAGGGAGCTACAGGACAATCTCTGCTACAGCGTTATTACTGATTTCGGTGTTCCCGCTGTGACGTCCCTCGCAGACGATGAATCGCTACTTGCGAAAGTAACCGCCAGTGGTTAGAGGACCTCTGTCGATCGGTAGCGTTATTTTTCGGAAGGAAACCCCCATGAAAAGCTCTCTCCTGTGGAGAAACAACATTGAGTTATTGACGACAGCGTGATAAAAGAGATAAAGCTGGCCAACATCTAAAAACTCCGACTGGATAAGATACGTTTAAAGGAACTGAAAGTGAAGTACCAATCGATATTGTATGCGCTGTATTCTGGCACCATACATCTGTAAACGTTTTCGTCTGATGAGCGATGAGCATATATTGTCGAGCAAACCGGGAGCTACTAACTCTGGTTGAAATAAACCTATAAAATGTGGCCAACCAGGTATAGCCTTTTATGTACTGTACTTTTTATATAATGCTTGCCATGGTTTTCGCGGCTGATGGAAAATTGTACGATGTCAAAAATGTACGTTCCCATCACTCTTCCGGTCTAATAATTAGCTGCGATCGATTCGGGTATGATCAGAATCGATGAAATGTTTGGGAACTACGACCGATTCTATCATGCGGTGGTGCCTTCCTTATCTTTATCGTGGTAGCAGCTAGTCTCGGCCTTAAAATGGTGGTTCCTTTCGCGAACAACATTGTTGCAGGCTATACTGCTGTAATCGTAGTACATAAATGCAATTCTACTGACAGTAGCTTCCATCGATCGTTAGGGTCAAAATTGAACAACGAGACAGGAAAAATGACTGGCCTTTTACATTGTCGGTACTGATAAGAGGACAAAAATACATGATGGCATTTATGTTGAGAGGTCACGATCTCGAAAATGAGTACCGGTCAAAGAAAACGTACAAGTTGTGATCGAAATAGTCGTAACATGTATCACTAAATGGCTATTACGAAAAGAGCTATATAAATGGCATGGACAATACTGTGGACTAACTGCAGTACGCACTTACGGAACTTAAAAACGACCATTGCATTTACGTATTTCATAGGGGAAACGAGTAGTTCTATTGAAGTAAACGCATTAACCGATATTTACGATAAGGCAATGATGCGTTCCAGCTATATAAAAGGGACTGATGTCATAGATTTCAAAGGCGATAAGCTGTTCGAACCGTCATTGCCATACAGTTCACGAGTAGTAGCCCATCGAAACAGTTATACGAGAGGATTATGTCCATGGCCAAATACCGTCACCAGGGCCTATGAGCCTATGAATATAGATAATGATTATCTATATTGTTCCTATCGCTTGCAATTATGTACTCGCCATGAGCCGATGCCGCATCCCAACCGTTTCCAAAATACTAACGTTTTAAGGAGCACAAAAACTCGCTTGTCCAGTTTTGGTAGCTAGGTCAAGCTAAGTCAAGCTTCAAGTATGAGCCAAAATGTACCGCAGTAAAAATCGCTGAATTATTTTCGCGACACAAATTTTAGGTATTCTAGATGCTCGTACTAGTTATACATGAGTGTACGTGTCGACGAGGGAATGGCCATTCATCTTCCGCCATTTTCATCGAGGTCGCTAGCTGAAGAACGAGCGCGGGTTATCAGCGAAGTTGATTTTCCATATGATTATTATTACTAGACAGGTAGATAAAGGAAAGCTTGTGTCTTATTTCGAATATGCAGACATACGCACTCCGAACGTCGTTTCAGTCAGAAGCATCAGCATCACCACTAGCGTTGTGGCCGTTCGAAGTTTCCTGTCACAAATGTTCTATAGACATCTATTACACCATTATTTTTATCAGTCTTAGCGTTATCGCATCGTGTTCACGCTCGGACGTATTATTTATTTCGACTGAATTTATCAATCAGACGGCATTGTTCATAGAAAGTGGGTGTTAACTGTTCCACACTCAACAACGTCGGTGTCAACAAATGTATCACTTTATGACCATATGAAAAACGAAGTGTCGCAGACTTCTTTTAGGAGTTAAGCAACACCTTCTTCTGTCTGGGGCAAAAAGCACATCAGCTAGGTTCACCGTTGATCGCCGCCTCCCGTCTACAGAGTTGCGCAAGCCTTCCTGTTGTGGGGAAAAAAATATACGAAACTCCGCGGGCGGATACTTAACCTCCTTGATTCTACGTATCTGGACGTTTATGCTGTAATACGTCGTCCAGGGGTGGACAAGGGCCTCGCTGCATAGATCCAACATGGGCACTAGGAACGGGGGAGTCGATTAACAGCATCATGATTCTGTTGCTGTTGCTGACACAACAATGAATAGCGTGATTTGGAAGATCAAATAAAAAGTATTCAGATATCTGTCGTGACCCAGCGATCGCGTCGCTATTTCGCCTTCTTCAATATCTTGACGAATGACGCTTTCTTATTTTGATACTCGCCGATCAGGGATAGTAACGAAGACTAGCTTCGTGACAATAATGGACTATGCCCCCTTCTTCCCTCCGCATTCGACGCACCTTTACTTCACTGTCGGCTTCAGCAGCAGAGCTGGCCATTGCAGCGACCTCTCGGGAAGGGCTTTGCCTGTTATTTTTTACGGGTCGAAGAGATCTATCGTATCATATTATGCGTTACATCAAGGCCAGATAAATATATTTACCTGTAACGATAGTTCTTCTACAGTAACATACAAAATTTAGGTAATCCTTAATAATCCCGTAAGTTGGCTTTGACTAGTCGATTGAGTTGTTGATAAGAACGTCGACGCATATAAATTAGAGCACACACAGAAACTTTAGGAAAGTTGCGGATATACAAAAAATAGCCGATGAGTAAATTAAAGCAAACAAAACATTAATATAGCTCAAAGCGAACTCATTGATTTCTGAACCTATTGTTATTGTCTATTATTATTCTTAGTGCTACTTAGCTGTTTTTTTTATTGGGGTTTGAATCTAATTCTCAAACGTGACCACGTCAATCTTGATAGCCCTCATATCCAGTATATATCATATCCCTAAAATGAAATGAACACAGAGTCAAACCCCGGTTGGGTCAATCAAATGGGCAGAGGTCTAATCGACATAAAGGTTCATCAAGGTAACGACAACGCCAAACCCAGCAAGCAACAGCATCAATGATACGATAAAAAGACATGTTGAGAGAGCTGTCACCGTCATTACTATCTGAATTGAATTCACGAAACATCCCAGTTCTGGTGACCGCTCATCCTCCCACCGTGACATGATCTGAGGGCACGATACGCTGTAAAGAACGAGGGAAGTTGAACGGCTGAATTGTTGCCAACCGATTTGTGGATTGGCGACCCGGTGCCGACCAAGTTATTTGTGTAGTCTTCACGCTATCCGCATATACCGGACCTATTTTTGGTATTTGCTATTCGCCATCGCTAACAAATTGAGTAGCCGAATAGACTGGCATTGGACATGATGTTGAGTTCTTCTCTAAAGTATAGCTTGATCTTCGGTGTAGAACGATGACACATGTCTGGTTCCTACAGCTTTCTGGCTCTATGTGAGGGTAACAGCCGTCGCAATGCCGACGGCGCTGCCTAGCGTAGGAACGGACTCTACACTACCTGCTTTCTTACTTGCTGACCAAATATAGCGCACACGGAGTATATAATTATAATGCCGTCTTTCATTGCATGTATTACTTTCAGGCCCTAAGATGACATTTTATTTTTTATTCCTTCGATTTATAGACACCTTTGTTACCGAATAACAGCTCATCCCAGATGTTGAGTGTAAGTGGTAGCGTCTACTTATCCTATTTTCCAAAGCAAGATGCCCAGAGGCAAGTTCATCTGTTCCTCGACTGCTACTGCTGACACTGGAACATACTGCGTTTTTGGCCTTTTTTACGTAATTTCAACAATTTATAGATGCTAGAAAATGACAAGATCTATCTATCTTCGTAGGTACAATTGTAGCAATAGCTACATTTACACGACCATAATGAGCAACTGGTCGAAAATTGACTTAACAGCTATACGTGTACACATATGCACACTGTATGATAAGTCAGCCATTTTCCAACGTCCCAATGAAGACCGTAGCTGCAGGAGGTGTCCACCTGTTTCGCCAGGTCATGCTCCATTGATGTCACCTGTGAGCTCTATGGTCGCACTTATCGTTGACGCGGCGCCGCTTGCTTCTGCCAACTGTCGCTAGACACATACTGATTTAGTACTAAAGTAACAGTGTAATGTATACACACACACACGTCTGTTTCTTACTCTATGTCCCTTGTTCTGTAAGCGAAGCAGTCCAGATAAGTACATGCGTTTATGTGTGCATATGAATTTGTCTATCTCTGTGTACGATCGTCTGAGCGTGTGCGCAGAGCCGCGGCCGGATTTTTCGGTACCGAATAACTTCATGTCCTTTTGGAAATAGTAGATTCATCTGCGAATCGTCCAATATTTCGTTTTAACTTATGCCAGCTACCGCTGCGAGATTCTGTTATAATCGGATTGCGGTTTCTTTCAGAAACAGTAGCAACTATAGAAGCAGTCACCATGATACAATCACATGACCAATTGATCGAGAGAAACAGGCACAGACAGGGACAAAAAATGGTGCATTCGAACGTTTGGATTGGCGACCCCGACGACTTGGAATCAGCAATGATGATTTGTTTAAGCAATTTATACGGATTACGATTGCTACTGTGCCTGTGCCTTCATGACCTGTTGAGGTTGTGCTGCTGGCCAAATATCATACCTTGCCGTTTGTCAATATCAAACTATACGGGTGTTCCGTTAATTTATTTATCAGACTGTTTTATCGCTTCTATTGGTAACGGGCCCTTCGGGGGCAATGCGTATTGAACATATCCCAAACTGAAACTAACCACACGGAATATAGATGTTTTTTTATATAGTATTATCTCGCACTATAGAGATGTATTTTTAATTGAATTAATTTCTAAAGTGATGAACGCAGTCATCCTCGCAAGTAATTTACAGGAACATTATACAAGAATATGCATTTTATACTCCCTTTTAGGGCAGTTAGAAAATTAACAATCGGGTTAAATTCAACGGCGTCCTATACAGAAAGGAACAAATGGACCACTTCGATCGCAAAAAGATATATAATTCGAAAGTGAACAATAAAAATTTATAAGTAACTGTTTCGATCATGAGTTTAATCCCTAAACGATGGAAAAAATGTATGTGTATAAATGTGCTCGGTGGGGCAAGACTCCATAGGCGACACAGTCAGTTATTTCTGACGTTTGTTCCTCTACCGTGACCAAAATTAGCGAAGGATAGTGGTCTCTCGGATCTCCATGCAAATCTTACTTGTCTAAGTTTCTGCACAACGAGAACAGCTAACTTCGTTGACGTAAGTAGCTCGTCATACCAACGAAACGATGAAATCAACGGCACTGAAAGCCGTTCGGCCTATACGCGTTGACAGACTATATATACCATATGCATCCTTGCATATGGGCTAGCCCGTAACGATAACCAATTGCGAATTCTCAATGGCTAGCCACAGGATATGTATATACAAACAGACGCATCTGTACACCGTTGAGTTGACCTGTTTCTCGTCATCGATTAAAATTGTTTTTCTTCTAATCTTGCGTCGTGTTTATTCCTTTAGAAATTTGTGCCTAGCGTCAATGGCGATATATCCTTCGCTGCTACTGTTCCAGCCGTACTCGCTCTTCTAGTAGGAGCTGCTGCAGAAGCAGTAAGCATTGAGAACCGGAAAAGCGGATTTATTTTCTCGTTCTTTCTGCCATACCCTCCGATAGCAGCGCATCGAAGTCGCAATATTTCGGTTTTCTAGCAGCATCGTATGCCAGCTAGCCATCACTTTATGGCTAGCTGCCTTACAAACAACTATTGGCCTTTTTTTTGCAAATTAATGTATGTATATACTTCCCTCTCCCTCTGTTTTTTGTTCCAGAACTGCATATGTGTTATACGCATGCATGTGGAGACAATCGTGTTAGAATAAGACGCAGTTAAGAAGGGAGGGCAGCCAGACCACCATCCTCAGAGAACAATCATCTAGTGGTGATGCCCTCTTTTCAGTTCAAAGGTTATGATAACAGAGCGTTGCTGAGCCTCCTTACCCCCCCCCCAGTGATGTTTGGGGTCCGTGGAACGTTTTTTGGCTTCGGAAGTCTTCGTGTCCGTCTAATATCGGCCGTAGGCATCGCTTCGTATGTAGCGAGTCGCATCGAATGTTCGTGTTGAAATTAGATGAGTCGGGATGGGAACAAAGCGTGAGACTAATCAATGCCACGATAATACATACGATATACGGTCACATGTTCGCACCATAACTATGGTTGTTATTATTGTAATAACGGCTGTTTTTTTAATGCATTCGACCCCGATAGGGAGCAGAGGGACAGTGGGTAGCCATCGTCGTATCGGTTATATGTTGTGTGCATTGTAGTGAACCATTCCGGTGAATTTTTTTCTCTGCTTTCAATAGTATATTGTATACATACACTTGTACCACCAACGGCAATTAAATCATGTTATCTTCTCTGTACCCCGCGAAACACTGCGTGAGACCACGCGTTTGTGTAGCGCCTACCCAGTTTCTTCTTTAGTGGTTACGAACACTAGTGGTTATAAAGCGATTACTTCCGTAAGGTTTGCGTTGTTAACAAATAAATGGGTGACATCTCTTTCTGTTGTCGAAGTGCTATCACGACGGATGTATGTTAAGTTATTTAGAAGAATAAACGCAACTATTCCTGGATAATGAGAATGCAAAGTTCCGTAACTTTCTTGTCGAATCGGCGGCCGGCAGCTGCGAGAAGGTTTTGTAGTTGTACTCGTATCGTTTCTTCAAGGATCACTGTCGTCGAATTGGACGTTTTCATCTGTTGCCACTAACTAGTATCGCTTCTGTTTTCATTGACGTACCGCTATCTAGACGGCTTCAGCAAAAAATCGTCGATCAGAGCGAAAGTAACGACGATCATAACGAAAGTACGTTGAAAAAGTTAAATAGGTCTGAAGGAAGGCAAGGAGCCCGAAGGGGGAATGGGGCAGATATCGGAAGTTAGAAAACGAAAAAGTCAAATGTCCTTAGCGCCACGGGCATTGGCCCTGCCGTCGGCAACGGTAGCCTCCGCGGCCATTGCGAGCTAACGGTTACCGAAGGCCAATTGATTCTGCCACTTTACTAAAGTTCAGCAGTTTCAGTCAGCGAAACAGCGTAATAAAATAAATTATAATTATACCGCTTCATGTAATCACAGTATATTATGTAGCTAGCGGCGTGACAGATGGCTTTTCATGACATCACGGCAGGTCTGGTGACCAGTCTCCGAAAACAGCCAATGGCACTTTTTGCCATCATTCGGCTTTACGTTTATGAGGCCGGTTTCCGCCTTTGTACTACCCCTACTCGTCCACCTTCCTAATAAGGTAAATCTATCAGAGGGTCGAATCTTCAATGTCCGCCAATCGATGGACGAAAATGTCAAAAACGTGTCAAAAATGCGAAAAAAGCACCCGATACTATAAGAAGTATGCCAGGCGTATTTCTTCTAACGTGAGAGGAATGCTCAACGGTTTCGAAAACGTCGCATAACGGTCATCACATTGGATGAATCGGGTCGCATCACTCGTTCGAACGCATCACATTATAGCAAATGCTCGGGCGATACACGGTTGTGGCGTTCCCAGGTCTTCGAGCAGTAAACACCTCTCCGGGTTTGCCTTCTAACTACTTAATCGGTGGGTGTTTGTTGTTAGTAATAATTGTTTCTTAATTCTTATTAATAGTTAATAATTTGTTCTTAATTCTATATTGATCAATATTGTTACTGATGCCGCGATTAGTTTGTTACACTATTTGTGTTACAAACTTTCTGTTTGTTTTCATTGGTAGGCGATAAAAAGCGAAAAGCAAAAAAAAATCGTCCAAGTTATATTTGTGGACTACTATGTTTCGCAGTTATGCTCAGATTTTCGAAGAGTTTGACATACGTTTCTATGTAAATGGAAAGTCACAGTATCTTCGTTGAGGTTTAGTCATCTGACGTACACAAAAAAAAATATGGTCCTCTAAGATAATCTAAGATCGCGGCCATCTGATGATTTACCGCGAAGTCATGTTCGCGGTAAATCATCAGATCGCGTCTTCCTCAGTTCATCCCTAGTAGCGGTTGTCAACCGGAAGATGACATATATATAATTATAGATAAATTATTTCAATTGCGTTAGAAGCTTTGTGCACTGTCGAACTGGCTAGATCTTTTCTCAGCGTTATACGTCCGTCGATTGCGCGATAACGCTAGTTGCACCATCGACCGATGAATACGTACGTATTGTGAAGTGAAAAATACTAATATTATTTGACACGTATTGCCGTAACAGAATTAGTCTTTTCGTAGCTCTTGCCCCCTCTGTGACGAAAATAAAATACAAAAAAAAACCAGATACCAAAACAGAATGCATGAAATTAACAGAGATGAAGACGCTATTATGCTGCCGCTATTATTATCGTTGTTGTTCGTCACTTGGTTGTCACAGAAACGTTTTTTCTCATGAATGCCTCTGCCCCCGTCTGACGCCTTCAGATCCTACTTGCCTAGCCTACATGCAACTATGCGTAAGGAACGCGAAACCGTCGAATAGAACGAACCCCAAAAGCAGCAGAAGCTCTCTGCTACTGGAAAGCGCTCGTGTGGCCCCCAACAATAAAGTCAAACTGGCTACAACACTAGGACCAGAGCGTCCATTATAGCAGGCGCCATGTTTAAATCTGCGTTCCCACAGCATGTCACTCAAAGCAGCACGATACGATGCGAAACGGCTTCGCTTTTAGCAGCTGTCTACCCGCCTGCTATTTATAGGTCGGTCTGTGTTGGGTACGTACCACGCGCATTTATATTATAACATTTAGTCGATTAGACCAAAGACCGTGTAAAATCTGCGTGTTAGCAACATTGTCTTAGCGGAAGATCTGGACAGCGACCCAAATTGGTCATCGACAACTTCTACGTTGACTTGTTAGCAATAGCAACAGTGGCCTGAACGATGCACATCATCGAGGCTGTTCTGTTCTTCTATAGGTCAATGAGATAGACCAGTCAGCAGCGGGTAGCAGGACGGATGAACACCTGCAGGAAGATCCGTTACGGGCTCGACATGCGAAACGCCGACCAGTTAGTCAGCCATACAATCCGATGATCTCAACCTGATGTCGGGCAGCTGTAGACCAGCATTACCGCCATCGTTGCATGATTATTCCGTGACGACTGACAGCAACGATTTTGTGGAAGTTTAGTAAGTTAGTGACAGCCGAATGGTGATCAGGGCATAAGCAGCGGCGAACAGCATATTTTGCCTTGTTGAAATACAAAGGGCACCGCATCGATCGCTAAATAGTGATAGCAGTAGCGGTATACAGTATTATTGTAATTTAATAGATACAACAACGATTGCCAACCATCGAAACAGTCGCTATGACGAAACGAGAAATTGGTCAATTTATCGATAGAGTCGAAAAGCCATTGTAGGAACCGCCAAGTAATGGACGACCGGCGGAACAGAAGTAATAACGAAAACGACATTTATTACACTCGCATTTTGAGAGAGAAGCGATCTACGTTCGGTTCGCCTACTTACGCTTCTTCTGTATTGGCAACAGTTGAAGAGTTAGCCACCTAGCGACCTGTTTTAGAATCAATAGCAATAACAACAATAACAGTGGCAGACGACAACGGTCGTGACGCAAGCTTACTAGCTAGCAATAGCATTGATTCAAATGTATCGTAGCTCGAGAAATGTCGATGCCCTTTTTTGCCCCAATAAACATTATAATTGAGTGATAATGTTCGCCTTCTCCGTATGTCAATATTGCTATGTTCATTCGCATAATTGTGCAGTTTCTATAGTAACTGAGATAGTTTGCTACACTTTTAGCGGTAATAGTTTTGTGGCCGGCCGGTCTTGCTCCACTTGCCACCACCGTCACGATCAGCGTCGCCGTCGCACGTCGTCACAATTTCCGTTATGGTCGTAACATATATAAGCATGGCTGTACATATAAAAGAAGCATCTGAAATGTTACTGCAGACCTCATCGCATAGCACCTGTCTCCGCATAATATATATATATATGTTGTGGAACAGAATAGGTTTTCTCAATGGGCCACCCTGTTGTTGGATGAAGGAGGGCCCACATGGCCACATTGATGCTAACTATCTCTTACTCAACGGGGTCTTCTAAGCAACGAGAACAAAGTGGAGAAAGAGATGGAAAAAGAAGCAATAGATAAAGGAGAATGGGCAAAGCGCTCAGTTGCAAGTAAACGCGCAGCCAGCACGCAATGTCCAGTTAGGTATAGATACATTATCAATAGGCTCACATGTAGACACACAGACAGATAAAAACGGACGAATGGTACCTCGCGATCGCCGGTTACTGTTGCCACGTCGAAAACGTGTGCAGACTGGGGGGCGGATTCGCTCCCTCGTATCTCTCGGCTACTATTTGCTTCTCTGCTGCTAGTAGAATCATAACTACGGCGACTCTGTGCCGATTGAGGTATTCAGCGGCAGTAATACTCACACTGACGCCAGGATTCAACGCTTCTCGCAGATGATGCTCATGACGGCTACGATGCTGACAAGGAATAGCTTGTCCACTAAGGACTGCTAGTATTAACAATGTTGTTGGAGATTCGGGTGACCTTTAGCGGTTGCCCCGAGCAATCCAGGCACTTCGGCGCCCTAGGAGGGGTGGAACGGGCAGGACCGTGTAGTTCTGCCCATCTCCCTCCCATCATTATGAATTCTATAGCAACTTTTTTGCTGCTTCTGCTGCTGTTGCGACGGCAGTACGAAAGGTGTTTCTTCCAGCCACAGCTGCCGAAACAACGAGACACTGATTTAAGTAACCATTTTAGCTCGTGGGCCGTCGAGCGAATTGTCAAAGGTGCCAAACAGAGTAGGCACGATGTTAGCGGTTCCAGTAATGTAATGGTTAGAAAGAGAGAGTGACTTAAACGATAGCTAGTGCGGCGTCTGTTGCTGCGGGCGCTTCCAGCGTCAACGTCAGCATCATCACTAGCACCCCCTTTCGTTTTGCTTCCCTTAGGACGTTCAACGGTTTATTGGATTTCTAGACGATACTAACCTTTGCCATTATTTGTGCGTGTGCTGTGTTTCGACTTTCGATTTACAGGTAAGAGAAAAATTTTCTACTTAAATTTTTCGGCGGAACAGTTAGAAGACGTTTGCACTCGCAGGGATATCGCTATAGGCTATACTAGCGAGCGGATTGAAATAACTAAACGAATCGAACAGTTACCTGAAACTACTACGTGAAACTTGAAAGGATTAAGGTCAACTATAGAAATAAGTTAGGTTTTTTTTATTAATAAGTTAGATTTAAAGTTGTATTAAAACTTTAAATCGTTGCATCGAACACTTCGTGAGATGGGTATAGCAAATAGCTTAAGACAAATACAGACATGTTAAAAAGATATCGTTCTATTTCTGTCTTTATAAAAAAAAAAACCAATAATTTCGTTTGCTACATTATTTAGAATGAGACCCCAGAGCCTACACCGAAAAGCAATGTAAGCTTCATTTGTAGCTGCTAAAGACTAATACCAAACGCCATTCAGGCTGCAAATGCTGTGGTATTCTCTAAACATGTTCTCTATTGATTTCTTAAAACTCGCAAGGTTATATTATAGTCCTTGGCTGGCGTAAATTAGCCTTAGTTATCTACATTTTATAGGCCAGGTTAAAAATGAATGAAATAGATATGTTGTTAATTTCAAGGTTAAGACTTCAAAACCTTCAAGGATCGTTGACATGGTCGCTCATTCTCAAAAAAAAAGGCCATCAATTTCCTCCTTCTTTGAAGATGCATTAGAAGAAGAATTGGATTGCTATATGTAAAAGCACTGTGATAAAGCCAGTGGTGACCACGCAATATTCACAAGATTCCTCTACCAACGTTAACTTGTTTAATTAAGTTAACGTTGTCTACTTTTCATCTTCACTTGGTTACCTGTGGGGGTGGATCGAATCTATTGTTTTGTCAAACGAATAATTAATGATTATATTAATGGTTGGTACGTGCGGTGCGTCTGACGCGAGTTTATGTAGAGGTGGGCTGTGACTGCTGGATTGTTAATTGTTAGCAACGTGGTCGTGCTCGCCAATACCAGATCTATCTATTTCTATATATAGATCGCTCTTATTACTTCTTTTTCTTCTTCAAGTTATCGCTGTAATGAGAGGGGCAAATTTATTTGCCTGTCGAGGCCTCGCCGTTATCGTCGCCACTTGTCGCCGGTCGAAGAACACCTTCATCTGTCTGATGTTCGCACACAATCAACGACAAACACAGAACGATATGATTGCCGTGTCAAGCCAAATGTTTATCTTATGCTATTTTCTATAGCATAAGATAACTGATGAAATTATTTTTATAAAAAAAAATAATTTCTATTCTTAGTTTTTAATGTGAAAACATCGTTAGTCATCAGTTTGACGTCGGTGAATTGCCCTTCAACTGAACTTGAACGCTATCCGTTATGTCTCTATGCCATGTTCATGGTAACTATTCATTGGTACACGTACGTATTCGACCGGTATAGCCGTCTCACGATGGTTCAATTGTAACATACACATAATAAAAATACACTGCAAAAGCGATAAAGACAATAACGACCTATCTCTGAAGCATCTCGACTGTTCCCTGTTCATCAAGTGTTCCATTATTATCGGACGCTTATTCTTTACGGCTATTGACAGTGATCCAATGACCAGAAAGGGCGAATCACGGTGGCATCGTTTATGCACAGGTTTTGAATGCATGTTTATGCAGTTGTTTCTGTGTTTGTGTGCATGTGTATGATTATTAAAACGCGCTCAGTTTAATGCCCTCTGCACTCCAGCAAGAAAAGCCAAATGTGAAGCGTGTCCGAAAAGCGGTAAAGAAGCCATACTATTGTTTGTAAATGTTTACTTCCGTCAAAGGGCTTTTTATTAACTTCATGGCGTTAATAACTACTCTGCATGCCATACCGTGTAAACTGGTCTGTCGTTAGTTATTTCAATGGAAAAAAATGCGTGAGCTTGCCGGAGATTCTGCTAAGGCAGTTTGAGTTGAAGACATTTGTTGTCGAACGACAGAGCGCAAACGCTTCCCATGTTCCCCATTTTAGCGTTTATACGTTTGGAGACAGTATCTATGAATATGCATCATTGTAGCCCGGTTCCCGAAGAAGGCAGCTCGTGAAGGGAATGATTGTAGAGTCGACACGTGATGCCAGCGGCGAAACCAGTGTTTAGAAGGTATCAAGCAAGGTTAACTTAGCAGCGGCTGCCTGTTAGCTATCGATTCAGTTATTCAGCAAAAACAATACAAACCAACGAATAATGCATACACTCACACACACATATATATGTATATACATACATAAAAATAAAAAAGATAATGCGCATATTTTTTTCAAAATTATAGCCGCTGTCGGCCTGCACTTATTCCGTTTCGGCCTGGAACTAGTAGATCGTTACACTGTCGAACTTCGGATCAACTTTAGCCATTTAACTTCAGCAGCATTCAACTCAGCCCTGCTCTATTTAAACGTTGACAAAATCAACTTCCTGTGGGCCGGACAGTTGCTTCTTAGTAAAAATCGGCCGTTCGAAACTGGTCGGCCGCTTCTGCCGCCGTTAACTGGAAGTCATTCGTTCACACTCTGTTCGAGGTAGCATTTTCCCTTGATCCTCCCGTATCCAAGGCCGTTTACCAGCAGCATCATTATAACTACGATCGTCCGCAGTTCGGCGGTTCGCTATGGCTTCCGCTACTACAAGCACCATTGAACCGCTGTGCGCGTTAACGGTAGTCGTTGGTCGACTCTGACCAACGAATTTCGATATTCTCGCTCATTCGAGTGCCGGTGAACGAGACTGAAGAGGTGAATGAGGTTCTCTTGAGATTCGTCTTCCTTGTTTTCACTTTTCCTTCGACGTCTTTTAGCGTTAGTCGCGCTGCCGTATCGTTCTGCTTGTCCAACTCCAACTCCCATACCATATACATATATATATATGTATATGGTATGGTGAGGGCGAAGAAGTGATAAACAAAATAAGTGCTCATAGCCTTTAACCGCGCCGAGAAGGAGCATACAAAAAAAGTTCTTGCTCCCTCGCCGTAGCATTGTGTCCACGTGCGCGAACTTGTTCACGCTCACGCTGTTGTTACTAATGGCTGTCGAACGGTTCCGTAGGACAATCAGTGGCGTAGCTCCCAGTGGCGATGACATCTGGCGCTTGGTATCTGCTGGTGCTTGAAACAGTCGAAGCGATGGAAACGACCGTCTGTGTGTTTCGAACCAGCGTAGATGAAACCAACAAGGAATGATCGGTTGATCGGTAGAACCACCGGCAGCACCTGTTTGGTGCCCTACCGGAGTCCGCACGGTAACACAGAGACTGCAGCAGCTCTCGGCTCTGGTCGTTTTTGGCGCAGGTTGAGTTGGCCTTTTTGTCTCGAATTTCGCCTGCCGTTGCCAGTTCGAGCCATTCTTGCTCTTATACGTTGTGGTCGCTATCGAGTCGTACGTCGCTGCTACTGCTCTAACCGAATAAAGCTTTTGTACGATGTTTTGCTATCGACCCATCGTGTTACGCAGTCTAAACCGGTCGATAAGTTGTCGACAAAAGGCTGGAAGCGCTAATATTGCTGACGACCAACAACATTGATGATCTTCTTGCCTATTAGTCACGATGCTGCCGTTGTTGCTGTTGTTCTTTGGTCTGATTTAGAGAGCGGTCCTATAGTAGCGCATACAAGTGATAACGTTCTTGGAATACTGATAGGAAACGATACTTTCTACATGCTAATGCCAGCTGATAGCTTCGTTCGATTGCCCACTCAAATGCTCTGCTCGACAGCTTAAAACTAGTTGTCCTAACAAAAGTCGATCTGCAATCAGAGAAGAGTTCAGCGGTATCGTCGGGAACTAATACCGACCATTGGCAAATGATTACGACAATGCAAATTCTAAGGGTGGTGGTGCTGATTATGATTTGAGAAGCGGTTGGAGGCGTAACAGGGATCGCTATCGATGGCTTTTTTTTTGTCATTTACCTCTGATCACGTAACCGCCGATTTGTTGCTAACGGATAAGTTAGGACAATGTATCCTATTTTGCTAACGAGTTTCGCACTGAACAACAGAAACCCCTACATTGTACATCTTCGACCTGCAACTGACCACCATAGATTTGGACATTTTGGCGATATTCATACACTTTTTTTTTGTGGTTATTTTATATATTATAGTACGTAACATAATAACTGTATGCAAATTCGTAGAAAGGGTACAAAAATAGCTAAAACATAGGACTAGATAGGATCGTTTGTCCGTTCTGGCTGTTTTAATAATGGCTCCTTTTTGGTCTTTGTAGTATTGTAAGAAATGCTGTATTTGTATGCACTTTTTACGAGAAACCTTGATGGTCGTCGAAACGGTATCGGGCGAAATGAAGCTCAATGGAAGACACTTGACGTACTCGTAAATATGAAAACGTTATATTTCTACTCCATGTAACCATATGGAATTTTCCAGATCCTTATTCGTATATATAACACACCGTAGTCTCTCACTAGCCTGTTTGGTGGCATTGCCTGGTGGCAGGTGTGAGTTCGCTGCATTGCAGGTCAAACGTGTAGTTGAAAGTGGCCTCTGACAAATCGCGATTAGAGAACAATGGTCGAAATAGCTCTGCTAGCTGAGCAAAGGCTGGTTTGGGGTTGTATTTTCAGTTGGAATTTTCTATTTTAACTAGTTATGATTTTATTCTCTCGATACTTATTTTCTAGAGATTGGCGATATTCTTGAGACGTTATTATAAAGCAGCGAGACGTTCTAAGTGTATCAGTAACCTTTGTTCTTGTTTTTTCTAACCGTTTGTTGATATGCGTCCCATTACAATATGTGAATGTCATAAACCAACTGAACTTCATTCTGCCAACCAAGATAGTATTCGCAGGACTTTACCACACCACATAAAATAAAACGGTCGCTCCATCTGGGGTAATTATTGCTGGCATCATAGACCACTTCATTGAGTATAGACATCCCCACAGTCATGCGGTTACCACAGTGCGGTAAACGTGTAAGATCGTGCCCCGCATTCAATAGGTGTTCCGCATGTTGTGTCTATTCGGTCGTGCATACAAATGTGTCGAAGTGACATCCTGTGATTTCTCACCTTTATTCGGCTAAAGATAGCTTTCTGCCGTTTGCTGGTTGGCTCTCGCGCCTATAGTGACTCTGTCTGTTTGACATCGTATTTTAGTCCTGCCAAGACGCACCTCTTCCAAACGGCAGATGAAGGCGCTCCGCCCCCCTTATAGCTGTCGTTCTCACCGACTGTATTTGTCACACAAAAACGCTTTGTAGCCGCAGCAATAGCGTCGGCTACCGCCGCATCAGCAACGGCGATAGTACAATAATGAAAACAATAGCAATGGTGGCAAAAGGGATTCGACTTGTTACATACGGAATAACCATATAAACAGCGCAAAAGTAAACCCCACATTGATAACAACGACGATAATCATCATCAAAGTAACAGCTAGTAAACTCAGCTGATCGTATTTTCATTAAAATACAGTGGTAACGTGGCAAATACTTCTTTACCCGTAACGTTTTTGCCGTCTCCTTTCCTTTCAGCCGCTTTAGGCTGACTTCCTGTCGGCTAACCAAGTTTCCAGATGATAACATCGTACAGCGAAAATTCACTCCTCCAGCTTCGGCCTTTCTGCTGTATTTTGCCTGTCCTCAGTGCGATAGGATCAAATACTCTCTCAAGCAGACATTGCTTCTAGTAATATGTTGGTTATCTTCTACCGCCAGAGTTATAGTACATAGTTTTGGACCAATATTGAAGATGGCCAAAACTGGTAATTCGTGAGGCTGACCATTTGCCCAGCTATTGCTGCCAGCCATCACTGAGGACGGCACCATCGAGCTCTGTGATAGAAGTAACAATCGCAATAAGAGCAAAAGATAAGAAGGTATACGTATAGCAATACTACAACGTTCGATTTACTCGTCATCACTACCGGTGCCGGTAATCAACCATTCATCCTTTGGCCTTTACTACTGGGAAAACCGCGCAGTTTTGAATAGCAGAGCAGATGGCGCCATCTTTGTTATTCGTTTTAATATAATACCTTTCCATCTGTAATTGTGGATTCGGCAGTACATGTTCATGCTGACGGAAAAGCTGCTATTTTGAAGAACCGAAAAAATTGTCACGATGATGGCTTAATTAGTTAGTTATGAAATCTTCTTGATGTCAGTAGCAGCGGTTGAAGAACTTGTGTTGTGTTGTTATATTTAGTATATTCCTGGAAAAAAACAACAAACATTCCTTATAATTTATTGTATAGGTGTCTGTGTGCGTGTTTGTCTATGTGAGAATAATATCTTTATGCTATTGACGTACACGTGTTGTGCTTTCAATTAGACGGGACGGTAAAATCGTCCGTTACGGGTATTTTGACCGTTTAAGAAACCAATACGCCTTTGCAATCGATTAGGTAATTCGGTTTTTATCATAATATTAATGATAGTAATATTAATAATAACGCAATAATAATAATACGACATGTCCTTAATAGCTTTTTTTGGGCTGCAGTCGATTCTCTCTATGCTCTAGATATGCTGTATCAAAAAAGCACTGCTATGACCTACTTTTGTAATTAGTAAACTGTTAACAACTCTTTAAAATTTCACTTAATAATCCGTCTACCAAAATACCCTGCTACAATAGAGACGTGTTCGAATGCCGTAGGTCTCTATACGTGAACGGCGTGGTTCAATTACATATATAGACATTCTCTTTCACACAGAAGCAATCATATGCAATAAAATACAAAACGCATATTTAGATCTCTGCGAATAACTTTTAATGATAGAACCGTTCCCCATTGAATCGGCCAGTCATAACACGACAGCGGTATCAACCTGGGCGGATGGTGTACCCACGAAAAATTCTCCACCACGTCGTAGCCGACTAAAGAAACCACGCAGGTACACCGCCCTGACCTGCCTTTGATACAGTGTCGACGGACTCGAAGCGAGACATTATAGCTGTGGCGGGCAGTTTCACAGATTTTCGAAGCGCTATCATGGTACTGTGACTCCATCCGTTGGCCTTCGTTTGGACGCGCCCTCAATTGTCCGCGAGCCTCATCTGTGCATGTGGCACACGCTCTTCTCGCATTTCCTCGTTGGATTTGTCGCGAGGTTCGTCATGCGAAAGCATACAAGCACACCGTATCATGCCGATCACTATATTAATCCAAGTCATACTTTGCTGTACACAGATGAAAAGAAACCACCTCCATATAGATAGGACGGGCTGCTTATAGTTGTGCCATGTTGAAAACTCCGTGTGTATGTGTGACGAAGATTATATGAATAGCATCGCCTCCTAGTACATTGACGATCTTACGGTGATTGTCGGGGTGGTCTGCGTGATCAGGCCTCGCAGCTACAAATGCATCATGCTCGCTTCTCAGCCCAGTCCGACTGAGGCTTCAAGTAGCAAAGTGTTAGACAATCGAATACGTAAACGTCTACATGCGCACTGGCCACACGGGTTACTTTTCATGGAGCTTCAAGGCCTGAGAGAAGAGTATTTAGTTCGTATAAAATGTTCATTGGTGTTCTCGCAAAATGCTCACCTCAGCATTTAGAAAAATAACCGCAGAGGCTAACTAAACTAACACAGCAACTGTGGATAAACGTGTGTAATCTACACACATAGGTAAAAACTGTCTCCGATGGACTGACTATTATGCCGGTGTGCTATACAGGGGCCACCCAGAAAGCAACACCTGTGGGTAGATCGACCTGAATTTTAGCGTTACTTGGTTTCTCCACCCTCGACAAGTCTGTAATTCTACCACGAAATAGTAAAGCTGTAATTTTTACAAACTGTGCCGACGTCAACGCGTGTCCTGACAACGGAAAGGAAAAAGACGTGTTGTTTGCGATAGCAGAAAGAGTAAGAGGTAGGAAAGAGAAAGAGGTAGGAACATCAGCGCATAGTGTAACCGATGCCCTGGCCTCGAAATCAGGTAGATCTGCTAAAATTATCGCTATAAGCCGTCTCAAAGTCAGTCTCCCGTCCT
This sequence comes from Varroa destructor, assembly GCF_002443255.2. Taxonomy (NCBI): domain Eukaryota; kingdom Metazoa; phylum Arthropoda; class Arachnida; order Mesostigmata; family Varroidae; genus Varroa; species Varroa destructor. Next base: position 43,743,442 of record NW_019211456.1, read on the forward strand.
TCCCTCCAGGGGTCCCCACCGAAGCTACAGGCGAGGAGTGGGTCTAGCGGTAGCATCTCGACTCCGCGCGAATTCGTAGAAAAACGAACAAAAAATTGTATTTCTTCCCGTGTTGTTTCTCACGAATCTATTCTTCGTGGCTTGTAAATGTCGTCATATAAACGAGCGGTACTCGTATTCGTCGCTGTATACCGATGGTTTTTCGTGCGTCTATCGGACGCCGGGCTCACATGAGCGGCAGACTCTATGTTGACATCTTAATTTAAAGGTGTCCAGCGCCCATGCAGCTGATTGCGAATTCGGCGTAAAAGCGTCTGCTCTCAGCAGTTCAACGATCGCTTTACACACAGCTATATATGTCAGTCTGTTAGCGTTTGTTTTCGTTTTAACTTAAGCCGTCCTATTAGTATTATCAGATTACCTTCTTATCTAATGCTTATTCAGTTACAGATGGGAGCGCCATTAAAAGTTACCAGATGCTCATACTCCTATGATCATGAACATTGCAGCGTTAGTAGTTAAAAGCCGTTTAAGGAAAATTTCAGAACATTTCATTATGATCTATCTAGAAGTGCACGCTGTTTTTGTCTACGTACGGAACAATTTTTCACGCATTAGTTTGTTAGATGAATTTTGACGACAATAGCTATTACCTAATAACTTATTTAATCTAGACTTCGGAAAACACACGGATCAGAAGATAATCCTTTTCATAATAAATGGAAGCTAGCTAGCTAGCTAGTATCAATAACGCCATTGAACTCATTGATTCTGGAAATTCCTGTAGTAGGTGAAGTACATATACCACTATCTAGCATTACTAAGCAAATTAGAATTGACTCATGTTACGCAGACGATATCATTATTCGAACGTCATTTTATATAAAAAGTGAAAAAAAAAAACAATGGACTGTAACCCAGCCAAGCGTTCTGCCGACGGATTTATAAGTTGATTTAATTTTCTGAGCCAAAATCATCAAGACGCAAATACCGCGAATGAGACAAATTACATTTTGTCTATACGGTGCTTCTCATCCAAGGTTCCAAACAATCGCGGACGCGGCTACTGGTGTCGGATAGCTTGAGCTCGGCGGCAAAAACGCAAAAACGTCGTTCTAGTGGTTCATCTGCTGTCGTAATTCTTTTCAGTGTTGCTCATAGATTGCGCGGCTTACAGAGAAGGTTTTAGAGCTGTTTTGCGTGTACTAGTTGTACACATATTTCGTAGCCAACCCTGCCTCCCTTCGTTGAACGGGACTTCAACAGGGTCTGCATTTTATGATTCTATTGCCGTACCGGCTCTTCTTCTTTGCGTCGTTGTCCACTTTTCCTCGGCATCAGCAGCTTTACAAACGAGAGTATGGATCGTCATAGTGGCTACACGATCGAGGAAGCGATGTGGTGTAATGCTCGCCGACGTTGGGGGTTGAATACTTTTTTATAACAGCAAGGGACGCTCTCCGTGCGCCAATCCCCACCACGATCCCACACAGCCCATTCTTCCAAGGTTATCATCTTGACCGCCTTACACATTCAGCCTCGGCCAAGGTATTATCCAAGCCTTGTTGTCACTGGTGGTAGCTCAACAAGGCAGCCTTTAGTAGACTTGAATGAACTGACACTCACTTATTCATTCGTTACATGGGACCAACTAACGACGAGAATTCAGCAAATATACTATCTGCAATGCTATATATAAAGCAATGAAAAACACGATTGACTCCTGGTACGTCCTATAGGTATGCAACATATCGACGTGATTAAACTAAATGTATATTGAAACTAAGGCACTTGGTTACATTTGAATTCTGTACGAACAGATCGGTTGAATAAGAAGGGTTCAGCAAGAGTACATTTTTCTTATTGCGACATGTACATTATACAAAAGTAGACATAGTGGCGCTCTCTGGTGGCAGCTTAACACACACTGCTTCCTTCCCCGCGTCATCCTCTCCACCGGCGAGGGTATCTTGCTCACTCACTTACCAATTCGTTTTGGCTTGATAGCAGCGCCACCCCGCGTTAAAGGGCAGAACTAGACAAAAAGTCTAGCCGATTTTTTGCTTTTTTGGCTATATTTTCGATTCAAAATTTCTCTGACATCGGAGTGATGACGCACGATGGTAGCGCCATCCATGGGCGTTTTATGAACCATGTCTTATCTTAGTTCTCACAGAAGACACCAGGGGGCTCTATGATTCCTGGGGCTGTGCAGTATTTTGTGGCGAAGTTGGCTGTACGGTTTAATACGCGGGTTCGAAGCAAATGCTATGGGCAGCTAGCAGATAATTAATTCTCTTACTATACGACTCAGTTACTTTGCATAGTACCAACAGTATTATTATGTCATAAAATTTTGGCCCTAGTAGATGTTAACGATGCCGGAATCTTTGAGAACGATGTTCCTCACTCCCGCAGAGAAAACGCTATGATGGCACCGGTTTCTTGCACAATATGAGTTGATTAGAATGGTTAAATAAATAGCTGTTTGGCATATAACACAATATTGCACCTTTTTATCTTATCCGTATAAGTACGGACTAACTAATAAAACATATAGTCTGTTGGCATATATGGCCGTATGGCTTCTGTTCCGAGTTTTTCGTCCGGAATCGCCGTTAGGCATTCCATCACGCGGATGGCTCCCGGCACGAAGCGAACCGTATGTTTATTCCCGGGTTCGACCACAACGTGTCCCGAAGATTAGCTATATCTGGTGAAAATGCAGCTCCTCCATAAATACCTCTCATAACACTGACTTATTCCCACTTGCGCTGTTGAAAGAACATCTTCCGGACAACCTGCCAGATCAGGCGCTTTTCTAGCGCCTTTATTCAGCTTACTTAGAGAATGAAACCTGCTTCTACGGGAAGCAACAACAACAACAATAATTTCTGCACCGACAAGTAAAGAGATCATCATTGTTAAAATAATTAATATTGATGCACCCAAAAGAAAGTGAATCGTAAGTTGTGTGTTAGTTGGGGATAGAGAAGGATCAAGGGTAATTCTATCATTAAAAGAAAAGGATACGCTCTCTCAGATATTATACTTATTGCAGATATACATTTTTGCAACGTAGCCTTTTTACATAAATAGTAGATTTCTCACAATGCACTCCACTAGCGCAAAACAATAATTGTCGTTTCCAGACCTTTTGTATCTAAATTTTTTTCAATCCATTCAACTAAATCAATAAGGTAATTTTTGTTTGGACTAATTGCATTCTTAAAGGAGCATATAGCCACCTCATAATCATTTCTAATATCAGTGACCTTCCAGTGTTAGACAAGTCTAATCTGTGACATTAAAAGTAATAGTGTTTGGATTTATGGCATAAACTCACGGCTAAGCTATCACGGAGAAACGGCTAAATGACTTAACTACACCATTCGTCCGGTCTACAAAGCCAGGTCCACGCTAACAAAATCACTGCATTGCCATTTTGTGCTTTGCTGGAATATCTGTTTGTATATAGATATGGCCGATGTCTGATTCCCGTAGTCACACGAGCTGTTTGTACATGTGAGAACTATTTGGTATGTGTATTTTAAAGCAGAATACGATACTGGAAGTCGTTAATTCCTAGGAAAAAAGATGGATTAGCTTTTACTGTCTTTGTTTCACCGGCCTTCTCTGTTCTTTGTCAAACATCGTTTTATCCCTTAAGACCCTAAGATCCCTTAAGATCTATTGCTTCGGCATTGTTGGTTTCCTGTGCATGCGTAAGATTATTCCTGTATTAGCAGGATAAGTATAGAAGCGTTCGGTAAAGTTAAATTATTTTAAGTATTTGTGCGACAATGCAAATTTGCAGAATGTCCCTGTCGATGTAGATAAACGAAACGAAATAGCCTATGACGGCCGTTAGTGCCTTCATGTACATGGTGCAATGGTTCAGCAAGGAAACTGCGCGGAAGTTTCGACTATTTAGTAGGTCACTTCGTCGAGGCGCAAGTTCCGTTGCGAGCTTGACCTCATCGGCGAATTGCACGAGCATGATAACGATAATAACTTTTATGTTAGCTTTGGCTAGTGCATGAGTTTGAATCGGCCAGTTGTCGTTTTATGAATTAGAACAAATGTATTGCTCGGTAGATGCTTCGAGTTCAATTCAGAATGGAGATTTCAGAGAAAACACACTTCAATACTTTAAATGCATTCCTTTTATATTATTATTTATGATGTCTACGTTTATCTTTAAATGAAAGAAGATTAGATTTTGGGATCATGATGATAATTACTTCTTAAATTGCTTTGTCCTCCCCCCCCCGCCCACCCCATCGCTATCGTATGGTATACTGTTTCTATTGCTACTGATTGGGGTCGCTGCCGAGCAATTTTGCTGTTTTGGTCGGATGTTTCGAATATTGTTAGGGCCTCCAGCTAATGTTTAACGTAGCGTGATTAATTTCATCAATATCAAAGGCCAGTAACAACTCTAATTATCCATCTGAGTCAGATGGCCATCCAGCATGACGAGGATGAATCTCGGCTCTTAAGATGGCTAGAAATACAAAGTATAATATATATTGAGTTGTCTGCCGGGTCGTAAACACGTTACCCCTTGTGCACTGCATACAGATCTCTGCTATTATACTTTATAACATTTTGTACGATGTAAAGTTTTCTAACTACCGAATAAATGGTGCTAATTAGTCAGATATGTACAAATCTCTGACTATTTATGTTAATTATCATTTCGTTACAACTGTACCCATCCGAAAGCCGTTCCTTTCGAACGCTTTTCCAAAAGTTTGAAGGGTAAACAGTTGTGTGCCGATTGGTAAAATAACATTCGAGCTAGCGTCGTTACCTATTAAAAAGCAATAACAACGATATCAACAAATGCCGATGACCCACTCATTATGAGAACCGCTATAGCAGCTTAGGCATAATCGTTTGTCTCATTGCTGTAATTCTCATTATTAGGCTATACGCGAATATGGTGACTCTTCTTGTCTGGACTCCGCTCCGCGGACATATATAATGAGACTACTGTTGTCACTGGCCTGGCTGTCGCCAGCAAAGCCGTACACCTCGAACTGGTCGTATTTAGGACAGTGAGCCTCGGCCGCGGTCCAACATTTACTTATATCCGACGACGACTGGATCCATATTGCTAGGTATAGTTGATTATTTCGACTAACGGACTGTCGGAAGTCTACCCGACAGTTTGGCACATCTTCGTACTCTGATAGCGATACGGCCACATATTATTCTAGTTCATCTTTAGAGGTCATTTTGGCTTGTGACTTCCTTTGCTCCTGTGCTGCTCATCGACATTTTCGCCTTCCTTTGCTACGAACGTTGCTTTCGCCCTTCTTGTTGTGACGGCGACAACTAGCGCCAATGCTGCGAATCGTTAATTTGCCCGGCTAATTCAAACCGTTGATGCTGCGGACGATTCTGATCCCTTCTGCCACCGGTCTCTGCCACGGCTGCCGACATTCGCTGCTACACGTAAAGTTCTAAATTGCTGCCGCAGATTACGGAAATCACCGTTATGCTCATACCGTGGCAATCTTCGCACATAAAAAGGCGACCCTCTTGCGGACCGAATACATAACTGGTAAAGCAGATTTTAAAGTAAGATGGAACAATCGAATCCAATAAGTGGCTATAATAATAACTACTTCAAGGAAGCCAACGAGTAACATGAACATATATCAATATCGTCAGCGAGTACCTCACCGACAACAGCATCAGCAGTAGTAGTAGTAGACATTTCGATACTCGAGTGTTTCAGTAATAGGTGAGCGGCTGAGAGGGGACACGAAAGGAAGCGAGTAGTTAAAGCAAAGTACCATTCATAGGAACCAAACGCCAACGTTTTTCGTCGACGTCTGAAACGTTTTACTTTTTCCGTCTACGCCGTTGTGCTGCCGACTTTCTGCTGACGCAGCGGCTGAATTGGGAATCAGGCGAAAGGTAAACGAGCGGCCGCACGTTCAGAACTCGGTGGTCCACTACAGCCAAGCTACGACGACATGCGGAGAAAAGCGGGGGAGCCGTGATCACAATTATATGACGATGATGAGTAACAGTAATAATCATGCTATTTATGGCACGTATGCGACCATCTTGTATTGTAAATGATAATAAGAAACATTAACAACGGTCAAACGCTGATCGACGGGTGATAATCAAGAGCCCCTTTCTCAGTTACAATGTTCAATTGTCATGTATTAATAACAAAATTACTATCCAACTAAAACGTGATGACAACTACTTAATAAGACACAATGTGACTTGACAATTCTTCCAGTGCGTCAGGTTTAGTCTATCCGAAGAAGCCGTTCTGGGCATCTGCTGAGCTCATTTTGAACGTATGTTTCGAACAGGTAACTACATATTTCGAATTTCATCTCTTTAGACGACTCCCAGCGTTTCTACCCGCTTCGAATTTGGGCCCCCACACGTTGCGGAGTTTCGTGGGAAAAGCTATCATCACTGCACGGTATCTGTGAAATGCAATTACCTACGTGTGACCAAGACAGTTTCGATATTGGCAGCACATGGTTTCGAACCCAATTTGCTAAAGTAATGAGGGAATGCAACCCGTTTCTTAGCAGAAACAGGGATAGAATGTAGGTACCTCACGGTGAGGTTACTATTGAAAAGGAAAATAGCCAGGACTATTCAATGGAAACTTGGCTGTACGAAAACGAATACACGTGAGGTGTACCTATATCAGATACAAGAAGTCGACAGGAACGCCGACCACTTTACGTAGTTTTTATCTAAGTAGATAATACTAATAAGCAGAAAGCAAGTGCTTTCTGCAGCTGGGCTTGGGATAACCTTCGTTGAACAGCATAAATAACCGGGCACCATTTGACGACCCATTCGCGCTCGTATTGACAAAAATCATCATAACCCGCAATTGGTTTTGAAATGACTGCCTTTTTAGAAATTAAGCTCAGCCCGGGTAGTGGTAGTATTGTAACATACGTAGGCTAGTATTAATCATTAATAATCGACCGTGATTGTAACTACTATAACGATAAGAGCACAATCTTTGCGCGAAATGATTGTTAAATAGATGCTGTCATGAAATAGAATAACAGAAATGAAGAAGATGCTGCTGCTGCTGCCAACCCCGCCCTATGGCGTATATAAACATGTAAAGCTCCATTTACCAGACCCAACCTCGACAAATGCACCCCGTCAATTGATAGTCACCTCCTTGAGCGTGTCCTTTTCAATATGTCTATAGAGATATGTGTAAAGATAGAAGATACTGTGAATTATTGTCATTATCATCACAACCGCCCATTTCGCAATGGACAGCGTTGGGTGGGGACCTTTCAGAGCCAGGCAATTCCGTGACGCTCGCCGACCTTCGTAACCAACGATAGAATCACAACATCGCGCATGCGTTGTGTCAAGTCAGGAAGAACAACAGCGGTGGCAGTATTCACGATCGTATTCCCTTTTAACTACGATACTGTTTAGGAACAACCAAAGAAATCGTGATTTATCTCTGTACTATGTGCAGTTGATCTATATGTGTAGACAAAAAAAATTTTTACAGGGAATGACATTGAACGGCGTCTGTTGTCCCAGGAGCTGCGCCGTTACTGTAGGTGCGCAGGTCTTCTTCTTCATCAAAAAATAAAAACAAATTTCCTAATGATTAGTTAAAGGGCTTACTGCTGTCGCGTCACCGGCACCGAGTCACACTGATATAATACCATACGCATTTGCTCAGGGGAATGCTGCAGTATACAAGGGCAAATGGCTATAGACGTGAACTATCGCGAGATCTGCTTTTATGACGTGTAATTTATAACGTATTACATCAAGGATATATAGCACACCGATCTACGGGCTCTGCTTGTATTAGGTGTCGTTAGCCAATTTATCATGATTTTACCCTTTACGTATATTAAGCAGAAAGCCCTATCACGTTGTTTTTTAGCCTGAGATCTTGAAATACTTGAGACTTCGTCTATATAGTATGATTGAAATAAAGAAACCAGGCTGACAGAAGAGCACTCGCATCTGAAGTGTCGTGACCGTTTTATTACGCGGTTCGCCTATAACGACAATGTACGTCAGAAATTAGCAGTACAATGGTGCATTTGTCACCTTGAAATCGAGTCTCGCACGATCGCATGTGGCGTTGCGTGTACGCTTGCGTCTTGGCAAAATATGACGTGGCGCGAAATACAAATCGAACACTCCTTACGTAGTAATATATACGCTACAGAGGAGTTATAGTTTTTTATTAAATATAGTTGACTATATTGGAGAGAACGTATCACGAGCTTTCGAAACCGACAGAGATTTAAACTCTTGCAATCTGAATGCGGTAGAATAAATCGCAGGTCTTCGCAAGGCGTTGTATTGTTATTGCTTATTAAACGAATAGATTGATCATTTTATCAATTCACCAAACCAACTGGTCCATCGGACAGGCTTTATTTAGTATAATTATTTCTCATTGACTATCATAAACTAACACTACTATATATGAACCATCGCGTGCGAACGGCGGTCCTCATGAAGAGGGTTCGGCGGCATAAATCATCGTGACTCGATCCTATTTAAAGGTGGTCAAAGGCATTTCGTCTTCTACAGAGAAGCAAAGAGGGAACGGGCGAACACAGTAATATTCTGTGGTGTGAAACCCATAAATAATGTATAACCGATAGCGTATTTTGTTGTGTCGCTATAGATGGCGCTGAGATGAATGTATTCATTCGAGGGAATATTATTATAGATTATAAATCTGTTATCAGATGATACGTTTACAGGGAAGCATGGACTTCACGAAACGATCGATCGTGCGAAACCATTTCCTTTGTTTGCAGACGTTACAGACCTGTAGGTTTTCGTCAATAACAATAAACATATCATGGTTACCTAACATCACTTAGCAGAGTCAAATATGCTTCGATAAGTCTCAAAGTACGGTTTGTAAATGAACTTCCTTTGCCTGGTTGTCTTCATTTAGTTTCTAAGGAGATTTTAGTCTCTGCGTGAGCATAGCTTCAGTGCCGAAGTTCAGGCTGTTTGTGACGCTGTCTGCAACAATTCTAAATTTACGCACTGACTGCCGGCACGATAGTAGCGACTAATGAATCTTCCATGTAAATTATACCGACAATCGGTCGGCAAAGGTCCGATCATGCGGTCAATCAGTGAGCGCTTTCAATATTTTGACCTCCGCACGTGTTGGCAAGAGCGATCTTTTCCGGATCTATAGCGTTACACTATTGTTGTATGTGTTATGGCTGCTACCGTTGACTTTAGCCTCGTTTCTTGATGCGCTTATTCGACAAAGTCGTAGTAGCAGCCCTTTGTGTAAGAACATATATATATATATATATATTTAGATCGTTAGAAATTCAGGTTCGGACACTAATCTTTAGTTACCGATGGGCCTGTACAGCTATGGAAGCCCTGGCCTTCTACACTCCCCCGCCGTTTGGTATGGCCTGCTGCGTACAGGTCGCTCATCCAGGACTGCTAAATACACTGCGCGTACTTAACGCTGAGGTAATGATACCAACTACGACCAAAGCGAGTTGACCACAACCCGCAGTGGTTTTCGAATTACTTACGATCAAAGAGCGAGAAGCCCGTACTTCATATCTCTTGCCTCCCCTGTTCTGGGCTGATGAAAACTCTGCCGTCAGTCTAGCTTTGCGAGTTCGTCGTACCCGAGATCGTTGCAAAATTACGGTAACAAAATCCTACACAAATCGTCATCGATCTCCGTCTATCGCGCCATGAATGCAAGAATAAGTTTTACTATGCCGATTGTTGACGATTGCTAATCTATCAATCGACCATGGCAAATTACGAAAACGTCAAAACGAAGCTGACCACGATTGCAGTCGCAGGATCTGACTGAGTGGATTAGTTCTTTGGGTAATTACTGGGCTACAGGCACAGGACAACAGCGGAAACACGGCAGAGTCAACGGGTTCGATCACAGAGATGAACGGTGTTAGTAATAACCTGTTCTGCATACGTTTGGAATAAGGTTTATCAAAGAAAGAATATCGATTATTGATTTGGGCGCTGTTCTTCACACATCGTTATTTCGTACGTAAAATGTTCGTCAACAATTAAATACCGTATGTGTTTATGACAGGCGAAGAAATCGCACAGATTCAAACAGGATTTAATGCATAGTAATGATACTAACAATATATAATGTTAATCGTAAAGGTGGATACTTGAGTGATCATTGTGGGGTACCGCTATACCTCAGTACGTCAATTTTTTGATGATAATTATGCCATTAACAGCATGACGGTCGCTCATTATTTCTAGGATATTACGTTGTGAAGTAAACGAAATCGGTTGGACTGGGGGGAGTTTTTGCGTCTTACTTTTTGTTGGCCACGTGGCTTGGCTTGAACATGGAACCTAAATAAATGTTCCGAGCCTGACGTTCGTTACTTGTTGCTCGCTTCGGATTATAACATGGCATCTTTTGTGAGCTACCGTGAAAGCCCTCATCATTAAAAGCTCATTCATATCGCGATATGACTTGCTGTGCTTCGGACGTCTATGTTTGCTGATGAAGTGACAAGTCAATCACACGAGAAGACTTTCCTGGACTTTTTTTCTTCATATAATTTGCGGCCACAATCGTGCTTGCTTATAGCTGACTTCACTTGGCAAAATCTGTTGCGCTTCATTAGGGAAGCTCACACACAGGAGCTTGTTGCGTCGGATGTCGTTCCGAGAAGATGTTCAGCCGAAGATGACAACGATTTTTAGAAATTTCCTCCCTGCCCCTATGCTGAGGGTTGACTAGTCATTTCGGTTTGAGAACTGGTTAGGTAGTAAGAAATCGAATATATATTTTTTTTTATAATTTTGGTAACGTTATACTGCTGTGTTGGGAAGTGAGCGCACAACGTCAAGATTGACTTTATTTGTCTCTGCTTATCGAACTTTTGTCAGCTTCACAGAGACTATGTCCCACGCTTCAGGTGTCATGGCCGAGGTACCGGGGAAGCGAGTCCAAATTGAAGCTGAGTCACAGTCCTTATTTCTGGGAACTTTAGAGACGGTGACCGGCTGTGCGACGTTCTGTGACAAAAAAGCTTTACGACCAGTAACATGGACTCGTACCCTGGAGACATTTCCAGCGAAAAATATCTACTTGTCCATTTTTATCCATGCCTTAGCTACATAAGAGTTAAAATAAATGATTTGATTATTAAGCTTTTTCTCGTAGCTGCTTTACGAACGCCTTGCGAAGTTTATCAAGAATTATTAAATGTCATTGTTGGGGGGCATGTCGCTCAAGAACGTGTCGTATGGCTTTTTTAAACTTCTTTAATTAAACTATTCTCTTTTATCTAATTCCGCCTTGCGTATAGAGTATGTCATTGGAAATGGAGTAGAGCTCATTAGCAGGTCCTGTCTGTGCGATAAATGGTACGCCGCGACCATTCGTATCATCGTCGCAATTGGAAATCAAGGAGCATATCGTGCATTCAGAATATAGCGACTTGCCATTGTTACTGTATTCTATCATTATATGTAGAGATGTATCATAGAGAAAAGACACCAAGGGGAGCGGTAGAAAGAAGATGGATACGTACAACGAGTTAAGCGCTTCCACTCTGTCAAGGCATCCCCTTTTACCGTGGCATACATAGTGAACTATGCCTCTGTGACAACGTTGGAAATGCAAGTCTCTGCCGACAAAAGTTCACCCATATTCTGAACTTCTAAATAGGAGTGACAGTAGAAAGAAAAACAAAACGAGTGTCACAGTTTAGCGTAGCTTTGGATCCTGCTCCACTGTCACATCGACCGACGAATAGGCCCTAAGGCACAATTGTCGTTGAGACTGCGTTAATGTTATTCGCGAACTGTGACCGTTGCGGGACCATATGACTGGATGCTGTGCCGTTCGTCGGCACAAAGCACAGGCCTGCACAAAGCTAAAATACAATCGTTACTGACGGCTTTCAGCTATTTTGAAATAGAGTCATTTTACATTTTCCGCTGTTGTTCTGAAGCTAGTTTTCTATAGGTTCATATACATCTGATGACTAATACAGATAAACGGATAGTTCGAAACCTAGCTGACAGTCATGGAGTTCTCTTAGTTCTAGGCATTCGGACATTAGAGGCTAACACCGAACTTGAACTATATAGGAAACTGACAGTCACCTGGCTAGCGACAACGCTAATTATAAGGAAATTATTTGTTTCACATAAAGGTCCGACCATCGGTTGCAAACGCACGTACGCGTATAAATGCTTTTCAACATAAATAAGTGTACCGTCTTGGCAAACGTCTGTTATGCAACTCTAATGAACAGATCCCGTTGGTCGTTCCACCTCAAGGAAGTAGATGATTAAATCAAATTATGAAAAGGATGAATATATACATACCCGGTAAAAGGAGACCGCAAAGGAAGATCGATTTAGCGTCTGCCCACTATCCCGCGTTGTGTGTATTAGAAAGAAGAAGCTAGTCTTGGCGCGTTACGAAGATAGAAGATCATTATTTTCGAATATGGAACATACCTAAACCGGTGCCAATAACACCGAATTCCACAGGATTTAACCACAAGCATAACAGACCGCTTTAGGTCACCCACTTGTATGAATGACGAAGGTTTTACCTGACTTTGCCTCTTGGAAGTCGCCTGACCGGCACCGGTCGCTGGTGCCGATGTTCGGGAAGCTTTACTTCCGCTATCCTCTACTTTGAGGCATACCATCAAAAGGTATGGGCATAGCTAAAGCTCTGCGCGATAGGAAAGCGTTATATCGATATTTACTGGGTTTGAAACTAACCTACTGACTTTGGGCCAGCATTTATAGAACGGAAATTAAGTGGAATGTGGCCATACGAAAGCAACTAATTTAAGAGACTGGCTTCTATGTCCACCTTTATTTATTCAGCCTCTACTGAAGTCACGGACAACGTACCAGTACAGATTGTCCGCTAGCTGCACAAATGTTCGCAATGGACAACACCGATAGCAGTCGACTTTTGCGACTGCAGGCCAGTATCGCGTGACGTAGGTATCAGCTCCAGCAAAACATCATCGAATTTCTGTACATTTACTTCAGCAACTATTAACCATCACAGGCCGTATCGCCAATTGCAAAAACACTGGCTATTCGCTAATAAAACGAGCGCGAACAAAAAGATAGCGCTATTTAGACTAGCAAAGAAAATGACGAGGAAGTCGCTGTTCTTGATACATCATACAACTGCTCTACGCCTAAATCACAGTCACGTTATTTATTGTTTATGTTATCTCAATGTCTCCGGCCGTTTTTCGAATAGAAAAAGCCGATAAAGGCTCAGGGGGAGCGGCAGAGACAGGTATGGGCCGAGGATCGGAAAATAGGCTTCAGACACGACCGCATCCTTTGATAAGAAAACCACACTACATTGACTGATAAAATATAGATATGCGACGCGTTCGTTGAGGTATCTATTAATGAGAATTGAGTGTTGGCAAAAAGCTTCGTTCATGCCGTATGATGTCCTTCGGCTTGCAGACGACTACAAATCTAGGCAAAGGTATGAACTTGTCGGCAAACTATTGCTACTTGTATATTTCCGGCAATGCGTGAATTCGAATTCATATCGACCACAGCAGATATTATAATTGCACGCTGAAAGATGTCCAGCAAAACGGGCCTGCAAGATTGCAGGCTTGAATGGCAACCGAACGTTATATCAGTACCAAATATCAATGGTAGTAGATGCTGTCCACGTAATAGCATAGTGGGTAAATGGAGTGTCTGCTAAATTGGGGAACACCGATTGATGGTCCGGGTTCGGATCCGGCCACAGACTTGACTTGGGAGCCAGCGTTTTGATAAATTGTCTAACGACTGTACCAGACGTGTAAAACTCGGAACGTTTTGCAATAGCTAGCGTCGTAGTGAATTGTTTGTCTAGCGCCAAGTGACGGGTAGCGGCAGAACGGACGGCAGCGGCCTGGGGAAATCGATAAGCTGTGCAGGTAGCGGACGTGGCAATGACAGTATAGTGATTGGGCCTTAATGGTATGCAAGTAATCATATCGCCATAGCCATCCCTAAAAGGTATGGGCTGAACAGATTCGCTTAATAAAAACTGTGCCTCTAACTTGTGTCGCCTTAACTTGAACTTGAAATGTCTCACTTAATTTGCATGTGGATAAGTTAATCTAAATGGACTCAATCGCACACGCCTTTGTGTAGACATAGAAACTTCGAAGTGAACATTGAAAATGTAGATACCAATTGAGAGCTACGGTTCGTTTCTCCCATTGGACCAATGCTAGCTACTGGACTGAACGAAAACCTGATCGATCTGTAAATAGTAATAGAAATATATGTCTATATAATCCACGATGGTGCTGCTGCTACTACTGCTAGTACTCATGGTAGTTTTAGCACTCGGTTACAAATGGACTACGCTGATGGCTTTCACACGGTGCCGACGATCGTCGATGCCTTCACATCAATAACCGCGGTTTGTTTATTCGCTTACCAGTTAATCAGTGAAGCAGAAAGCAACTGTGAGAATCAACGAAACAGTGCGCGAGGGTACAAACTATTCTGCTTTGTCAAATGGTAGCTTAGTTCAGCCTATTTTGCTAGGATCTCATTCTTCGCCGACATCCCGGTACCGTTAGTCGGACGAAGTCGAAAATTACCTCAGTCATCACGTCGCCGTTGGCGTGTAACCGAGAAAGCCCAACCAGATGAACTCAATACGTCATCGTACTTTTGTCGTTATTTTCAACTCATCGGCCTGTAACTTCAGCAGCTGCCAACAAACAACAAGATTTGACGACAATTGCAAGTACGAGATGATAATGAATGATACCGTCGCCAACAACAATAACATGAGCTGTCTATCGGCGCCATCAAAGGGAGGGTAACTCGAAAATGAAAATGGCATAGAAGATATCGTTCCATAGTTGTGTTACCACATGACCGCTACCATCTGTCTGTGGGAATCTGAATTGAGATCCTCAGATCTATTCCGATTGCTTTGACGTTTCGTCTCCGAATGGTTATTATTACAATCGTAGTAACAGTAACAAACTGTAACTATTTCCTTTCGGTCTCACTCGAAATATTTGCTTTACCAATAATCATATTTGTCGCAAGTTACCTACACGTACAAGTTTAGAAGCTTCCAGAAGTCCTGTAGTATAGTAGTTCATGCCTTTGAGGTCAGTTCGCTTCTACTAAAGATATCCACGAAAAAAAAAAAAAAAAAAAAAAGGCTTAGAGACTATTTCTATCTTAATTGCCAATACGTCGATCGCACGAACGCTTCAGGCAGCGCCTGACCTTTACGTTGTTGTTCTTGCCTTCGACATGACGACCCTAATTGCCGACAGCCTAATATGTGATTATTCAGTCTTTATAATTAAAGTAAACCATTTTAGAGTGAAGCTCGATAGACAGTTCTATTGCCCTTCGTACGTCTTCGTGCTTATTTCGTGTGCAGGCGAAAAACATTGACTTGAATAGGTGATGGATCTTACAAACGATAACGTTGCCAACAGTTGTACATGGTTCGATACGGTCATCAGAAGAAGAAAAAAAAAAGCGAAGACGTTGCACTTTTAAAAATACTAGAACATGATGCGTCTGTATCTATGAATCTTCTCTTAATTAAAGGTAGTGACATCCTGGCTTACACTGCGTTGATACAAAATACAAATCTTAGCGGGCCTGTTTTTTTTTTTTTTTTTTTTTTGAGTACAGTTGTTAGCAGGCTTTACGTAGCTGATGTAGTGTAACAGTGATTTCTAGCCTCGCCCCAAAGAGTCACAATGCTGTTGCTACTCCTACCAAAGAAGTATGATCTTCTAGGGCTGTCATCTTATTGACCTTACCGTTTAATGCAGAAGATTTATCGAGCCAAGTACATCGATAATTCGTTTATTCCTGCGATAACATTAACCGATAACATGACCTATACCAGCGTAAGATACTTTACGTTGTCTCAGCATGCTCCGTCTATTCATACATATATATGTATACGAATGTACGTGTGTTCGTGTGTGTGTGTGCATCCGCGAGTGTGCATTTATGTGCACATGCGCGGGACAGCCATATTTTTGCAGTCGTACCGCCATCTTCTATTGTTTATTAAGCTGACCAGATCCCTGGTGCCGTTTATTGTTAGAATTTTCGCTGTGATGCCTTCTCATTGGCGTTGGTCTCGTTTCTGGAATCTGCGGCCTCCCCTAAGATATAGGTAATCAGCTTTCGGCGATGGCCAGTCATGATATCGTAAAAAATGCTTCTGGCCTTTGTTTGCTGCGGGGCAGACTTTTCAATTTTGTTAGACGACGAAATAGATTTATATAGATACGTATACTCGAAGGACATGCGTCCTTCGTAAGCCTCTTCGGCAACTGAAAAGGTCGGCGACACTTCGACGCAGGATATGAGATGAATGAAGTGATGAACAAACGTTAAAAAGCCAAAAGCGACAGAGTAGCGAAACGTACGCTGGTTCTACCATTCAACTTACGTTAAACATATGTCTACAAGGCGTCTGAGGTTTGCTACAGCGAGAAGAAATAGCGAGGCTAGGAGTGCGATCGTATAGCTACTGTCGATTAAAACTGCGTCAGCTGTACAAATCAGTCTCACTGCTACATGGACCGCTGAACTTCTCTTTTTGATGACCTATGCTCTATTAACTAAATGCAATATGAGCGCTTGCCTAGCGAAGTAGAGACAGGACGTTTGCGAAGTCGCTAAAGAAGAACTAATTTATAGTTCATATTGAAAGGGTCACAGGCCTTCAGGCCAAAATTGTATACCTTCCGTTCAAGGCAATCGCTGCTTCAAATATTATAGATTTACGAAGTATTACAACAAATACCGTAATGTCGTCCAACAGTAGTAGTCGATACCAGCTTGAATGCTGTTTTCTGAATCGTCAGCCTAAGCCAGTTGTTTAGAGGACTAACTAATATAGTCTCAGTATCTCAAAGAAACATTGAGTTCAGTTTCTGCAGCTCTCTAACAAGATTTGCTATTGTACAAGTTAAACGCAGAGCTTAAGTTCGTAGTGTTACAATGTCCGATCTCATAGAATACTCACCGTTTGGATGTTAAAGTTACTGAATGCACGAGAGATATCTAATATCATTATCTTATTAAACAGCCATTATTAATAATCATACGGATGACATTTTCCTGCCACTCTTATTATATGCGATTGATTGCTTTATTTAGTAGCATCGAACAGTCTTTAGGTTACGTTGAAACTGATCATTTACTAATTACGATTATCTCAGACACTACTGACTACTCCGCCTGGAAAGAAGAGCCCAAACATGGCTGACGTGAGATGTTATCACCTTCCAAGCTAAGAGAGTGTTTATCCGGAAGGTAACATCAGGAAAGACAGATTTGGTTCTGGCATGGATCTGATGCAGTAGTACCGCGTTTTACGCTGCGTGCATCCCACATGTATCGTATGCCGTAAACTATGCCGGCTATTTCAGTTTTATCTAATTTTTTTTTTTTTTGCCCATTTTACGAGTCTCTCAATATTCGCCGTGAAAAATGATAGAAGCTAATTTCATTGATCCTCTCGTTCGATCGGTCGAGTATTCAATCCAACCGACTGAATTCCCCGTCACTGTGTGGTAGTAATTGTTGATGTGCTGCTTGTTATTGTTGCGGTTGTCGCCAGCTCCATCTGCTTGTGTCCTGTATTGTCTCCTGCTTGTCGCCCCCCGTCCTTTATGACTATACTGCGCGTGATAAAATTGTAAAGTACTGGCAAGCGGAAATTACGTAGCAGGAGACACGTCAGAAATAACTTGATCGTTCTCGGTGTCAACTTTAATAATGGTTTTTTTCTAATATTCTTGGTGAAAATTCGAGTTCGTTTAACGAACAAATTATAACTTTGCAAAACTTGATAGAACTCGAGAAGATTCGATAAGTACAGAGCTATACACTGACGAGACCTAGCAAGTAATATGAACGAGTCGACATTGAAGAACAAACATATGGTGATTTTCTTTGAAGCTCAAGGTTCATCTACATTTCTGCTATAGCGTGGCAGGTCAGGACTTCAATACAAATAATCACGGGGTATCTTGCTTTCACCCTATTTGTGAATGCCTTTGTGCTGTCTCTATATTTTATAGATACGATCTCGATTGAATATTGATTCCACAACCATAGCCCATTTCATGGGAATCTTTCGAATGCAAAGGAACTATACACTATGCTTAGGGCAAAAAGTAGATGGAAAACATTCGTTAAAAAGGTGAAGAAAACCCGACATCAGTAGCTTACCTCCATTAGGATACACATTAGAGTTATGCTGCATTCGAATTCGTTATTACCTTGTGATAATATAGCGCTGCTTCTACCATCTATCGATCCCATAATAATCACACACCTTTATGTAAGATAGGTATCATGTCATTTACACTTTGAATCATTTTTCATGTCGGATTCCCCATCGAAAATCGAAGTGGGCAACAGTTTATCTCTTTTCTTCGTTTTTTTTTTTTTTTTTTTTTGTTTATCATCGACCTGTTCCGATACGTTTTTGCTCTTCTCTTACCAGACCAGTGTTATTACAAATCGATTGGTTTTGTTTTGGAATTTCCGCACATGTCCGTATCGGCACACTGATACACCATCGTAGGTATTATTCCGAAAGCGACTTGCAGGTACGCACATACATAGTTACACGTACGCACACATGCACGAGCACGTATGAGGTCTTGCTGCGTCTCACACCTCGGTTTAGATGATGATCAGCCAGGGCGTTCCCTGTAAGAACGATGTAGACAACATGGATAACAACGATTAGCAACAAGCCGCTGCCAAAAAGAGGTAGACACTTTTCTGGTTGAACCTTCCTCCTGTCGTAGGATAAACTTGGTATAGTTATGCGTACGGTAGGGACACAATGGTGACTACGTTGCGATACCTCCTCATTATGCGTCTCTCTTCTGGCTCGATTTCTGTTTCCATCTGGTCAACAAGCATGCATTGAACTCCACGTCGCTCGATTCGTTCTAGAGCCCCTACCATTATCCTCTTTGTGCTTTCGCTTACAGTCGGCTGCTTTCGTCACTCTTTCTACCAATGATGACGACAAGAGTATTTAAGAGAATAAGCGAGCAGTCTAATCGTGTTGGCAAAGCTTTTGTTCCTGCCGCTACTGCCACTGCTCTCCACCATAATCATCGGTATCATTGCTATCAATACTGGCCACGTTAGCAGCATCCGTAGGCAGGATCCGCTGCCGCCATCGCCATCATTAACAACGTTACTGAGATATCGGGCGCGCGATAAGGTCATCGTTTCTGTAATCCTCAAAAGCGACTGAGACGCGATGATTCTCTTGCTTCTCACGATCGACTTGGTGAGGTTTTGTCGGACGCTTGTCGCCTGTCGGTGTTCTTCGGTTGGCCAAGCCGGCGCTGAATCTTCTCCAAATTCGAGAGTACTCGGTAGAATTGTGTGCTGTTGCTTCGTGCTTAACAGTGTGTGTGTGTGTGTGTTGTTGGCTTAGCAGAGAAGAAGGAGTATTTAAGAACAACAGCTGCACCCGCTGAAGCAACGCGAACGATCTTAAGAAAGACAGGAGCAGTGTCTGACTTGAATGTAAGGGTGGCCTGGTGCTACCTGGGTAGGACTTGGAGGCCACAGAACACTGGCGCCTCATTGCGGTTGTACTTGAATTAGGAATAAAGATAAACTGAGAGGAGAACTGAAATTGAATACACATGTATATTTTTTTCAAAGACCTGCCATATATATATATATATATATATATATATATATATATATAGGCCGGAAAAGGAGGCAAGGCTTAATCAGAAATTTTGTTCTGCAAATCTAGTTACCTCGCTGAATGTAAGTGCGTTACGTAACACTGTTTGGCACGTACTCACTAAGTTCCCATGTTCATTCACCAGCTTGATGCTTATGTTTATAAACAAATAATTGATAATTATTTGGTTCCAAATATGTCTACCTATATTTGTCAGCGACCAATAATTAAAATATCCTTAGCCAGTTTGCTTATAATACAACCAGTGTACATACTTAAATAATGTTAGGAGTCGCAGCTGCAGGTTGGCAATGACACATAATTACTAGAAAACTTTTCAAATAAGGGAGAATTATTTATACACGGTCGCTTGCGCGATATGCTGTCACTCTATGTCTGTTTGATTTACAAAAGCGCGATTCCTGGCAGGAAAATCGTGCTATCAATGGGGTGAGATGTCTCCTTCTTGTGGACATCCACTACATGATATTATCAATAGGGATGCAAAATATCAGCTCATGGCTATCGCCAGCATTTCACAAGATGGACTTATCGTCACGAGTGAACGGAACGAGGAAACGAAGGAGAATATGACCATTTTTTCACGAGTGGAGCTCATAAACCTGGAAAAGAATGAAGTGTAATCGTTACTATTGATAGCACAGCAGACTGGCTGGCTGACAATGGGCATCGCAACTTTTGCAGCTGGGAATGGTCAATCACAGCACTTCTATTGCGCCGGCCGCAGACAGACGGCGACCATACATATATACATAAAAAAGGCGAAAAAATTGAAGCAAAAAAAAAAAGTTTCTCGGCACATATAATTTGTTATTGGCTATTCCGAGGTACTGAATTTATTTCGAATTGCCAACGTTTGGCGTAACTTGCGATAGTTCTTGAGATTATTCACGTCTTCTGTTCCAACGGCTTGACACTTTATGGCTGAAAGGCCGTGCGGTAAGGCCTGTGGGCCTATTCAACAAAAGAAGTCTATCCTTTGCTGCATAAACAAAGGCTCGTTCCGTTGACTTGTTCAGTTGTTTAATTGGTTTAGACTAGATTTTTACTTTAAATGCGTTTCTTCTGTGCAGATTTATGTAAATAAAAAAAAGAACGGTGGTCGACACTGAAGACGGAAGGATGTCGGAATGCAGTATGAAAAATCGACTTCAGATTTCATAGTGGCGCAAACTATATATAAAACAATATAACAATGTTTAAAATTCTATAATAAGTTGAGCTGTTCAAGTAAGAATCAAATGTTCGGTTGAACCCACAATCAGTGTTCTGAAAGATGTCACTTGCTACCAGAACTAAACGTTTCGGTAAAACACGGCTGGTAACGTGTATATGGCAGTCTATGACAGCAAGATTTTTGGTAGGAGTCTTTCGTTGAAGATCTGTCGAATATCCCATAAATTCTTCGAAATCAGTTATTGTGGCCTTAGCAAAAATCATGTAAACCTTAAATTTCGATCAGCTGATCGAATATCGAGGTGCTACAGAAGGAAGAATAGATAGAACTAACCGAATACGCATATCACACGGGCGCTTGCTACGGCATCGTTGATGTCTGTACGTTTCATAGCGCACCTGGCTGGCTGTCGCCAAACATCGTCAATGCAAACTGTAATTAGAAAATTCTCGCAAGGCAAGACGTACTTGAAAAGGCCAACAAAAACATATAAGCGTCCCTATCATTATAAATAACAAGATTAAATTATAGTGCAAACGCGGAGATATATTATTATCATTGTCGGACCTATCAAGAACGCCCTATTAACAACCTCCGCAGTTCAACATCTTGTACAAAAATGCTCGAATCTTTCAGCTAGAGTTGTCTTCGTTTCGACCAGTCTCTGCATCGTGGGCGCTTCTAACTGACCGGGATATCGAAGAAATTTTACCCCACTGTGCCTTCGTGTTGCTGTCGTGTCCATAAGAAAAGTTCATCCCTATAAATAGGCGTCCATTTTTGGTTTCAACAACTTTTTTTGCTGATGTCAAGACTGCCGAAAGTGTTCGTCCTCTTTAGAAGCGGCTTTTATATCACAGCACCAACAGCAGGGATCGAATTTGTAACTAGCGGTACTGTTATTCATCCCCGTGTCGATATGTGCTCTGTTGGTGTTTCGTCTAACGTCGAATGAGGAACTCCTGGCAACATACAAAATGCGCTAAGATCTCGGCTGACAATCCATTTCGACCAGTCTTGCGATTGCGATCTCGACAAATTGCGATTGTGCCATCCCTCTGGCGCTACCACGACAAACGCGTCTCCCCCGCTTTCTCCTCTCGTTCGTGCCCCTCTCCCTCAAAAACCCTCCTCTCTGCCTCTTCAATTAAGCTAAAGGCGCGAACAATAGTCAGAAGAACATCCGTTGTTAGATGAGAACGTATTAAATGTATGTGATAACTACTGTACGGCGACATCCTCGTCGTCGGATCAAACAACTTAACTAATTGTTACGCACTACTATGCCTATAGCTGGCTGATCTATGTTAATTAGCTCCGCTAAATTAAGCGATTGTTGTTGCTTACATTTCATTGACTCGTGCATTTAACTATAGAAATAACATGGCGGCGGATGTAGAAAAAGCATGGCGAGCCAATGATAAGGAATCAACATGCAGTCTTGATGCTACAAATATTCATTCCTCTAATTAAGCGTACATATATTATTAACGGGAAATCGTTGGATAGGGGCTTTTTTTTTTATGGTTGTGCGTATTGCTGGAACAGTTCATAATCCGCTAAAAGCAACTGATAGAATCAATCGGCCCCTTTTTAGCGCCTTTTACGCCTGGGCACGCTGGGTCTATTCACTTCTGACTCGGACGGATGATGATGATGCAAAACTTTAGTGCTCTTCGATCGTAACAACTTGACTAAAAACAAGTAACAGTAGCTGTTAAAATTATACATCTATCAGGTGTGCGAGGGAAACCATTATTATTAATTACGCCGCAAAAGCCTTCTGCAGTAGCCATATACAATAACGAACTGGGGAATCGCCGCCGAGATGACGTATCACTTAGATTGGACAACATGCTCATGGTGAAGATGTTCGTCACATTACGTTTCTTCTTCCACTAGACTGGCCACTTAGGCCAAGCTGTCCTCCCTTCGCAATTGCCCGAAAAGGGCAAATGCGGAGAAGATAAATTATTCCATGGCCGAATGTTTGCCAGTGTAAGGAGTTGGCTAATTTTAAGCAATTTTCACTGAAAGTCTATTTTGGTGCGAAAATTGGTCGGAAGTGAGCAAACGAAACCGGTGTTCAAGAGGTGCGACCGGCAGTGATCAGAGAGATCATGACTGCGGGTATAATTTCGTATGCGATACTTAATATAGTAATGTGAAATAAATGACAGAGCAACAAAGTCACGCTCGTCGCACCGTCATGATGCCCTACGCCTAACCTTTCGATCAACGAACAGACGGATTACATGAAGTCCATTTACTGTGAAAGGACCAGACGAACTATACTAAACAACACAGATATTACTCCTTAGGCGGGCTTTAGACATTTATGAAGTTCTTGTCGATGTTTGTACGCGCAACATTACCAAGCCGCCTATCTAGTTGACGACATCAACCGATCAGTCAGTGGCGTGCACTCAAAAACACCACGTTATAGTTACAGTCTTAAGTTAGTTGCGGTAATATGCGCAATGAAGAAAACTATGCCGATCAGATAAAAAGCAGGGTAACATACCGTGCGTCATGTTCTAGGTGGACAAGTTCAATATGGGACTAAACGACGAAAATTCATAGCGGTCTTCTGAGAATCATCAGATGAAACGACTATCTGGATACAAATAGAATTCAGAACGTCTACATTGAATTTTCTTATTTACTTTTTTGTCACGATTTCGCCTGGACGGTCAACCTGTCATGTTGGCTGCAGAGTTCGTTATACGAGAATGTGTAAATAAGCTTGAATGGTCGTAAATCAATTTGATAGCAACAGTCTGGCCCGCTAATAACGACGCTGACAGACAAGATCACCGATCACATTTTACAGTCTGGCAAACATTGGTCAGGGTAGGTAATTAAACGGTATATATACTTGATGTCCCTGTTTATGTAGCCACAGCACAAGCCATAGACAGGCAGGAATCAAATCAATTCGATTAAATTGAAAACATCGCGAGACAGGCTGAAATCGAATTATACGAGCAGCTTGAACGTACTGCAACACGGAACATCTATCAGATGCCCTCCATTTCAACGTCGAAAATACACGAAGAAAAAATTGCTGTCCCCTCTGTCGCTACCGTATGAGGGCATTTTTTACTTATGAGCCTCGACTTGGACCATCCATGGAGGTGCGGTCCGCTGATCTGCGGCCGTTCGTTCGTTCAGGCTCTGATCCTTCCCTAACGCATAGAAATAACGACAGTAACAACGTGACATCGCACAACTTCGACGGCTTTCAGAGAACCGTTCTGTGTCTGTCGGTGACCTTACAAACAGACGGATCTTATCGCTTTCTTGATCACTGGAAAAAATCACTACGATAGTAACTAGCATTAATTGTTAGTGCTGCCATTGTTGCTGAACATCAGGGTTGTAACGCTTGAGGTCGTCGTCGTCGTCGTCGTCCTCGTACCTTTATAATAATACCATTAATGTTTTTGTGAAATAACGAGGAGGGCAAACGCCAGGACAGGCAAGGATTTTTACTAGTTACTGGTCAAAGCGGTGGACAATGTTACTTGTATTTGGCAGCTAGTACAGAGCTTCTTGTGTTTGTCTGAGCAGCTACATCAGCGCGGTGACGGCCGGTGATGCTATAGCGGCAGCAGTAACACTGTAGATGGTGTGGATGAGCGTGACAAATTTAGGTAATCCATCGCGATGAACCTTGGCCGGCCGATCGATCGATCGGTCGGTCAAGGCAAGTAAAGACGGAGAAACAGCCATAACGGGGCTGGGCCAAATAGTTGCCAACAGGACAGCCCACAAAATTAGCGTTTATTTTGCTCGACGATTTGTTGAATAACGTCAGAGCTAAAATTGAAAACTATTCATTAAACGCGGCGTAAGGATCACGATTGATGGGCGTCAATGAGCTCCGATGAAAGTGAGCAGGAAACAAGGAAGCCGAGGTGGCAAACGGTGTTCCGGACAAAGCGGAATAAATTGCTCTCTGAGTGTATGATTAAACGTCCTGTTGCGCTCATGATGGGTCGTCGTGCCATAGTGAATCAAGGGACGAAAAAACAAAGGAGAGCGCGCAAAAGCTGGCTTTGTTGTACGTGATTGCTGTTGTTAGATCCCTTGCTTGGACGCGGGTACTATTAGGACACCCGTAAATGCTGCAGAGCGCTCGGATATTCCACAACGAAAAAGAGCAAATGGTGATCGGGCCCATTTCAAGCGTAACACGACCAGAACAGACGTTCTGGGTAGCGATAGTCAATGCGCTCCATACAAATGAAGTGGTCTATTGTTACGGTAGCCTGCTACTACTATGATTTTAGCTCGTCGCAAAAAAAAATGCTGTACAATAAAAGGCAGCAACGCCTACGAGCGTTTATTGGCATTTAGTAAATCCTCTCGTATTTGATAGTTGTTCCTTGTCGTATATACGTTTCGCTGCTCGGCGAACAGTTGGGAGAAAGTTCAACTAAATACATAAGTTCTGAAATCATAGACTTTCTATATTCGTCTTTATTATCTGTGATCCTGTTAGACCAGCTGATGGTCGCTGCGTGCAATGGGATATATCGCATTTAACCGCGTGTACATGGCAATACTACCAGAATCGACCAACAATAGAGTTAGCTAACAATGGCTGGTTCCATTGTAAACACTGACACTAAATTATAGACCTGCTAAGTCCTACGCTTTGCACCAATAACAATGTTCTGCTAATGTGTCCTGTTAATACAATGTTGCCGCTTTTCCTTAAACGGCTGCGGATTCAATCGTATGTCTCTTGATTCGGGCTGTACGAGCAAAAGCTTGAGCAGGCAAAAAGAGAAAGCACACTGTCGCTCTAAATCGACTGGGTTCCCGACCCTTGGCACGTTCAACGCTTGGCCGATCCCAAACAGCATTACAATACGATATATTCGATTATTTTACTTTAATCGTCATTTGAAATAGTCGAATGTGACCCCTAGTAAACTGTCGCAGTGAACGGAACAGCCGTCTAGTTAAGTTAACTATGCGTTGAAGTTTTTATACGTACACCCAGATACTTTCATCAGTACATACAAGTCTAGAAGCTGCCTGTCCCGCGTTTGCCTCTACAGTCGATCTCATTGTGCTGACGGGGTTATCAGCACGGCGTATCAAAGCCCATTTCTTGTCATAGATCAATTCGCCGTTTTACTGTTTGCTTTTTAGCAACTAACGCAGAAATGGAAGTCCTCACTGTTATAATAAATCATTTGTCCTACCTACGCCTCTTCGTTACTGGGTGTGCGGTTTTGCTGTCGTTTCGGTGATATTGGCTATTATTAGAATATCTTCTAAAAGGACGTTATTTATGCGTCAGCGACTTGGGCCGCTACGACTGTTCTACGCTTTGCTATTATATTCAATTTTGTTCTATAACTTAATGTGGCAGATAATTAGATCTTATTAACTGATTTATTTAATGGCTCGATAATTAGAACCCTGTTTCCCAGTGGCTATACGAACAATACAACGTAAACTACTAGCAGTTTCACGTGCGGAGTGAGTCTGCGCTCCGTCTAATATCAGAATTTATAGCTAATCAAATGCTCGTAAAGTAGATAAGTGTTTCGGTGATTTTTCCGACCCAGTCGTATCAATTGGACTCCGAGTGCCTGCTGACGTACCAACTGAACTAGTAGAGATAAAATATGCGACCTTTTAATCCATCGTCGCCACAAGTTCTACCTCGTCGACTGTTTACATTCAGTTTCCTGAAGGCCGACTAGTCGCTCGGAGAGCTGTTTGTACTATTGTGTACCCTTTTCTCATGTATATATGTTTGTCAATAAATACAATTACAGACCCATCATTTTTTCTTAAGTTGTATGGCATTAGATCTTTGCTCGCAGTAATAAACACTGGAAAATCAACTTGGTTCGTAAAAACTACCACAATTAGGCTATGGTTAAATTTTGTGAACTACATATATGTACGTATTTTTTTTGTAACGACGCCTCTATACATATAAACACCAGGTACGGTAAACAAATAATGGTCTCGTTTGTTTCAAGCTGTTCGTGCTACTCAGATTGTTCGGAAGAAAAGAAAAACAAAGCGCCATTATTGGCGAACGCAGCCAGCTTGTTACGGAGACGCCACATGGAGAACTATGGAAATGCTTACAATAATGATGTATGGTGTTTGCATAGAGATTGTTGAAATACCATCAAGTCTGATAGCTTCAAAGGGTTCAAGGACCAGAGGATTACTATCGATACGCTAGTCCTGTTGACGCACGCTAGGTACGTAATTTTGTCACTGTTTCAAGTTTTCTAAAAGCAAAACTGGCAAAACTGCTAAGCATCGCTTCAGACGACTGCCCCCGAACGTGAAGCGTATCCACGCCCAGCTTTACATCTAGATTGGCTCACGTTTTCTTGAGTTTAAAAGGGAGACATGTTCCCACTGCACCATCACGTAAGGCCCCTCTAATCTTTCATGCCGGCGTCAACCAGATGTGATAGGCGCGCTTGCTTCGATAGTCTCGATACTGCCAAATGTGTCTAAACATTTTTACGAAATAACAGAGGAACACTTCTTCAATGAGTGACAAACAATCCCATCTTTTTTCCTAATATCTTTAGACAAAGAAAAGGTCTGCACTTCATCAGTGTGCCAAAATAATTGTTCTGCTAGAGCGTACACAGAAGATTTGCTGATGCGTAAGACGTAACGATTTTAACTCTCTATTGTTACAACCCACTTATGAATTTCCCCACGTCGAGCACCAAACCCTGCGGATTCAGCAAAACTTATCTGACCTTCAACGCTTCAATTTTCCTCGAAGGATCAGTCGACACACGTAAAAGAAATTAAAAATCACTCAAAAAATGATGTTGGTAGTATCAGAGATTCGTCTGTTTAGGCAGATGATTTTTTCCGGTACACAGATTGGCAAACAATTATACTGCAGCGGTGTCCTCTCGCTACTGCGCACGCTTTCCTTCGCTCTGACGAGATGATTGGGTCATATCTGGTATCGATTCCCGTGCTCTCCGATCTCCGACTAGACATATTACGTCTCCCATTGCGACAGCGGCATACCGTCAGATGCTGCATTCATCCATCCATCCATCGGTCTTTCTGCGTTTCCACTTCGGTCAGTTGTCTCCCTGTTTCGCAGTGTGCAGTAGTAGGCCAAAATAGGCACGATGCCTACGTTACCAACACAAAATTTTCACTCTGTATGGACAAAATACGCACATAGATACGTACGTACTGTTAGAGTGTTCTACAACAGCAAACACAGCCTTTTCAATCGTAAATCATAAATAGCAAAAACCGATTCAGCGGATGGTACTACCGTGGCCACCACTCGCGCTCCGTTGCGAGTCCTGATGTTATCTTGAAGTCGCTTTGCCATAGAGCTAAGCGCCATCTTTTCTCTGAACTGATTTCGCCATTCGTAGCTGGTGCCGCCATGGCATACGAAGGATCTGCCCAACGTACTTCTGTTCGGCTACGTTAACGTTACAGAATACACTGCCACCGCCACTGCTCAAAAGAATGATGATCCTGATCTCAGCGCATCGTTCGAAGCAACACCGTGCCGAAACTATCCTTGCCAGCTAAAAGAGCCGTATGCGAAATACGATAACGTGTTGATTACCACCATTGGCGCCTCCGCTTTTACTCACACCGCCGGCATCGCCGATTCGCTTGTTGTCTCGTCATCGTTTATATCTCCTAGAAAGATAACTAACTGAAATATACGCATCGTCACCTATGTAATGAAATGTATGAGTGTGGATAAGTGCGTATATATATATATGCACGAACGCGCTCATCGTATGTGCACAGCTATATAGAGACGATTGCCGTTGGTGACTGGAGCAATGTGATTCCAGTTCTGCACGTTTCGTTATCGGCGGTGCACGCAGTGGAACGTTGCGTAAATTGTACAAGCACTTCGAGTGCGTGCAAATAAATAGCCTCGAGAAGATGCGCCGCTCTTCAAAACCCGGTTAGTGTTCTGTTTCCTTTGTCTGTTACTTTGACGACAAATCACTCTGGCACGCTATGCTGTGTTGTTGATGGCTCCAAAGTTATCAATCAGAAATTTTGAGGGACCTTATCCTGCCTCTATTCTGCCTGCGCCGCAGTCGTTCTTGCCGCCTATGTCGTACGTTTGGCTATGCATGTTTTTTGCAATACGCAAATTGAACGGGCGGGCAGATAACTATTGGCGGAATATTCATCCACAAATAAGCTCCTGCCGCTGCAACAGCACACGCAGCGAAAATGGTCGCCGAAAATAGATTGAGTGCATATATATACAATAGGTAGGCGCATGAGGAGAGCATGCGTACGCAGTAAGCACATGGTTCGAAGTAGACAAAGAAAAAATGGATTTTCTAATTCATTAGTAAATAAACTACAGACGACGACGACGACGACGACGACGTCTGGCTGGCCACCTCGGTTCGGCCGGACTTAGCCGGTTATCGATGCTTGATGGGCAATCAAACACGCGGATGACTAGCGCGAACTGACGTTCTCGTTCTAGTTGCTGCTAGACGACAAACGTAAAGAAGACAGCACTCTCTTATAGTGTAATTGTATAATGAACGGCTTTTTTGTTACTTTCGATAGGTTGACTGTACTCTCAGTAACGTCGTCGTGACAGCAGCGTCGTCGTAACGGATAACATCCCTTTGAGCGATCTTCCGCTAGTTTCGGAAGCACTCAGACGGTTATAGGCAGCCGCTGTTAACACTGCGCGACATTGTTATTATTGTCATCGCTGCCATTGGAGCGGTGGATGATATCTCGCCGCATTAGCGGATGCGTGCGGATGGCAAAACGGAGAGACGATGTGCGTTCGAAGGAAAACTTCCATAGCAGAAGAACTGAGAGTATGAAGATGGCGTTCTTCACGATGGAAATGATGGACATGACGAAAGTAACAGAAGTAGCAATAAGTCTAAAGATGGCCTCGAATAAAGTTGGTTCCATTCGAAGAGGTACCTTGATAGGATTTGAAAAGGTGGCAGTGTGTTACGAGCGGTCTAGCACTTGCCAATCTTGATCGCCTTTAACATTAGAATAACAACATAGGTGGATCAGCAGCTTGAAGATCCACTGCTCCATTTGATGGATTGGATCTTCTCTAATTTGACACGTACGTTTCGTTGTACGTAAGTGGTTAATATGAAACGGTACGGGGTCCTCCGTAAGCCTCGGCAGTGCTGACGGTTCCACTAGGCTTTTTGATTACTGAATCTGACGACAGCACTTGGAGAAGGCTACGGGAGGGGCGAGGGGTCAAATGTTCAGCTGCAAGCGAACGCAGACAGCCGTGGCCGTGATTCCTCCAGAGAATGCGTTAGCGTCCCCCTGAAGCCGCCCTGCAACGCCCACACGTTCGCCATCGGAACGCCAGGTATCATTTCCCATGGTTTACCGAATATCGATGCGCCTGAGCGCAGGCCAACTGCTGGCGTCCGTTCCGGCTGCATGAGACCCGCTTGTCTCCCACCGATTGACCGAGTATCAATAGCGAGCTGTTGCAAATAGAATAGTGAAATTTATGACTAGTATGCTTGCGACGCCGGCTGTAGGACATAAAGGTGGCAATACAGCAGATTTTATCGCATCGTCTTCTCGGTTTCACTGTTCACTTTATGCCCTGTCTCATTCTGTTTCAGTCGGTCCACAGGGTAGCGGCGATACCTAAATGATGACCTAGTCTTCTAAGACAAATTTGTTAAACATCGCTCTTTTGGCAATAGTACTTCTTATTAACAGCGTCTGACTTCGGCTGCCGCCATACGTTATGGCGTCGGCGAAATGCGATAAAATTCAGTGATGTTTAAGGACGATTAAGTTCGTATACGGTGTTTAGTTATCTGAGTTACATGGCATCATCTCGTTGGTACTGTCGCCGCCAAAAAAAATAATTGCCGCATCACCTTTTGCAGTTTGACGTCTTTTGTTATTTTTCACTGTTCGTTCGCGTGACGTTTACGGACGATCGAAGGCATTGATGCATTCATTGTATGGGGTACTCGTGTAAGTGCTACAATGGTAACGAATGCTTCTGTGAGCCCTAGCGCCCGAAGCCGTTCGTTTGGGGATGGTCAAAGCTTCTTCTATCACTGACATAAGCACGCCAACCATCCTGAATAGCAAAGCGGGAGCTAGATATATTAACCGTTGAAATAGGATGGCAACAGAGCTGATGGCCCGTCGCTCGGTCGCTTAGCTGAACCGAAATTGTACCGGAAAATCGAAAGCACAATAGGGGAAAAAAAGGCCACAAAATCCATTTTGTCAGCACACATACCTGCCCATGTGTCGTCCTACCTACTCCATACAATTTTATATGGCCGGTACACAACGCATTAGCGAATGTGGGCATCGGGTCATTTGTGTGAAACAGACGATGACGGCGACGTCAGCTACAGCTGCTGGTGTTTTTTTATTTTGCCCATTGTCGGGCTGAGCAAATCAAATCAATTAACTACCGGGTGCCCTCACTACAGCCACTGGCGTCAACGACGTATTCGCCGACGTCGTTAAGAATCGCCTGAAGTGTATATAGTAGCAGGTATTAAAGGCCTATTTGACAGGTGGCGAGCGCATACATCGAGCTATCTAGCCATGGGCAGACGGCAGCGTTACTTATTATCTAAAAATAATTGCAAAAATGCGCGTTACCACCATCTATAATAATATAAGGATTCGCTGTGTGCTTTGATAGGACAGACACGCAGAAAGATACATATACATATAGAATGAGGATACCAAAGGAGCGCATTTTCGTTGATCCTCGTTGATATTTAGAAAGAAAACAAGTCGTAAATTCTAGCGTGGCGTCAAGTTACCACAGAAAATTGATGACATTTGAAGTAAAACGTAGCTTGCAGCTTGTGCTCGGTTATCGTCTGAGGCTCGCACGCATCAGAGCGCTTCAATTCAGATAAAAAATGGAAATTTTTACTAAATTCGAATTGTGTTTAACAGATGAACAAACCATTATTGCACGGTTTTTCCTATGTTCAGGAAAATTATATACAGAAATAATAGTTTATACATAGTTGTTGGGAAAATCAAAACACCTGTACCTAAATAAAGACGAGAACAATCGGAAGATAAATATCTAAATATAATAAAGTCCGCATTTCCCGCAGTGTTCTTTTTTTTATCGGCTGAAATAAACAGATAGGAAGGAATAACACGAAGTATAAAGTTTCCTATGAGCAGGTTCTTCGCATTAACTCCGCACCAGTGTCTCTTTCTAAGCGAAACGTTTAAAAATTAACCGAATTGGAAATGTTGTGTCCTAGATACGGGATGTTAATCATCAACTGATAGGAGGTCGCGGTAGAACTTGGTTTCTCGTACCGATAGAATGGTCAGGTTCCCTGTTATCAACATCAAAACGGCGCAAAAATTATCATTCCCATCATTTGGCGTAATTATGGCACTCAGTAGGAAGCTACCCATAAGCGAAAGCTCATTCAGATCGAAGATCGACCCCCCGAGGCGCCAATTTTCCCAGTAAAACTCTTAAATGTATTTGATTTTACTTTGCTGTAATATGCTAAACCCCCTACTTAGTCCCAGATTTCCCCAAAACTCTCCCTTCGTATCTGCTTATTTGAGGCCCAATCAGATTAACAGTAAAGCAAGCGAGATCATTAACGGTGATAACGGAATGCTCAGAATGAGAAGGAAGGAAGGAAGTTGTGAAGAACAAATCACTGAAAAATCAGTCTATTTTCGGGATGAAGTTCAAGTATGAAGACTCTATATGGATAGATATGTACGTAGGTGCTTGAACACGATATCCTATGGTCCGAAATTAGACGTCACCGAGACTTGCCGTTCTCGGCGTACGCTGCCCATTGCATCGTAAGTAAGTTACGAAATGACGACAGACAAAACGCTCTCTTGCATTTTCAGTGAGACGCTTGAACACTCATGTTATAATGATTGCAGCCTCCATTATGGTGATCACTAACACATGGTCTCGTTAGTTGAACTTAGATTGCTTGTATTTGGCGGCCCACGGAAAGTCAGCGCCGATGAAGATCGTTATGCGGCCATGCGGGTTAAGAAGAAAATGAAGAAGAGGAAGTACTCAAGATCTGTTGAAAGCTACCTGTTCTATTAGTGCAGCCTGTCTGTGAGTACTTTCGTTCAAGTCGTTGTATTTTAGGAGAAGTCAGGTAGAATATCGATTGCCTATCCGACTGGCGGAAGATTTTTTCGTACTGGCCCTTTCGGTAGTCGAGTCAATGCATACTCGTTCCAAGAACGATCTACCCGAGTTCTAAAAGACGCCGGCTAAAGAAAATTTAGTTTGCGATTGGCAATAAGTAAAAATTGGAAATTAAACAGTATACAAAATGTTTCGTTGACTTAAGGATTAAACAGAAACGCTTAAACAGGCAGAACGCGAAAAGTGTGTTTAACTTAAACATGCTCTTTATATTTCGAGCTCTCATATCGTAACAGCATATAAATTATGTCGTACAAATTCAACTTCTAACTTTGTAGGCACATTTAATAGGCCTGAACCCACTTCCAGCATTGTGACAACAATACAGACACTTGCGCGTACTCAAATCTACTTGTAAGATAATCTAAACATAGTTGGGATGACTATTTCAGATGTGAGCTTAGCCTCGACCATTTAAATATACTGGAAGCAGCTGCATCAAAAAACAGTTTTTTAACCAGCCCTAGCCAACCTATTTTTTTCGATGTTGTTTAAAGTCGGACACAGTTTTGTCCTACTTCTAAAGCAACAGGTCATTCATATGACAGGAGATAATTTACTGATGAATTTGGTTCGGCAAATCGATGAATAGATAGAGCACGCGGCAATCTGAATCGCTGCCGCGGTTGACTGAAACTGAAAAATAGGCCGAGACGAAAAAAGACAGATGGGCATATTAGCCAACCTGTTTTTATAGGTGATTCGTTACCTGCCGAATGAAGGATAATTGTTCGTGTATTGGACAAATAAATAACCTTTATCCAAGCTTACGCGAAACATAAATGCTTGTCTATGCATGCGTATCAATTATATAATAAACTCATAGGAGGGGTTGCCATATTAAGCAACTGTTATGTCAGCTTTGTCTCAAACAGAAACCGATTTGCTGTTTCGTTACCATCCAATCAGACCAATCAGGCGTCTGTTTTGGATCAAGCAAGGACTCAGTTTCCATTATCCGTCCATGTGGACATGTTCGTAGACGGGTCTGGATGATGACGGACGGGATACACACGATAACAAGCCGCAATTAGCACGGACCTTTTGCCCCATTGGTAAGAAAAGATTTATTTATTTATTTATGCTGGAAAGTGGAATTAGTGATTGCATCGAGATGCATGGGATAGGCATACCAACCGAAACCCTAAATCTCGCTATACGAGAAAATAAGACTAATTACGTTCCGACTGAGGCGCTGACAAAAGAACTGTTCGTTATGCCAGACGCCGCCCGACTAGGTCAGATCAGAGTGTATCCCTACCTCATCGCTGTCGCAATGTAATGCTAAAGATACGAAACACGGTGCTAAGTTAAATGCGTGAAATAAATTGTTCTGTAAAATTTCCGGTATTGTTAAAAGCTAAACTCAGGCTAATATCTACACAACATGACAATCAGAGCCGTGTTATAGCACGCCTCCAATGAGCGAAATAGTGAGAGGTTACGAGGCCAATAGACGATCATATAAGGAATGGCCTGTTACTGATCCGGCAGAGCTCTAACACCGCATCTTCCAAACAAAAACAAATTAACCACTATCAGCTATGTTTCTGCCACGCAACTGAATAAATATCTGATAAACATTTATATATATATGTATGTGTGTGTGTCTAAACTGGTAGAGCGCTCACCTGTATACTGATCGACAAAACTGCTCATTTGGAGTCTATCTGACGGTCGATGGGGCACATCAAAGGGGCTGCAGCAGTAAAAGTTTATGTAACCTCGCTAATTTACGGCCTGATAGCGCTGAAGGCCTGTCTCTTGTTACCACATCGTTGGTTTGGCGGCTTCACGGCACGCCGTGCAAGTCTGTGCCTCAATGTTGTCATGCATCCAAACCCGCCGACTGATCTCCTGTCTGATACTCCTCGTCTTACCCTTGAGCTACCTCCTCTTTTCCCTCTATTTTTACCATCGTGCCCACATAAGATGGTCGGAGGTCCGAGCTTGGATTGGACGCTAACGAAAGACCTTAGTCACACTTCTGGTGTCCTAGTCCGGCAGTATTCTCGGTGGTGACAACTAGAGCAACTAAGGGGGCGCCACTGCACCGTTTTATCCACCATCCAGACGTCAGCCGTGATGGGTGATTAACAACGTAGGTAACCGAACGATCAACCAGTGAATGAGCCAATGGAGATCCAGTTGTCATTCTACAATGGCTGTTAACATGCCTTATGTCCGGGACGCCCAGTCTTGATGAAAAGGAGAACGATTGTGCGCTCGGCCGTACAGTGGAACACATTGGCAAATGGACAGAAAGATACACAGCCAGCCACAGATAGGTTTACGCAATTGTATCATATGCTGCACATCCAGCTGCTATCGATACTGATGGCTAGAACTGCCGCAGGTTATAGCCGGCGGTCGGAAGCCTAACGCCGTCTAACAAAAGGTAGAATACGGACAATTATGATTGACTCTCTTAAGCAAGGCAAGACCTCTATACACAGGTGGTAATTTACCAGTTTACATTGGGTTACTGTATGACTCATCATATCTACACTATTGATACTGTGGTATAATAACGACGTTGTAGAGATGGCTGGTGACAGCGGTAGCAACTATGATTGTGGTCGTTATGGCAGTACGACGTGCTGGACGTTATAGTGTTTGTTATGTGTTCCGTTTTTTCTCGGAGCGTCAATTTGCTTTGGTGGTTAGGGAAGCCCGGGCCACGAAACTGGCCCTACAGCCCAAAACAGTTGCAGCGCCAGGTCCTCGATCGGCAGTGTGGTGGCTACGATGGATATTTTTACTTAGTTGATACTCTTGGTAACGATGCGTGCTATGCTCGTTTTGTTGTCTTCAATATTCCACAGTCACTGCTACTATCACCAACACGGCCACCACTGCTACCATCAGGGTCACGATATTCATTAGTTGATATCAGAAGGCCAAGTAGCTACTGTATACCGGGCTTTGTTGTACGGTTGTTTTCCACGTTTACGCTGATAAGACCTCTTCGCGGCGGGTCCTTAACTCATAATTTGATCTTAGGTTAGTTAGATAACCACAGCATGCAACAATTATCAATGATACAAACAAATTCCTATGTGTATCACTTATGTTCCTTATTAGTACACATATATCTATATATACATGAATGGTCTATGTCCACAAAAAATAACAGAGCTGAGCTACGGTCTAAGTACTCTACGGTATCGCACAAAAACGGGGAACGGAGATTTCGAATGTTGTGCCGGTAAATAAGGCGTAATATGGAAAAATTCTATAAAAAAGTGTTCAATACTGAACAAGCAAATGTTTGTATTTATATCAAACTCCCAAACCTGGTGGCACCAGCTGATCTTCATACGTTGAATCGAAAGGCCGCAACCACTAAACCGTTGATAACAGCGCGCGGAATAGACATCCTGCTCCGCGTTAATTCAATACGTTAAGTTCAGCCGTTCAGTAAAAGTTAGTCTTGTCGAGTGGTGCTCTATACTTTAAATCCCAGTTTTCTTTTAAATCGGACGTTAGCTACGTTACGTCAATTAGTCACTGATTTATGTTCTACATTGCGCCACTCTTAGATCGAAGAGCGTCTTTTCTCCATCACATAACAAAGGAATTAGAGAGACTGATCGCAGTAGAAAATACTCTTGAGAGCAGTAGTAATACAGGATAATGGTTTTGTTGGCCATTCCATCACATCAAGGCCTGCACGAACTCTAAATCTGACCAACAAATACCTGACACGGCCATTGAAACAAGTGACTTTATATGATTGCTTAGGAAAAAAAGAAGAAGAGACAAAGGCTAGCCCTTTTGACGGGTATGTCTGAATTAAGCGAGACGGTAAAAGCAACACTATGATATATTACGCGAACCGGTTATAGCGTATAGTATACACAGTCTCTGGGCCAGATTCTTAGGTATCAAAAGACGTCTAACAATCTATTAGGCCGAAGCCAACGAGATAGTTATGACACATTGAACGAATATTTCTCCCAGCTCGAGTGTACAACAATGAGACGATATATAACAGTTTTCGTTCATTTCTCTAAACGAGACAAACAACAGCATCAAACAAAACGAAAGTCTATTTGTTGTGAGTAAAAGCAAACGGCGGAACAGGCATAGATGGACAGCTAGGTAGATGGATAGGTCGGACCTGCCCAGTATCGGCAACGAGACGCTAAGATTAGGTTAACAATTCAGAGCATATATATATACACTTGTATATATTTATATACAGTTCAACAGCATATCAGTCGTATTATATATTAGGTAAATGCCCTTGAGTGTCAATAGTTTTATACAAACGTATATATGTGTTATTGCTCGTAGAGAGGCTTGCGTCCAGACGAAAAAATGGCCAATTTCGACGCGGACTTGTCAACAGGGAATGTTGGCGAAGCGCAGTAAAAGCGATTCCGATGTCGCTTCGTTTACACACAGATGCTAAGAGCTTAAATACGTTATTGCTAATGCGGGTAACGGCGTCCCGCGCCCCCTTCCTTATGTCTGACTAGCGTGCTTGTGATATATGTTTATGTTGATCGAGCGTGCCATTGTCACGCGTCTGTATTGAATATTCAGTAAATCAACAAATGAGATGATACCGCTTGTCTAAAACAGGGCGTGATCTGAGCTATTAAATTAAATATGATACATAATTTCATGTTGCAGAGAGCGTGTCCTACACTCTATAATGATACCACTTGAAAAATGGAACAACAATCTAACAACGCTTATTGTTAGATTTAGCATCTGTAGGAACGCGGTGGCTTTTTTTTTGGCACACGAGTTTGGGTAAAGCTATCTACTTATTATCGGACCAAACAGGGTCTAGCGTGGGCCGATAAAGGTGAGTTTATTTATTCTAGTCCTCCTCGTAGTTTTTTAATTCATTTCGTATAGACCTAGAGGAGCATATGTCTAAAATAAAGAATCCTAGACGTATGTTCATTAAAATCATGACAGGATTCAAATATTGCTGTTTGACCCATTTCGACGAGGACACCAAACCCCTAAAAGGAAACGTTAGCAAAGACGACAACCATAGCGTCAAAGGAAGAGGCAAAGTCATCGACAATACAACGAATTAATAATAACAATTGCCACTGTGACTCGGCCGCCACTGTCCGCTGAACGACTTCCCCTAGCTATGGCTTCTTCATTCGATTGGGGCGCCTGCTATCCGCCGGTCGCCGTCAAGTAGTCCGCTGGGTTATGTATCGAGGGGCGTCTCTGCCATTTCTGTTGGATCGCTCGGAGACCGACAACGCAGACGACGAAGACAGACGGAACGATGCAAACGTAGTCCGCCGTCTTAACTGACGCGGATAGCTGGCTTCACCCGGTTTGCGGGAGACAGGAATAGCAAGTCTCCTCTTTCGAGGTATATAACGTTGACGGCGGTCGTGTGCTTCCCTACGCTAACGATGAGAGTTGTGTCTACGTTCCTCTGAGAACAGAACTTTATCTCCTCTTTTTTGCCTGCTTTTTACCCGGTCGGTACCTTGTACCTCGTGGCGACACGAACATCAGAACAACTTCAGCAGTAACAACGATCAAGATCGAGTAGCAGTTACACATATAAAAATCCCTTTCTTGATGTAACAGTTAACTATCATCATCATCATCATCATCGACGTCGTCATCATCACCATCACTATCATTATCATCATCGGTATCGCAATCGGGAGCGCGGTCATTACGTATCTGATGCTGGTCTTCTCCCTTAACGAGACCAAGCCTGAATAATCTCAGTTAATATAGGGATGGCCAGGTAGTTAGGTAGAGCCGATGCTTCGAAATGCCGATGATTCGCAGACTGAATTCGTTGACTAAAGAATGCCAACTTTCCCTAGGAATTGAGCCCTTCAGGCGCATTGCTCAGTGTGCATTGCTTCACGCACACGGTACAGTAATACTCTATATATGAATATATGCCCGATATGGTCTTCGGAAGCTTGAGGTGACGTCATCTACCGCCTTCAGTTGAACTGCGCCTTTGCAGAAACTCTATATCGTTCTATTCCTGTTTATGACAATGACGGAAAACATTAGAGCAGTAACGAATTGGCCTAAGTTGGTGGCCCGTTTGAACAAAAATTTCATCTCATTCCTTTCGTTCGAGTCTGTTGAGCACAACCTATCAAAGGAAATGATAGCTACGTCCGCCCATACCGTCTCCATGAATTTGTTCTCTACCAATCAAACATTTCTTCTGCCAGCTTCTGCTTCGCTTTCGATATCTCCTGAGGGCCTTACGTTCGTACTCGGGATAATAGAAAGGTTTGAACTATGAGGTATCTTGTCTTGGACTACCCGAATGCCGAAAATGACGTCATCACGTAATGGGGAGGAGTTCGTCAAATATATCCCATACAAGTACAGATCAGCAAAAAAAACCTCAAGGATGAGCAGGGCCCGAACTAAACTGTCCTTAATTTAGAGCTCTAACCCGGAGGCAAAAACTTTAACTAATAGAGCTAGCAGGTATCTGTTGTGCTATACTATACATATATCTAGACATACAATCGAAACTGGTGGGGAAATATACGAAGAGCTGTCCGAACGTCCTACTAACTGACAACAGCTAGATAAT
The DNA here is from genome assembly GCF_002443255.2 of Varroa destructor. Lineage (NCBI taxonomy): Eukaryota > Metazoa > Arthropoda > Arachnida > Mesostigmata > Varroidae > Varroa > Varroa destructor. Next base: position 43,783,208 of record NW_019211456.1, read on the forward strand.
GTCGGCAGTACGTTACCCTTTAGCCATTCGAATTTCACGATAATCTTTTAGCAAGCTTTAATGCAGACACCCTTACCTAAAGCTGTCCTATCCAAAGCAGTAAGGAGTATAACGTGAACCGAAAAATGCTTACGGCTGGCATGCTCACAATGTCCCGTCATTATATGCATATCGTGCGCCCGTTCATGTTACTCGTTCGGTTTTTCCTGGATCGGACAGCGGTTAGCGTTAATCTGGACTTGGCCTTCATGGACCTCTATCGTCGGGACTGACCTTGTCATGCCCTCCAAGCATACTCAGACTTGGCTAGGACAACCGTACGTCTACGTGATTCATATTATGCTTGACTGTGTTCTCTATAGATAGTACAATTATGTATCGTATTATTTGCCAATTGACCGATTAATTGCATTAATAAGTTATACATTAAGTAAACAAAAAAAGCAAAGTTAAGTTAGCTTACTTCTTGCTATCGCTTTTGCCCTTGTTACTTTCGGCCTGCCATTGTAACAGTTTGATTAACAGTGATGATTAGGACCAGCCGTATTGGTGTCAGGCCCAGAGTAGGCATTTGTCAGCCAACGCAACTCGTTGTTAGTTACGTAAAACAGTGTTTCGTTCTAGCAACAAAAACAAGCCAGAACAACGGAAGAGGTGCGATATAGAATCGAAATATATGATTATATTGAAAGACGTTTCTTTTTATGTGTCCATGATTGCATGAATGACTACGCGCGTTGTTCCAGGCACTCTTCTATTACATTCTGCCAGTTCTGTATATATATATTGTTACTAGCTATTATTTATGATATCATGATACGAGTATGACGTCGTTCGCTATGCTATTGTAACTCTGTTATTATCTACCCATATTTACCTGGTGGAAACGTTTCACTTTTTTTATTTTTTTAACAATCGTTGTTGTTTTTGACGCTTTTGCTTCCCGACCAGGAGCAACGAAAAAAAAACCTATCGATAATATAGATATATACAATTGTGCGACGACGCGAGTGACCAGTTTGTCCTAACTGGGTTCAGTGGGTGGCGGCAGTTGGTACTTGTCAATGGGCTGCCTGATACCGACATCGTTAGCCGATGAGTGGATTAGCATTGAACGCTGTGGCCAACGGTAACAACGAACAATTACCATCATCTTCATAAGACTTCACCGACTACGTCGCCATAACTTGCGGCGCTCAATAATTGTTCAATACGGGCCTATTATTATGTAGGAAAGAGACGGAGCACAATGTGATAGGCTTCGAAGCCAGCGGTAGCGGCAGTTTAAGTTAGGCCGGGCGGCTGAGTGAGATAGCAGTAAGCGGCGTTCGCAATAGCGCGTTTCGGTAGAAGAGCGGTACGCGAGCAACGAGCTAGAAAGTGAGCGAGTCAGCCCCTTTCTCTGCTCGTCGCTATGGTCGTCGTATGCGTAATATTATTACTGCAGCTTCTGGAGCTGCCGTCGATGGGACGTCTATATAGCGGAGTGAAACGGTGAGGGAATGACTACCATCACGCGGTTAAATCCAAGAAAGCGAAGCTGTCTTTGACGGGGTGAAGCGGTCCAGGACGCGTTGGCAACCTGTATCACGGAGATATTAACAAAAAGGCCGTCCATGATTATTCTCCAGCACAGATATAGAGAGAGGCGTAAATGTACGTTGATATACCTATCGAACTTGAATTCAAGTTAAATAATTTAAAGCCGAAATGTTGACGAGTATCACTCGTTGCAACAACTATTAGCGTTTCAGGCCAAACGTTATTCAATATGAACAGTTCATGTTGTTTATGTAACTAACCAAAACTTAAGGGAATAACGCGTTAATCAAAATGTTCGACAATAATAACCGATGAAAAAAGTTAGAATATATTACGTCCTAAGGCGCATGGCTTAGCCGGCCAATTGACGCAAGCGGTCAAGTGTACGGCCTAAGACATTGTCTACAGTCGGTCGAACTTTTTTTATACAAAGCTGAAAAGCTTTATTAGGTATGAATAGCAACTAGTTATTGTTGTGTAGATGATCGGCGCACACTATGGACACTAATGGCACAATTCAAATGATATGCTTAATGTGTATGTTCACTGTGGCCATATTTATGTGCTATATCCACTTTGCTAATTTGCCCCCGGTAGACATAGTCTGTGCGGCACTCCGTCGATTTTTTCGGTTTCGCGCCTGTTCCTTGGCCGACCGGTTGACTGGTCTGTCTCTCAGACCGTATCTGTTTTCGTACCGTCGTATCCTTCGTAAGCTGTTGCACGCGCCTTCCCTTTCCCAACTCTTCGGCGCGCTACCAGCCCTTCTGCTTCAGTGTAGACCTTCCGACGGTGCTGAACAGATCGTATCGGGTGCCGCACTTCTATGGCTCTTCTATTGATGCGGTTATGTAAAATTATTGAGCGTTCTAACGAGCGTATTCGGGCAAGCTGTACTAGTTATGGTTTACTCTGAGGGCTTTTCAATCGTGCTCGTATTCACGCATCTTGTAGAAGCCGGGAAAACATGTCGAAAAAGACTGTGTACGATACGATGTCTCTTGTAGTGAGGTGGGGCAGTGATAACGATTTGATCTTCGCAGTAATTCACGCCAAACTGGAATGTGCTATGGCCAGTGTCTTAATCTAACTGGATACGTAGATTTCAACCGTATAGATAGGCTGGCTATCTTGAGGATATTAGATAGGCTTCTTAGACAAGCGGATTGGTACGACTTTGCTTACAATTCTGTGCAGTGTGCGTGTGTACGTATGTGTACTTATGTCTGGGCTTGTACTCGACTCGCGTACCCGAAGCTCGTAGTGCACTTCTGCCTTTGAGTTACAAGTGTTGGACACCTGTAGGGGTAATCGGGAGTACATTACATACAAGCAAGCGTTCTTGGCTTCTTGGAGCAACCTGTCTACGCGGTTTTCGACATAGCATTTGGCTGCTCTATTTAATCGTAAAGGTATAAGCGAAAGAGCGCGGAGGTTTAGAAACCCCCTAAACTATCACCATTCAGGTCGCTTAACTTCAACCAGTCGTCGCTCTGAATCAAAAGTGCCTTTCAGGCTTCTTTTCGTTCTCGTGACATAGAGGTACCGCCGCTGCGCGCCGGCGCGGGCGAGGAGCGGACGACCGAGCACCGAGAAACTGTCGAGGAAGAGCGAGAAAAGAGAACGACGGAGAAGGAAGCATCAGCAGGCGCGGTCGTCTCAAAATGGCTGATCTAGTGCAGAAAATAATGAAGACGGCGATCTCGGTGTCGGGCTCTTCCACTCGAACTCTGCCTGCCCTCCCCTCGCCGGCGATAGCGGATACCTCGAACCGGTCGGCCGCGGGCTCGAACAACAACCCCAAACAGCTTGTAGTGTGCCGCCAATGGTGGAAGGTGTGCTGGGTCTATGGCGACCAATACAAGCAAGGCCAAAAACTGTATCAGGCGCAAAAGCGCATATTAGCTAAGGGTTCAGCCATATCAGAAGCAGGAGGCTCTTCTATGGCGGCATCAAACTCAAACGTGCTCAGTTCGAACGGAACTATGCATAGTGATGGCATTGTGGATCTAGCTGTTGCGCCTGCTATTGAAACGGATAGTGGTAATGATAGTGCAAGCACGACACAAGTTACCCCAGTGAAAGGACCACGCAGGCCGTGTGCCATACCTCGCGATCAAATACCAGAGTAAGTATTGCCTGACATCGTCAGCTCGATTAAGCAATGGTGTTCTATGTGTGCGACATACGTGCGTTAGTGACAATTTCTTTGTGTCATACATACATATATATACATATATATATAGTACAAGATTATGAGTGACCGTATTCTGAGCAATGATGACAGCCTAATTGTACGCCGTTCGTGGGAACAGACGCAAATGGAATTAAAGAACTCGGGTAAAGATCCTCCAGTGCACTGAATTCGACGAAACATTTATTTCAAGATATAAACCGTCGCTGGATTCAAAAGTACAAGTTAATTAGATTTACTTTTTCGACCGTTCGCAGCAGCAGCGAAAAAATACGTGTTTGATCGGCGCACTTAGTTTATTGCTTTTCGTGTTTGGGCGGAATCGGGCCAGCTGATTCAGCCTTCGACTGAACAGCCACTGACTTGTTTTTGGTCAGTTTTACATTTGTAACGAGAATTGCCTTCAATGTTGAACGAAGATTATGGATTCAGGGCAGGTAGCAATGTAGCGGTAATAATAACAGCAGTAACAGTAGCGTTACTGGTTTATCCTCGTCACTATCCCAGAAATAGCGCCGCTTCCTCTTCTACCGGATGCGCATAATGTCACGTATTTGTCAGCCATTTTTGTTTTTTACTCTTTTTAAATAGATAGAAGGTTTACGTACGTTCACGGTGTGACGCACTCATGCTTGATGCGGCACTTTTAAGACAGACGGATTACTCATACTGAAATGCCGACACACAGTGTTATATATATTCATCTAATATTCGATCACTGTTTTTTATCGATATTTTTAGGCGTGTAACAGCGCGTTTTAGGTTCTCTCCTTTCCTCGTTCCTGTGCGTTTTGATTCAAGGAGTGGCTGAAAAACAGGCCATGGCTATCTAATTTATGTCTGTTGCTCCCCTCTGCACGGCCATTTGTTTGGCGGAGACTGCGGCATCAGTGTTTACTAGGTACCCCGCTACAGTTTTGATAGCTATCCGCCGCAATCATGATTATATTTTTATAGCGACGTAAATATATCATTGCTTTCTGATGGTTTTTAGCTGCTAGCTCTTCCTTTCGAAGCCAGTGTAACGTCTGTCGTGTGTACGCAAATTGCCAGGTTCATCATCACCGGCCTGTATGGATAGAACCCGTTCGCAGATTTCAGCGTGTTTCTTTTCCCCGTTCGACGTCATCGCTTTTAATCTCTATTAATTATTTCGTTTTCGTCTATGTCACTTTAACCTACCGCATCGCGCGACACGAGTAAAGGCAGCTTTTGGTACTGCCCCACGTACAATAGAATACGTCATGGTGTAGTTTGCCTGCTAAAACAAGGGGCAAGTAGCAGTATCGTCCGTTAGTTACTTTGCAGTAGGCGTTCGTCTGCTTCGTGCGGAAAGCTGTGTCATTTAAATAGTCGTGGAGGATATGAAAAATGCCTATACGAATATATGAGTACTTGCAAGTACTGCGCTAACACTGCCTTGCTATAGGCCAGTGCCACATTAGCATCGTGACTTGTCCACATCACTACGAAGATATCAAGCACAGCTTAAATAGTGGCATGCCGTTCAGAACGAGGTCGAGTCTGTCGCTAGCGCAGCAACCAAAACGTAGGCCTCCATGGAAACGTCGCTCTTTCGTTAAGCCTAGGTAAATATGCTATTATTCAGTATTAATATTCTACTGCAGTGTTTGTCGAGCGATGATGCGTCACTATACTCGAATGCTCACGGTGGTGTTCATGTAATCTAAGTTTAGTACTGCTACCTGACTATTAGAATGTCTTGTCACTCCGCACTCAAGTAGTAAGTTCTAGCTGGATAGGTTTTCGACATAGACACATACATGGATCGGTGGTATAGATAAGGCCTTGGATAATGTGCTGGTAGGACAGGAGATTTTCTGAGCTGGCTTCAAGTGGCCCGCTTGCCGGCGCTGATGCAACATTGACTTCGCGTTCTTGTCGCTGGCGTTTTTTCATTTTGGTGTTATTTAGGCACCACCTGGTGGTCCTTCTCCTACTGCCCCTTCCGCAGCCGCCGCCAACGACGGCGAAAATGCCGGCGGAATTTTTAGCGGCGTCAGCCGTAGAAGCATTTGCGACTTTGCTAGTACTGCCGTTGCTATTTACTGTCGGGTATTAATGCTCCTGTTACAGTGAGCGTTATTAGCAGCGTGTCAGCAGTGACTGAGTGGAAAGGTCTTTATAGGACGGACTGCGATAATACGGTTTGCCAATACCAAAATCGAGGAAATTGCACCACCATCAAGCTAAGTCGGGACAATATGGTACTGACTTTAATGGCCGAAAAGGAAGTCGAAGACATTGCGTTGTGAAGCTCATGTCGATAATGCAAGCTACAGAATAACTACGGACTTAGAACATGTGATTACTTAATAATTATCCGAAATTGAAACAGCGAGCTATGTCGAGGTAGCGCATCCTATACATGCAGACGAGTATGCGTACATTGGACGAGGACTCACGAAGTATGACGTTGGATGTTCGACGTAGACTGCCGCAAGACGTACAGTATACATGCGATATGTCGCACTTCTTCAACTAGATTGAAACCAATTGAATTGAAAGCCAAAATATATCTTTATAGTTTCTGTACTCAGCTTCCCGTAAATATAACACACATATACTGCACTGCTTCTTAGTGGCCTTTGCTGAGAACCACATCATTCATGAAGGCGGCAAACGCAAGCGTTGTCATTTTACTTGGTCAGTTCTGCCTCATCGTTGTTGTTCTTACTTTGTCATTTCGAACCGTTTGTCTCAACGACAATGTTACTGTCTGCTCGTGCATCCGCCAGTGCGCCCTTGTGTTTCTCCCGTCCCTCCCTTTTAAGAACGGCAATGGCAACTGGGGGTCGTCGCGCAAATGTCTTTACTTGTTTGGTTGTGTATGGCAAACAAAAGGCGACAACGATTGCCGTCCATCTCCTTATTAGCATCCACAGTTGTAACAGAGATACCGGTAGTGGTAGCTTGAACGGCAACACAGCAGACAGACAGGGAAAGACTTTCTAGATCGCACAAAGAAACGACAACAAATAACAACGACGTGGTACTTTGTGATGCTAAACACCCGCTCACTGCTTCCCTATTCCACGTTCGCGCTAATGCCAAAAGTAATGAACGTCAACATTCAAATAAACGAACGATCTGTTTTTTTTGCTGCTGCCGGTTGGGTCGATGCATAAATACTTGCTTATTATGATATTTATTTACCTCCATGGTTACCTCTTCTCTTACTCCGCGTTGCCATTGCTACCACCGACACTGTAATCAGTAACAGCCCAAAGATTTAGCGACGCACCGAAACTCTACCCTTGTCACTGCAACTTGCTGGCTATCTCTATTCGTTGTACGTATCCCTTAACTTTGGCAGTCAGCCTGAAGCGAAAACCCGATCTATACACAGATATATATGTGTGTGTGTTCGCTCCTCAGGCAGAAAGCAGACATAAAAAACCCAGTTTTAGAAACCCAGTTTGTGCAGCAGCCACTTCTCTCGCTGTTGACTTTTCTCTTGAACTTTTGCTACCCGTATCCCTGCTTTTGCACGATATTTCGAACACGGTCAAGTTTCATCTATGCATATTTGCAGCGCTTTTTATCGGCACCTGCCGTTGAGGACATGAACTTCCCTGGCAACAGGAGCGGTGCAATGGCCCACATATGTGGCGAGTGGCATTGGCCTGCCTTGCCACTCGGTAGCAGCTCGGTACATTGCGTCGTACGTTTGTATACTTTCATCGCCGATTACTCAGTAGAAGAAACTAGCTTTCTTTGACAACCTGTCGCTGTGTGCGGTGGCAACGTCGCGTCAACGGCGGCTTAAATCGACGCGAACCCTGTGAACCCACTGCTTAATACCCCATAGGTTTGTGGGTTTGCAGGTACATAAGGTTCGAGCAAAGACGTAACTGTAGAAGCGAAGCGCAGTGGAGAATATTGCGGATCATTCGAATGACTTACTGAGGGCAGCGACTGGTAGAATAAGAACATGAAATTGTCGCTGTCGTTGATATCTATTACTGAAAAATTTCACTCGTCAGTATAAGTGCACTATAAGTAGCAATAATTGTACGTTCTGTTTTCAAAGGCTCTGTTCATCCGCCAACGGCTCATTTTATCAGAGCCAAAAGCTTCTTACCGACATCACCTTACCGCAACCAGGTTCTTTAGTTAATTTCGTTTTAACGAACCAAAGAACAAACCATAAACAAATTGAAAGTTACCCATAGAACACAGTGAGGGGTGTTCCACAATAGGAACATATATTAAGTATGAAAGGACAAACCAAATAACTTCGAATCACTGATGCTTGTGCAGCACTTCCGCTGTAACGGTAGTTCTGATCTGAAAAAAACTTCAGGTAAAATATTTGTTCGTTTAAGGCGTCGCGTTAACGCCCCTCAACGCTCGAACGAGGTTTACGACGGAACAGTCGGTCTGTCTACCCGATTATTGCGTTGAGCGTCTAACAATAGCAGTAGCAGTTGTAGTAGTAGCAAGCAGCCGCTGTTGTTATGGCTTGCTGAACCAACAGTAGATCTTATCTATTTATTCAAGGGTAACGCGTGCCTTGAGCCGTCCCTATATCAGTGAGTGCAAAGATCACCTCTTCACTCAGTGCCATCCGCAGATTGTTATTGTGGCTGTGAACAGCATGAACAATAACTTCAGCGTCGTCTGCTGGGACTGCTGTGGAGCACTATGGAATAGTTGTCTTTGCCACAACAGCGGCAGCTTCTGGTCGACCCGATGATGGTTAACTCGGCCGGATAGCTTAAGTTAGTCTAGCCGGACTCGCGGCCTGTCTTGCGGCTAAGTCAAGTTTACCAAATAGTGGCCATCTGTTAGTCGGCTCAGGTTGTGCACACGCAGAAAAGGGAAATACGGGGGCTCGGAGGCCGGTATCAAAAAAAAAATAAAAGAGGATAACGAAAGTGGAGAATCTGGTCCTGTTGTTGCGGCAGTCGTCGTCGGAGTAGCGACAACTCTAAAGCAACAGTAGTGGCAGCTGACGCTGAACGGCTGTTGGCGACATCTTTGTAGGATTCGACGTCCAGCCACTAAAGGGTTACGCGTTCTGAAGCCCAGCCCGCGATGGCCCAGGATGAAGCCCTTAAGTGTCGATTGTGGAGGTCTAGAGGCAACGTAATGGCCGTTCAGCCGTACCATATTCATTTTCTGCCGTTTCTGTCGGCAAATACTATAGTAGTTTCGTTTTTTACCCGCGAATAATAATAATAGCAGCGCAATTAAATGAAGGGTGCTCCTTTAACGGGGGCGATTTTCTTTCATCCTTTCACTATTATAGAACTATTAATAATTTCTTTTCACTGCTCCATCTGGGTTAGGACTGATTACCTGAGCGATTACTATAGCAGCAATCATAGAAGCAACTGTATTATGGTATAATACGTTATATTATCCAAAAGCTAACTATTTCGCCAAATCGAATGAACTATGTAAAAAATGGACGACGTTAACACGACGAGAACGACGGCCAAAAATCATAGTTACAACGACTCGAGGGCTTAGGTCGTCGTCTGCGAGACTTACGGTATATGCAGATACGACGTATTATTAAGTGTAACAGCATCAACAGAGAGATATAGTGGCAGTTAGTAATAATCAAGGCGAACGCAGTAAGTTATAGTGCGCTAACTTACATAAATCAGGTTACATGGGTCGAGTAAACAACCGCATTTTAATTCGGCTAATATCAATGGACATCTCATCCCATTATCGGGTAATTCTGGGTCTGTGTGCACAAATACGTTCAAAGCACCCAACGACAGATGGGCAGTAATTCCAGTAACGCTAAAAGTCCGTCATCGTCATAAGAAATAGGGAAACAACGGCCGTGTTATCAGTTCAGCACCAAAATTAAGAAGTAATTAGTGGTACGCTGCGGCTGCGGTGGGAACGTTAGGTAATAAAAATAAAATATTCCATATAATACGTCGATTAATAGTGGTGAAACTACTGATCGCAATTATGTCTAGCAGAAACAGCGACAGACAAACAACTTGTTTATAAACATGTCTGTTCTGTTAAAAGCAACAACCATTGTGCGGTAGTTGTTACTGTATGAGAATTCAGTGAAGTAGTATGTCTGTATTGTTTTATTGACAGCCGAACCACCATCTATAAAGGTTGTCACAATTATCAGCGCCTCTGAGTTGTCATTTGCGCTCGTCGCGGAACAGCGTCGATAAGTCGCTTGACGTCGCGGCGGCAGGTTCAACACGCTTCAGGCAGAGAAGGCCTACGATTTTTATTCGGATATATATATCCGTGCAAAGACGTTCGTCCAGCATATCTATCTATACATCGTATTGAATTAGCATAATAACGATATCTGTTGTTCTAGTCAGACGCGGTCGATCGAGCAGTCGGAGTAGAACAGTAAGAAGAGCAGCATCAGCAGTAGCACCAATAGCAACGGGAGGGCTTCTATCTCACAGGACGTATCGGAACGTGGGTTCGTTCTGGCTTTACGCTGCGTCAGAATTTCGATCTGTTTGTTCGTCTGCAATTGACTGGCTCCAGGTTGACCTGTTTTGTTCCCCTAGTGAAGGCTGCTATTCTCTTCATAGCAACGGATTGCACCAATTAGTGTTGTACAGCCATGGCGGCGGTGATAGTGACGACGTTTACAGGACGTATATTTAAAATTAGCTTGAATAGACGCCCAACTCAGGCCGGTACATGGGAGCCGGGAAATTGTCCGCAAGGGATTTTGTTGTTTGTCTATGCCAGCTAGCTACCACGTCCATTATCCTTGTTACACTGGCGACAATTCCAATTAACAAGGTTTACTTCAGGCGACGAATGACGCAACAGTTCAATATGCAGGTTAGGTTTTACTAGGTGGATTAAATCATTTGTGCGACGAACGAAGTTCTTAACGGTGGCGTTAGAAACGATCATGCGTCGTTTGCTGTTACGGCTGCCGTTCTCAAATCGCAAGCGCCAATTGGACCACCTTTAGAGCCCGCTTTATATAATATGTGTACAGGATGTCGCGTCGTTTGATAAATGTATTTATATAGGTATAATACATGTAAAAGTGTTAAATTATGCTGCGTCAGACTAAGCTAGGTGTTAAGTAGCTGCTAAATGGAGGATAACGTACTGGCTTGATCTCGTCGAACAATTCAAACCTAATGATCTTTATAGTTGTGAGGTAAAAATGTTGAGCACACCGCAATCGACCTGTGTTTTTTATGTTAACAAACCCGTTTCTTCAGCTCGCATCGGCCCGAGTTGCTATGCATAAAAGTTATACATACAAACTCGAAACAAACATTTAGTACTAGAGATGGCGAGGTAACAAGATAACAGACTCGGTAGCAGCATCGTCAAGATCATAATACTGATTACATTGAACCTGGTAAAAGAAGGTACCGCTGGAGACGATAAGTTACCAGATCATAAATCTATATTTGTCTTTATGCGATGCTGCGGGAATGCAGAAGTTGTTTACAATAACAACAGCAGGGCTAGAAGAGTTAGCAATTGTACCTCTCGTGTAGTCTATATAGTTTGTAGGAAGACTGTGTCACACCAGCCTCGTGATTACGTGACAGAACGTCACACGGATACTTTGCGGTCCGACGAAAACAATTCGCTCTTATTATTGCCGCCAATGTTAGCTGCTGTCTATCTCTGAGCATGTATATATCTAGCCCTGACGTGTCAGCTCGTCGATGGCTTTTTGACAAAGTCTATAGCAGTGGCGCGTACTGTTAATATTCATGACGCCAATCGATCCTCACTGGTAGGACTGACGCTAGCGTCCGACAGTTGCGCCACAGCGTTCCCTTCACATTTCTTTCGTTCGCTGCCTGAACCTCAGTTAGTATGTAGTGGTAGTGGTTGTGATGAGACGGTGAACGGTTAGCTGACTCGTTTGTTGTTGGTGCCGTCTGACGACGCGCCGCGTTGCTTGGTGTTATGCGGTTCGATCCCCACGAAGCGAGCCAAGGCAGTCGTTGTTAGGAGGCCCCGCCAAAGGCTCGCTCATTCGACTTAAATCACTACTCTGAACGGTTAGTTTACTGGCCGGCCAGTCGGACTTCGTCTGAACAGGGAAAGCATTGGCGTGAAGATCAACAAGTGGCCAGCAGTAGCAAAATGAGCAGCTGAACAGACCGCGCATTGTAGGAGAACCAATCGAATCGGTGCCGAGATAGGCTGCTAGTTGAAATTGTCGTGGAAGAAGGCCTGAACCAAAGTGCTGCTTGTTGTCCACCGGCTTTAGAGCCACCGGCGATAAAGCTGGCTGATCGGCCGGCTAGCTATTTGATGCACGCTGTAGTCCTGAGTTTGTTACGACCGCTGCTCCTACCGTATATTTTATATGGATGTGGCTCAGTCGTCAGGATACTCGCTCCCACCATACAGATAGAGACGCCAGCAACAATAGCAGCAGCAGTGCAGTAATGTCGTCATGTGGGAGAACAACATGCAGCAGCTGAAGCGGATGCGTCAAAAAGCACATAGGCCGACCAGCAGGCCCAAAGAAGAAATACCAGGCTCTTTATAGCTCGTCTTCCTAGGCACGAAGACCCTTTCCGGACGGGAAGAGTGCGGAAGAGCTTCTAATCGTAGCCAATCGCGCATCGGCGATGTATAGACGAGTGAGGAATGAACTACGGAGTGCGCTGTAGGTTTACGCGCTGGATGTGGCTGGCCTTGTCATTGTCATTTTTAGTAACCTAAACGAAGCTGAGCCATCACCATCAGTCTCCCTGAATAGAACGAATGGACATCTATATGGTTTTCTGTATATTAGCATATGCATAGTCTGAACAGCAGAATTATGCGTGTCCAGTAATACTCTCCACTGCTTTCAACACGATCTGTTGAAGTCGATCCGTTGTTTCTTCGATCAGTCTATTTGCCCTCTTTCAGCAAGTGCGGCAAGAGGATCAAGTAGCATAGGTGTGAAAGCTTACGACAATTGGTAACTAAAGAAATGAGTCGGAGACGGTGATGACCCTTGCATTTGTTTGTGATAGTCCAGACGAGCGATGGTAGCGGACAAAAAGTAGCGATCGTCTCTATCTCACCATCAGATACAACATGACTCCCGTTTGACGCTTATCATTCATTCGATTGGCCTTTGTTTCTATAGGATGACTGTTGTGTTCACGGAGACCGTGAGGCCGGCTGGACGATAGAGCGGCCAATGTCGAGACATGTGTGGACCATTCATCGATTTCGTTCGCTGTACTGTAAATGTTCAGAATAGGAGCCGTATCAGCGGAACTGCCTTACCACGAAAAAAAGGCCATCTGCTATGTTTGCTTTCATATAGTATGTGTCCATATGGAAGAAAAAACTGCACTTCTCAATTTTACATTACCTATCTCTGGGAACGTAGATCGACCCTCTCTATAAAAGAAGATATCATTTAAAAAATAGGTGCAGTAATCTCAACGTTACTACATTATATTGTAACAACAGTAAACGTAACATCTAGACACGTAGACAGATAGAATTGTCTGAGTCATGGCAGACAGAAGCGTATATATAGTTTCTTCAACAGATATTCTGTTCTTCGGATGACAACAACGATAAACGCAGCAACACGGAGTAGCTGGGTCAGTAGCAGAGCTGTCGCGGTGTATTGGCCAAAAAAGAGCGCGTCTTCAGTCTTCGTATTTTGCCTCGCCAGTCTTTTTACCTTTCACGCAGGATTTCTTTCCTTTTTTTTTCGGCTTTCAGCGACTGATTTTCGCTACGCCCATTGTTTTGGTGGGCGCTTACCGACGCACATGATAGGATAATGTTGTATGTGATAATGCTGGCCATGGCTGTAATACCAGGCAACGGCTGTCGGTTGACTAGGAGTGACGACGCCATTCCATTGCCAAATGTGTACCTATTATTATACACCGGGATCATCGAAAAGTATCTTGTGCGACTGTTCGGTGTCCCCGCAAAAAGGTCCATTAATGAACAAAAGATTTTTCGTTCAGTCGATTTTTTTCCGCGTTGTCTTTCGCCCGTGACGATTTCAATGCTGAATTAGTGATTTCACGTATTCTTTAACCCTACTGCCTTTAGTTTGGCGCACAACACTGAAACACTTCGTGCTTTCGATAGTTTACATTTATTTCTCAAGTAGTTTCGGCCATATAGCGAAGCGCGGACAGCAGTATCATCTTTTTGCCAAGGCGTGCTCGTTCAGAAGGTGAGATACGAGGATCTTCTGTAGTGGGGTACATTCCTTTGGGGGGTTGAACCGGCCTCCTCTACAGAACACCATAAACCACCTCTTGTGGCCTAACCTTTATTGCTTTAGCTTATTTAGCCTTCTTACGTGTATCTTCAACTATCCGGTCGTTGCTTTTGTGTCTCGCCTTTAGGGCACGCCCGCTGTCGTTCAAAAGAAAAACTCAGCGAAATCGTGCTCACTAAGATAATGCCGCTTATCCCCACAAACGGTCTTGCAATTGTTTTTACATTGAAAAGAAAGTTTGTTTTCATTCCAAATCGTATTCATTCAAGCCAGCCAGGGACCGCAGACTAATTAGAACTCTTTGGGGACCTAAATATCAACAGGCCTTGAGCCCGAAAGTGCTAGGAGATGCGGTTCCATAACGGTGAGAATCACGTACAAACATACGAAATATCGATGGAAGAAAAAGCTTCGCTTGGTTCGGATGATCACGTGGTGAATACACCGCGTATTCTTCATTTTATGACTCTTCCGTCTGTGTCATCGATGGGTCCAGTTCAGGCTCCTTGTTTACGTATTCTTGAGTTTTGAAGGCCTTTGAGAATTCGGACGTCGAATAACCATCTGCTTCTTTATCAGATGAATAATATTAGCCCCGGTACTAGACACGTCCGACAGGACGCAAATATTTAAATCTCTCCGCATTCGAGTGAAAAATCTCGTAGTTTAGTATGCATTATAGTCAAGAGCCGGTGATATTGCGTGTTGGGCTAACCGAACAGACCCACCCATTCGGAAAGAGGGTTACCTGAAATATTTCGAGCCTTCTCCGAAGATAAAGAGGTAGACTCTACATGGCAGAATGGCCTGCTGATAAGATATGTTTTTTGGCGAACAGACCGTCAGAGGGGTGCAGATATTTACGTTATTTCAGGAAAAGATGTTCGAAGAAACCAGTTTGCCTTAATCGAAATTCTCAAATTAGACTAACAATCGAGGTGGCTTCAAAGACTAGTGGCCCATAGAAAAATTAGCTAGTTTGCATAATTTAACCTCTAAATTGCATTGATTAGTTCACACTTTCTTTTAGGTATGAGTGTTTCAGTGGACGATTTTTTGTGATCGCGAGGAAAAAAATACAAATGTTGATGGTAGATCAATAAGGACTTTTAGCTTCATAGATGATTTCGCATTGGTCTCTTATGCCCGCCCCTAAGCTCGTCACTTGAGGCTCTGGATTATTTCAGGTGAACGGCGTGGATTGCTAATTAGATACTGGTTATTATCTTGACTATTACATGAACATGTAAGGCCTGAAAATTTGCAGACGCCGTGGTTTCGTATATATCATTATTCAACACGTGTGCATTATACAGGACGAGCTCCTATTGCCATTATTACTTATTATATATTTTGAGTTTATTTGCAACGGGCTATAAGTGAGGATTTTTTTTTTGTTAGAAAAATAGTAGTCAAACTTTGAGGAAGGTTGAACTACTGTTTATGAACACAACATCTGAATTATGCGTCAAACCAAACGTCATGCCTGTGATACCACTGCAACAACTTCCAGTAACTTTTGAAGCTGCCGCTATAGACAACAGGCCAGAACTGCGAAGTAGCAATTGAGATAAGATTGCTACGGAAACGAAATCAGTCACGAACAAAAGACCCGAACGACGACGAGTCAAATTCGTATCTCATAGTGTATGTGGTTCTGGGGATGCAGAGGCTTTGCAGTGTTCTCCAGGTTGCCAATCGACTTGGCCGAAATCTCCCACGCAGGCCATGCATTGTAATTAGTAACTGACCCGTGGTTCCGTTCACGAATACTGCCTTTCTTTTATGGCTCTTCGTGCCCGAAACAGCGACTATTTTTTAAACTGACTCAATTCTTTGTCACGGTACAATAATACGGAGCTTTCGGGGGTACCTGGCTTTGACCGCTTCGCTTCTAGTAGCGCTTGCTAGTCCCTATGAATATGGCGGCATAGTGGCTCATCTCATCCACAGATATTTACGAAACATGTCTTATTTAAGTCATCGCTGACTTTAGCGGATCACCTACGCGAATAGCCCTCTGAAATCGACAAAGTTCGGCATCCCTCACTGGATAACTAAAATTGATATGAACATAAACTAGATTTACCTAAAGGCAAGATGATTTTTGTGAATTTGTAAATGCATAATATTTAGATGTTGTTTATAATTTTCGTAAGCTGGCACATACAGTTAAATAAATAGGTAAAACAAAATGAAGCATTATAAAATAATGATGGGCCTCAGGTAGCGACTAGAATTGTACACCTCGCGTCGCTCATACCAGCTGTACGTACTTGTGCTGCTGCTAGCGGAAGTAGGCAGTATTTCGTTGTAGCGGTTATCCGTGCTGCACGGGCTGGCACACTGTGCACGGGTTGTACACGAAAACCTTCCCCGTTCATTGCATTGCGCCGTGTAGAATAGGTCTATTGATCGATGAACACCTGAAGCGACTGGAGAGGGAGAGTAGGGCCTGATTTTGACGGACTCTAGCCAGCTATCGTTTAAGCCGTGGCGCTGAGCTATCCTCCTTTCAGTCAGTTACCGAAGCTACGAAATAGGTAGCTGACTATCGGATTCCGACACCCGAGTACCAAATACCTGTATACGAACCTGGCGTTCGATTATCGTGACGAGCGATTCATACAGTCGTATAACCAGAGCTCAACATGAATGTGTGCGCTCGTCGTGTCTATCAGCGTAGCTCGATTATAAGATTTCGCGACGTCTCCGCCACCGGCTTCAAAGCCAAACAATGAATGCTGGTACCTATTTGCCTGTGCCAATGTGTTTGTCCGTCTCTCTCTGAATGGGTCGCTGCTATAGACGAACCCTGCAACTACTGGTGGACTACTGTTGTGTTTACTGTTGCCGCTGGCATGTATCGGCGATACTTGTGATATTATTGGACATATGTAGCAGGGGTAGTCCTTTCAGAGGCCTCTGCGTGACAACAGGTTGCTCTCTCTCTCTCTCTCTCTCTCTCTCTCTCTCTCCCCCTCTCTCTCACTCTCTCTCTCTCTCTTTCGTTAAAGGAATACAATAGTCGCCCCTTTTTTGTTATTTGCGCTGCCGGTTCTGCTGACGCTACCTACTGTAACCGAACTAAAATTCCGCTCAAATCGTACTTTATTCGACTCGTCCAACGCCTCCATGAGTCAGAGCCGACCGATTGAACTGACGCCAGCAAAAGCGAAGTTTTCTTTCAATGATCGCGAGATCGTGTACTTCGGATCATCATCAACAACAACAGTAGCGGACTCATTCGTCGCTAGCGGCAGCGGCAATAATGATTATATGATGGTGATGGTGGTTATTGTTGCTCTAAGCGCGGCAGCCACATAGAACAGGACAAAAAGAGAGAGACCTGGTGACGGAACAGGCAGTCAAGGGGGGCACAGCGCTAGAAGAAGAAATTTCGTTCGTACACCGAAAAAAAGTAGAATAGAAAACAACGACAGTTCCGACCCTCTAACAGCACCAGTGGCGCAGTATCGACCGAATACCGCAATGGGTAGTGAGTTCAGAGGGTTAAGACGTTAGAACTCGCTCTTAAGAAGAGTTATACGCGGTCCCAAGAGGTTCATGCTGGGAGTTACGATGATATTGCAGCAGATGTCCGGGTGATAAAAGTAGCCTAAGTTTCACGACTGCCAGGAGAGATAGAAGGATGTGTGTACCGGTACATAGGTATTAGAGGAAAAGGAGCGGGCGGAGGGGTAGCGGGGAGGGTTCGATACCCTGGTCCCTTTCCGTCGGTTGTACTATTATACTGGAATAGCGGAACGAATTGGCTGAGACGAAGTCGAGAATCAACTAAGTTCTGAGGAACGTGTTTCTATTGTACACCGACATAGATATGTACGCATATAGACAATATGACGATTTTTTCTGATTATTTCTTTCAAAACAAGACTGTAACTTCACAAATATCACAGCTGTGATTGTCCCAAGTCGCTGTTACAACGCCGGGCTCTCTATTGTCTTTTATAGACATCAAATAGTACGGGTACATTGTGGCATCACGTTTCTACATGTGAGCGCCTTACCGCTATGTAAGGTACGTCCAACACCGCTGTGCGCTACGTGACTGAGTCCACGTATTTCTGTGGAGCACTGATTGTTCGCACAAACTAACTCGATTAGTTTATTCTATGTTGCAGTAACGCCATCACCTAGCAATTGCAATGTCCACATTGCGCTGTAATGGATGAACGAACGAATAACAGAAGGGTCGGCAACTTGCGACCGACGGCGTCCACTACCTGGACCGCTTGTTTACAGTTACTTGTCGCCAATTTGCCGAGGGGCTTGGCATGGCAAATTTGCGAACACGAAGAACTGGAAAGCAGCGGCAATTACTACTAACGACAACGAAACCGACTAATACTGGCACGATGCCGTTGAATTGCTACTGAAAGGCGGCAGCCTAGCAGAAAAACGCGCACTAGCTGTTGGTCATCTCTTCTCAACGCTGACAAGATACCGAACGATGCAATGGGGAGCGTCGCGGTGGCGTTTTCTGTCTTCCTTAGCCATTTGTGTGTGACAAACGGCGGAGTAGTTCGTCAGACAAAGACAGAGAAAAAGCCCAACTAGATTCAGCTGGACGCAAGCGAGAGAGCTGGACAGCGAAAAAGGGAGCTTAGACCAAGGACTAAGGCTGCGCCAGCAACAACAACAACACTGCTCTATTTGTACGCATAAGATAAAGAAAAGCGTGTTACGTCGCGGAAAATATATCTATACATGTAGATGTACCTCTCTCTCTCTCTTTCTCTCTCTCTCTATATATATATATATATATATAGAAGCAGCATTTCAAAAGGCGTCGATGCTATGGCTAGCTTTAGTGTGTGCATTTCCAGCGTCTTTCGTGACGTCGCAGTGCTCGACCGTTCGTGTGCTGCTGTGTGGTACCATTCTGCGCAGCGGTAAAAATAAGACTAAATCACTCTATCTTCACGTGCCAGAGACGCGGAAAGATAGCGAGAGGGGCGACACAGAGTGACCGATGGCTGTGTCCAGCCAGTCTACTGCAGCCACTGGACGGCCGACGTCCGGTAAGGGGGCACCCGGGAGCCTCACAGGAGTAGAACCGTCCACGGCGGATGATGATGATCCGATGGCAGCAGTGACTATAGCTATTCAGTAGCATTAAAGGCGGTAGACTGGTTATTTTGCCGTTGCTCGCTTATAGCTCTGACGGCGGCCGGCGGTAGCCCTCGACCGGATGACACTAACGAAACGGAGTAAAATCAAGACAAGCTAACCTGTGTGCTAAATGGTACAAGACGAGCAATAACAATAGTACAACTATTACGACTATAGTAAAAAGTCAAATTTGCAGTAAGTCTAGACACTTAAAAACATACGTATTGTTTAGTCCGTGTTGGGGGGACTGTGTCTCGAGTTATGGATCTTCTATAGCTTGCATCCACGGTGGAGCACGAAACCGTGTCTCTGGCGACGGCATGAGATGACTTTCATCATGAAACTCTTGTGTTTAGGATGTCCAATTTAGTAGAACGAAGCCTATTTTGCTTCTGTCTCATTAAGCCACGGAAGGCGACAGTATTAAAAAATCGAAGAGAGTACGTATGATAGAAGCGTTCGTGTGCGCTATGTTGATGAGCGTTTTCTTAGCACCGAAAAAAATCCGTGACTCGTATGAACCTCCCTGTAGTACTTGCACTATAATAATTCACTTCGTCTTTCATTTCAATAACCTCAGATAAAAGAAGACGATAAAAATATAGTGTTCTATGCTAACTATGCCTGTAAGTCGTTGAGCTATGATTTTTCATAGAAATTAAAAAAATACTTCTGCGACTGTGGCTTAATTTAAACAAAATGTCTGAACGGCCGTCATTACGAAGTAGCCTGCATAGCGTGGCTGAATAGATTTTTGTCCAATCGGGATTAGAGCTCCGCGAAGTTCACTAAAGTTATGGATAATGACGCTTCCTTCGTCAACGAAACTAACAACTTCGATGCTAATTGGTTGAAGTTAAACGAGATTTAAGAGTCGTGTATAACTCGTCAACTTGTCTTTTGGGCTCACGATCACCATGCATTGTCGGATGGCTAATTGCGAACGTGGCTAGTAAGCCGTATTTTACTGAAGGGAAAAACCAGACACACACACACACACACACATATACATATGCGCGGGCACACCCATACACAGACACCTTTAGACGTAAAGTACGGTAGCAATGGCAGGAACCACATATGCAAAAAGATAGAAAATTAACCAATATATGAACAAACGATTTCGGCTGGAAACTAAAGGCGGCCTGATATAATGCCAGCATAGATGGTCAGTGATGGTTCCGGTTATTTTTTGTTCGCTGGACAACAGCAGACAGTAGACTTGGCTGTCTTCCACTCAGAATCCTTGGCTAGCATTTTGGACGGCTCTCCGATTGCATCTGCTGCGCCACTGATTGTAATAAATTGTGCGTCTTTATATAGGATATATTAATGTTACAGCTCTCGTGGCTAAAATATAAATGCCTCCTGTCCATCGGTGAGCGAATGGTCAGACAAGTCTACTGCTGTAACAATAGTCCTGCGAGATCTGACCGGCCGTATTCCTGACAGTAGCTTTACTGTGTTATCATCGCGTTAGTATTATTTTTTCTAATGAGAACGAGTAGATATTTGAAACTCTATTAAAAGACATCTTAAGACGAAAAAACGTTTTACATGGGCTTTATGTATGGTTGTAGTTAGCTCCATCCATCATCCATCCACCCGTTCATCCATAATATTCTATTCCATTCGATCAAATGTCGGTCGTTTGTTAAATCGATATCGATATCGATCTTATATAACCGAGCCAGCCGCTATTACTTTCCACTTAGCGGCGATTCTTATTTTTTTTAAATTTTTCATTATTTGTTTCGATCGTCTTTTTTCCCTCAAAACTCTCGTTGACTATGTGCGGATAGCATTGTCGAAATTGCCAGATGCGCATATTTTTTTCAATTTGTGCGCCAATACAACGACGCCAGCTAACGGTGCTGTCCAGAAACAGCGTATGCATTCAGTTGAGGCGCAGCGGGAAACTTCGAAACAGATATAGTTATGTTATCTCTCTGTTTGTCAACCCGTTCAAGCCCCGCCACTCCCGTTGTTTCTCACTCACGAGCGCCTAAACTCCTGTGATATTTTTTAGCCGCAGATTTACAAAACGTCCATTCAACATATATGAGATGGAAAAAGGCAATAGGGTCACCGGAATCCCTGCAAAACTAGGAGATTAATGAGCGGACGTGCCGACTAAGTGTGATTTGACGCAAATTATGTCTTTGAACATCCATTCTTTTATTGAAAGGGTGGCCACGTAAACTGTGGCTTATAATGTACAAACGTTAATAATAAATGCTACTTGTGGTCAGTATAGAGAGGCACAAATCGAACACACGAACTTTGTTCTTTTGAATTATTCTATTTAATCCTTCCTCCTTTTATCCTTCCTTTAATCCTTCCATAAAAAACATGTGGCTGGACAATGCAGATTTCAAGAGTTTGGAGACTGTCATCTCGTTGACAGAAACAGGCTCCTTTAGGAATCAGGAAGATCTTTTTGAACTCATTATTGGTGGCCACTAAATCAACAATACATCTTCCATGTTTCGGCAAATTTCTGTGTATATATAACACACAGTGAAATGAGTTCCGTCCCACAACAGATCAAGCGACTGACTAGAACTCTTTTGTATCATCAGAACACTTCGTGTCTGTTCAGTAACGTTTAGCCCTGCCATGTGTTGATTCCAAGGGAATGGCAGAAAAGCCTGACATACTGCGTAAACTTGACAAGGCCAAATGCCACGCATAATCATCGTTCCTATTGGCAATTTCCGATCACCCGCGCATTCGACTATGGCGTCTCGTAACTTTTGTAGTAACTGTTAAACTAAGTTCCTGTTGTAGAACGTTGTGGCTAATAACGGCGGCCGTCTGCCACATCTTTCCCTGTGTTAAACGTCAATACAGAACACGCCAACGACAAGAATAGACGAGACGCCGGCCACATTTCCAAAATGATCGTCATCGCTAGACTTGGACGAAAATGGCCTCGGTCGTGATGCCCAGCAGCTAGATAATACTGAAAGTGTTTATTTGGCTTTTTCCTTTTTTTTTTTTTGGTTTTTTGGTAAAACTGTTCCACTTTGCTACTGCCTATTTAGTGTTAGAAACTTGCTACTAGCCCGGAAACGTTCCTTTCGACCCTAGTTTCGTACTGTTTGTATATGACAATAGATACTATATTCTAGAAAATGCTAGTTTGCTATAGTACACAAGCACAAATAAACGTTCGGCTACCAAAGACGTTGATTTGTTGGTGCTAATGATTCAGATAGGCGTTCTTCAGATCGACAGTAGTTGTTCTCTTGTTATATTTGATATGCCTATTACTAGCTAATTGGGTTGTAGACTGAGTAGATCAAACACTTATCCAATGATCATTGATTTTGTTCCATAAGCTTGATACCTTCAATCAGAGAAGGACTCGATCTCAACAACGGTACGTCTACAAGGGTAATTCAAAGCGGTCTGAATGCCTATACGCAACCGATATAGCCATATTATGGGAAAACAGTCTTCTCGAAGTGCGGTAAAAAAGATATTCCATACTACGGGCGCTCACCGACACTGATTATTTTGACAGCCGGAAAACTTATTTAATTTACTCCATTATCCTCACCGAAACATCAACAAAATACGAACGCACGCACGATAATGTGAGTAGTATACTCCAAATAATAGTGAATGTCAATGAGACGGGGATTAAATATAAGAGCCATTTGCGTAAGCCACCCTCAAGCCAATGTGCTCTTTTGAATCCCCTTGTTCGCAGTGTGCTTCCCACTCTCTAGACGTTGTAGTTATAGGATAGGACGCGTTAGAACACATACGATAGGATATATCGTGACGTTTGCCTTTAAGAAACTGACGACTTTAGAAAAGTTTCTTCGATCTCGTTTGCCGGAAACAGCTCGCTCTTTTGCAAATATTTACAGTGTTCATATATGTATACATCTACGATGAATAGGTGCTAACACAAACATATATATATTAAATGCTTGCGTGTTTTTAACATGCACACATATGGAGATCTGATGAATCGCACAGTCTTGCTAGCCGTATCCTGCAGTTGAAATAATGTTTGTAAGCTCTCTGGATGAACATACGTACGACGGTAGGTGCTCACATTGTTTGGTCGTCCGTCCATATTTCTATCTACACATCGATCGTCTGCCTGACGTTCGGCGTGCGCATCATAGTCCATCGAATAGATGACCATAATAATACCATAACTCCTGGGTGCTACGTATTCCGCTAAGTGTTGCCTCAAGTGTTAGCAGGACCAGTAGACCGGTCCCACAGTCCGATCGGCGACGCAACGCCAGCGCTAATAAATCATAAATATACTTCGTTTTTATTGCGGAAGGCGGCTCCGCAAACTAACCAGTAACAATTAGTATGATTATGTTAGTCACCGCCAAGAAGTTGAGATTTGCTGGTCTTCGTCGCTTTCGTTGTTGTGTCCATTGCGGTGGCCTGTTTATCGATGCCTTTGCTGGTTCCCTACAATAGCTGCCGACTTCTGTCGTTGCTAGCATTGATTTCGCTAATCTCACTGCAAGTCTTCGTTTTTATTGGTGAGGGCCGTCGTTACTGTGAGTAGACGTCGTTTATGTGGGCAGTTGCTGCTGTCCGTGGCGCTCCTGCAGCCCCTGCGCTCTTATTCATGTAATGACGGCAGCGGTTGCCACTAATCTCACTGGCACGGTAGCAGCTCTCTTTTTCCCCCCTCTTTCTCTCTTATTATCGTTGTCGGTGTTGCAAAATATCGTTGCTCTCGCTCAAGTGTGCGTTGTCGCTTTTCTGAGTCGTCTGCTGCTCTGTTTATAATAGTTAGTCGAATGACGGCTGCTAGTGCTGGCGCTGTTGATCCCAGCGCCACGGATTGAAGTGGTACCACCTGTCGTCGTGGCCAGATCCTGTTTAAAGCTTGGATGGAACAGACAAATGGACCGATCTATAGTTGGCCAGCACAGCGCTATGCATTACTACGGCGGGGCTGTCGCAGTGCGTACCGCGCTGCTGGAATTACAATCTACTCTTATACGCTCACATATCGCCACTAATGTGCTATTGTTACGACCGCTGTCTTTAATATGTACCACTATTAATTTACGCTATTCGCAAAAGAAAATACGTCTGCTACGGCTGTACTAGAATAGCGGCCTTTCCTAAGGTTATGAACCGTACGAGCTGTTGGAGTAGTAATAATAGAAAAAGCTACATAGTCTGCAGTTGGTTGATAAGGCTGTACTAGTTATCTTGTTCGTGGCGCGTCGCCATCGTGTCATGCTAGATCCTTACGGTGAACGTAACTGCAGGGTCGCAATTGCAGGATTCACTGCGGCAGCCGTAAACAAGGAAGGATTGGATGTATGGATGAAGGAAGGAAAAGATAGATGATAAAACGGAAACTAATTTCTATGGCTGTGTCGCTGCCGCGGCTCATGAGTGTCTGTAGGCAGCTGCGGCGGAGATGCTGACGGTGTTTATTGCGGTAGTGGCTACCACTATGTCCTTATCGACGTAACGAATCAGAAGCTATTGAAGTGGAGTTGTTTTTTGTTAATATCGACCTAAAAATGGACTGCTGGTCTAGCAGCAACGTACTCATTGCTGATACTCGGTCTGGTGTAAACTAATGTTGGCCAGTGTAGCTATTTTGTTGATATTTGTTATTACTAATTATGATGTACTGCCCTGTGCGGTCCGATTTTCTCTTAGCGCTTCTTGTCCAGTGAACATCGGATGCTATCCTTTCTATGACAGGATGACCTGGTGACACACGCTGACCAATCACATTTATAACAAAATTGTGTTGTAATTACGATGTTGGAAGGAATTCAGTATTAATGGGTCATTTCTAGCTAAGAGAATCTAAGATTAGCTGGAGTCAGGCCCTACCATACATCGTTTTATGTAACATTGCAAATTAAATATGCTTGATTTGTGAGCTATGTACTCAGTTGTAAGTATCCTGTACATGGATACACGCCCCTAATTTACTGCTGCCTTGCAAAGGAATCCTTGAGACTGAATAGTTCCTTTTGTCTGGCTTTATCAGCACGACGTACGGTACATCACTTTAGGCTGGAATAGATGTATTCATCTCTCTCTGTTTCGTGTATGAATATGGATAGGCATATCATTTTTATCCAATGGCGTCTACTCTGACCGCGAAAGATTAAATCGAAGTGATGGCGAGGTCTATTGCCAAAGAAAAAGGCTCAGCATCTATTAAAGGCGGTGCGGTAGTGCTTCCTGCGGCAATGCAATTTCGTTTATAACGTGGTAATATTAAAGGCCGCTTCAAGTATCGCGTATCGTAGCTTTTTTACTTTGCCTTTTCCGAAAACATCAAACCTCGGCTTCGATGATGATGCTGATCTTAGCGACTCTTTGTTGATACCATTTTGTTCGCGCTTGTGTCACTTGCTGCTTATCGTAATAGGAAAGGAAATATATCAGGGCCTCCATTTGGAGAGGGCCGCGGGAAGAAAGGGGGGCAAAACTGAGAAATCGGCAACTCGACTCACAAGTCGCGAACGGTGACGGTCACGTACCATATATCCTCAACGATTATATCTGAATTCTCGATATGTTTGTTCCACAAAACGGAACGTAAGTGGGTAGCGTATTTAATAGAGTCTAGCATGTTCCTATATATTGGTCGGCCTGTTTTTTTGTTGCAGGTACGTGCTTGAATCACAACGACTGCTATTGAGACAGTCCGAATAATGCTGACAAGACTGGATAAGTGGCAGCAATATTTATTCAGTAATGTTCACCGGCTTTCAAGTTCCTTTACACGGAACCTTTTTATACATTAGCATCCCTAATGCCTTCGCTGCGTGTTCGTTCCGGCAAATACCTCCGTTCCTAATGTTGAAACACAGATAAAGGAACAACCATGAAAGACAAGCACTATAATATAGAGAAAATAAAAAAGAAATCTATATTTTATTAATTGTACTATCAATGACAATGATTGTAACGCCGATTATGTCGTGTTAATTTAATATGATCCAAGCAATCTATTTATCTTCTCATTTAATCCGTCTGCAGCAATGAGCCTGCAGAATTCTACACAAAACAAAACATTGCACGAATCAACGAGCGATTAATTTATTACACATAACGGGACTAACTATTTAGATTAACTATGACGTCTTTGACGTTGCGTCCGTCTTTAATACATGGTTCTTTTCCACCTGCCTTGTCGAAGCAAGCATTCTCTCGATGAAAAGCAAGAATACGTATTAGAACTAACTGGTTCGCTCACTCCAGTTGGTTGGCGCTGTTGTCGCTTGCCCTGTCGTTGCCCAATGACAAGTGGGTAATCCAAAGTATTGCAGTTTGTTTTCCTTAGAAATCTAGCAGCGAAAATTCTAAAGAAAAAAAACTTTTTATATCACTTGGTTGAACGGCACGTAAAAATATAAAATTAAATACATTCGTATTATTAAGCGCTGTTTAAAGCAATGTTTTATCGATTTTTCGAGTCATTGCCTGAATCGTTCCATGCTTGACGGAAATGCCTCGAGGCTTATTTTTTTGAAATTTTTTGCGGTATAAAATAATCGCAGAGTGTCCGCCATTTTATATTTTGAGGGCTGCACTTACAACACCGTTTACCAGATGGTACCCGTACTAGCAGGTAACTGTACTTGAAGCTACCAAAGTTACACGATTTTGTCCAGCACGAAAACCTTATAATGCAGTAATGTCAATAAGTGCGCTCGGCAAAAACCCTCTAGCAAACAAAAGAAAACTTGCTGTGAATCTGCATGAACTTCTTGACTGAGCTACAATTTTTCTCACATTAGTAAAATAGCGACAAAGGCATTAGGTGAACTATCATTGTTTTTACTCTAGATTAAAAAGAAAAGAGAACGCTACCTTTACGAGAAGTCTTCTAACGATATCGGAACGCTCTATTTCATCTTCTACATTTTCACAAAGGCATAAAGTTACAAAGCCAGGCACTTTCACAAGCGGTTCGTGTTAAAGCAGCGTGGGAGTCTATGTTCTACCTCATGGTGGTTTTATCCCATTGATATAATACCCAATTTAGTAAGATGTCTGCCCCATAGAGATTCTTTGTCGAGCGATAACTTAGTGCTGTTTTTTGACTATCGACAAGTGAACAGAGACGCGAAACGACCATGACAGGTATAGTAGGTACGCCATAAATTTAATTAAAATCCAAAAGTTTATAACTGACTTCTTGAAGCACTACAGCGATGGTAGCAATATTGTATTGTAAATCCCTGTACTGTTGGTCGCCATCGTCAGTGGGCGTTTCGGAAAGTATATAAAAAAAGCAGGACTAGAGCAGAAACTGGGAAAAAGGAAAAAAAAACGGTAAGGTCAGGCAAAAGGTCACTTGTTTACTGATCGTTATTGTACTCAACTTCCACAAGGACACTGACCGATTATAACTAATAAACGCTATTAATTTTATTACTATTATTATCATAGTGGCATTGAAAAGAAGCAGGGGAGTTGGATACAAAGAGATGTACCATCTATTTAACAATTTGTCTCGCTATTTAGTGATGGTCGACGCCCTGACGGACAGAGAAAAAGGGAAAATAAAAAAAAAAAGCATCGATGAAATAGTTATTTTTTATATAACACTTTTGTTATTAACGTTCATGACGTTGTCCGTTCTGCATTAGGGTACGATAAGGTACATAGTATGCTCGTTCCCTCAATGAGATGTCGACTGTAATGCCCGCCCGTAAAACTAGCTGGAACAAATATGGGATAATTAGAAAGAGTCCTTTCCTAGAGTCAAATGCTTTTGCAGCTGTCCATTCAGATTAAAAAATGCAAATTAGGTTTAAGCAACTGCTGTTGAAACGGTGATATGGCAGATACTGATTACAGGTCAAATATTCTGAGAGAAAAGGAACTGCCTTTGTTTGCAATAAGCGATCATTTATTCTAACAAAAAAAAAAAAAACAACATGAATTACTCCGAGATGTTGGCAGTACTTTGAAACTCTGAGATAGTTTTCTGCGTTGTCGGGATGGACGTCGTCTGAAGCAATTTTATCGGGTAATATTACATATTTAAATCTAGAAGTCTAATAGTTAGTGTTCCCAGACTACATTGCCAAAAAGTTCAAATAAAAAGCTATAATTTTCAAAACCAACCCATCATCTCTCTCAGTTATTGAGTCTGTTTTATTCGTCAACTGATGTTTACTTAGGTACCAGAAGAGCATTGCCTCAGGGATAAAAAGCACGTTCCAAATAAGGAAAAAAGAATGTTTTCTTTTTTTATCGGAAGGCAACATACGAGTTTGCTTCCGGTTGAGTCAGCTTCGTCAGCGTCTCCCGCCGTTGAACGATCCCGTCATCCATATGACGTGACCACCACTATCGACGACGTCTTTGACAGTTTCAACGTTTGTGAAACAATTCCCAACAATTTCGAACTGTTGTCGATTATCGTACAGAGAGCAAAGACGGGTCCGATCAACTTCCTTCTGTGAGGTTTTTTCGTCTGTGTTGCATCGACGTCCAACTTCATTGGTTCTGTTGACTAAGCAAAGCAGCTTTTCGAGTGAAAGGAAAAGACTTGATGATGATTGCTTTGCTACCTCCTGTACCTATCTAGCAATATGTGGGTATTAGGAATGACAATTTGTTGGGAAAAGCCAATCGTCGTCGGAGGCGCAGCTGGAGAGAACTCTTCTGTTTTTGGTTTGCTTTTGTTCTCCTCATCATCTTCTTCCTTTTAAATGTCCCTTTTTGCGCTTTCAAACAGGAGTTGATGTGTGAGTCCTACTTATTGGGTCGATTTAGGTCTAGGTGATTGTAAGCTGAACCCACGGAAGGCTGGAAGAACGAGTCGGCACTTAATAAGGGGTGACAACACAAAGCTGTCGGTTGGCCGATTGAGGGGTCTGATGTGTTTAAATTTGGCCATTTCCTCAAGAACTTTCGGTCTGGATTTGCGAAGGCAGACGTGTTAATTACGCTGCTAGCGATCTGTATGCAAGGTTGTAGATATATCAGATTAAGTCTCACATAATGGGGAAGAGTCGGCTTAAATTATTTTTTTTCTTCTAATAATTACGTATAGTAACTGGAAATACTGAATTTAGAAAATCTGCTGTTTCAGTATGATTCGTCCTCTGATGCTTTATAATAGTTTTCAATTGTTCTTGCCTCACGCTGAACTTTGCTTCACTACGAGGTCACAAAATACACGACCAGACAATATACAGAAGTGCAGACGTACATTACCTTATTGAAAATAATCGTTCGCTTTTATACAGACGTCGGACGCCAGCATACTTGGCAGTAACCTTAACCCGCTTAGGCCGAAGTAATCATAAAAACGTTCCCAATGCAGCACTTTTAATCAAAGGCGCCGCGTGACCAAAGCGGTTAACGGTAGTAAAAGGTGGCATCGATGTCGTTGAGCGACGCGTTGTATGAAACCAGGCATAATTGAAATCAAGCACTTCACGTATCATGTACTGTGACATATATGACAACACACACACACACTGCCTGTTTGCAGAACGCTTAGTTTTATAATAATATTGTTTGTTCTTTATTATGTATTTTCCATCTGTGAGTAGCACAAGCTTTTCCAGTTTTACTATACTACATGTATATATGTAGTATTACGTGTTGGTGATTGTCACATATTAATAATAGCTGAGGTGCAATGGGTAATCACCACAAGAAATGTAACAAGGTGCTGGTAGCGACGATACGCAATAATAATGCTACCAGCGCCTGGCGACAAAACAGTCGTTGAATTCAAACGAAGGCCAACGATTTTTTGTCAACTGTTGGCCGTCATTGTCGTCACAGCGGTGATCGTTCCTATGACAATCATAATTATAATAATAATGATCATAATATCGATGATAAATAAGGGTGGTCGATGCGTGGCGAGATGATACTCTCGGCAGCAGTATGCACAGCGGCGGGTTATGGGCAATCTTTCTCATCTTTGGTGATGGGTTTCGTTGACAAAAACGCTGAAACCGATTTTGTTGGCTGGCGGTCTCTGCATTCATCACTAGTCATAATCAGTGTCAATCAGCGCCAATCAGCAACTGATTCGTTTGCCCACCAACTCTTATGGGCTTCTATAGAAAAACAGCGGGTGCGAAAACGGTACTGGAACTTCATGGTAAAGCTATTGGGTTGGTTGGTTTAAGCACCGTGGTTGACGACGTTGCCAATGGCGGCCGTAAATGTGGAACCGTGTTGAATAAAATATAGCGAAGTAATGCTCTGCCGGTTGGGTGAGAGCATCCAATGCTTATTGATATTATTAAAATCACGATGATTTTAATCTATACTGTAGCTATTCTAAGTGATGTACTACTAGCAGTGGTAATCTGAATGCTAACTAATTCGTGTTGCGGCTGCTTCAGGAGGCACACCATACCGCGGAACTTCTGAATTTGCGCATGGGGTTCATCCCCGTTTAGCTGTTTTGTATTTATACTTAAGGACAGCAGTAGTCAAAGTAGGTCGCTTTTTACATTGACCTGAGCGTTAAGTTGATCTCGCTCGCAAAACGAACCTTCCCACTAGTTTTCAGCTTATTGTTGGAGCTCTTAGTTTAACAAACGACGCTTTGAATTGAGTATGCAAGCAAGTCTGTGGTACTACGCCGAGATATTCCTAGTAATAACTTCGTGGTCAGCGGTAATAGGACAATATTTACGATGTCTTCTGGACCAAGAAGAACTATTTAGAATTTCTTCTTACTGGTGCATGACTCCCGCTGCCGCTGTTTATGCCAAATGTCCTTTCTGTTTGACTTTCTCGTTATTCAGCGATGATTTTCCTATCCATGATGCTTGATTTGCGTGTCGTAGCAGTCATCGTCATCCTTTTGGCTTTGCGGCGCGACTTCGCCTCCCGGCAAAGCCGTCACCGCAGCTACCTCACGCACTTCGTTGCATCAGAAGTCGAAGTATATCAGGCAGGCTCATTCATATCGCTAGCGCTGCTTCTGTTGCTGATATTGATGCACTCTCTATGACCTCCACCGTTTATATATATTATAGAAATGGAAGCACAACAGGACGTAACTGTTTTACATCTCTGCCAACGTAGGGCTCGCGTTGCAAACGATTTACAATTAATCATATGGAAACAGCTCGGAGTCATCATTAGTTATTTGTTACTCGAACTACTGATGTCATCGACCAGTATTTACGGCCGAAGCAGTCGCTAGTGCCGGCCGGTATTAATGTCCTCAGTGCTGTAGACGCCGATCTTAGCTTCGTGTCCTCTTTGATTCTCTCGTTTTTAGCTTCAGAAGATCCGTCGTCGTCGTTGTTATTGTTGACGTATACTACAACCGCCTCTATTAGGGGCAGCAGCGATGGCGCGAGCAGTAGATTCAGTGTGTGAAGTAGTTAGGCAGAATGGATTTTTCATAGACATCTCATCGTAGTGCTCTGCGTCGAGCTGCCAAACTGAGATGTTAGTGGAATAAGATCTCACTCCTGAAGGTTCTTGATTTAGCTGGTGCACTTGTCGATGCATCAGCCGGCGTTGGTTGTTACCGGGGGACGTGTCTATCTGACAGAAGGGGGCTGCTGGCCAACCACGTTAAACGAGCAATAAACTTCTGGCGGCCCTCTTCTGTCACATGTTCTCGCTTCTATTATTCGAAATATCTAGATTTGGTAGAAGAAAAGGATAATTCGTTTGTCCATTCGTTCGTTCACTGACTCTGGTGTTCGACGGCGCCTCCCCGTTCAGCAACTGGGGTGCCTTCGCCGAAGGTGAGTGCGGTGGTCAATAGTGATTAGGATACATGGACCCTCGTCAAACAGTAAGAGATTATAGTGTATTGTGTGAGCACTGTTAAGAAGGGTCAAAAGAGAATCTGGCGAAAGAGGTGTACCTTCTAACATGCAAATCTCTGTGCGCTACTCGACCATCTTCTGAGTTCACTATTAGGACAGAGCTACAATTAATAATGACCAGATTCGGTTCTCCGCTAGAAATAACGTATTCCAAAAAAACACAACAACTCAATGCTAACCGTGATTGGGTTTGATACTGGCTAGTTGAATGAACAGTACTTCTTCAAAACTTTTCATCGTACCACAGTAACGTGACCTACGGTTATTAACGCAGTGTTACGCACGAACTTATCCGAGAAGGAGTACTACTATAATTACTAATTCGTCTTCCTTGTCCTTTCAGCAGGTAGCCCAGCTGTTTTTTTTTTTTTCGTTCTATCTGTGTGTTAGAGTCGTAAACGAATTTATTGAGGCGTCTGCTAACCGCATGCGACAATCAGGATTTAACACACATGTGTGTATTTATTCACAGCGAAAAGGATAACATTTGTATTGTTGTTATCAACTCTTTAGAACATTGACTCACTTTGTTTTTCTTCATTCGGTATCGACAGAAAATCAAGCTTCAACATAGACATGGTAGATCTAAGCGGACATACGGTAAAAAGCGTGCGTTCCGTAGCCGTTGTCGTCATCAGCACCGGGTAACGCAGACGAGCAAGTGACGAAAACGCAGTTTGCTTCATTTAATAACGATAATAGTATTACTACTACTATTATTATGTGAAAGAAATAGGCATTGCCTAGTAATACGTATCGAAACTGCGGTCGGAGTAAAAGTAGGGGGCAACACGCGTTCGTTCGGAGGTAGTTTATTCTACTTGATTAGATTCGTTGTTGAAACAACGGACGGATCCGTGACACTAACGCAGACTCATTTTTAATAATGGTGTTGCCACTGTCGTGGTCGTCGTTCGAACACATTATATATGTATATATATATATATATATATATATATATATATATATATATAAAGAAATCACGTTCGTCGAGTAAGCCAGGGTCAGGGTTAATCGTACTTTTATTAATGCGGAGGGCATTATTCCTATTTTGTTGTGTTTTTAACTTTTGTCGTTCCGAGCTGCTGCTGTAGGAATGCCAACCGAATAGTGGAACGGCTATTTCAATTAGCTAGAAACTTTATTTTACTACTATGCTCTGGTCACATAAAATTACCAAACATTTTTAGGTAGGCAAAGATAATTTCGGTAAGCCGCTTGCTCCCCAAAAAACAAGATCGCACATCCCTTTCTTTTCTCAGTTCCTTTGTCATCTAAATGTAAAGGTGTAGTGGGAAAAACTGCGTCTGTAATTAATTTCGTTTGAGCAGTTTGGCGTTTGGCCATATTCTAAACAAGTGACGGCGAGGTAGCAGGGGCTGGTTTTACTCTCTTAATTCGTCATGGAAAGTGAATTAGATTGCCCTTAGGTATTGCTCAGCAAAAGATACAGGGACGTAGACGGAGGCAGGCATACCACGCAATGAGCCAAGCAGCTAATCGGGCACACAGTAACAGCCACATGATCCTAGTTAGACGACGCGATACGTAAACGTCTTTCGATAACGTTGACTCTGGGCCAATATTGTTTCATAGAAATTTCAACATCGGAGACCATCAATTCGGCCGACAGAGACGTCTGCGGCTCGCGAAGAGGGTGTGGCACGCTGTTACGACGTTTTGCTAAAGTTAATATTTCAATATAGCTGTGCGTACTTATCAGTGAGTATCATAACGCGTCGCGAAGCCACGAGCGTCAATAGCCGTATGTGCTGTCAGCGGTAGCAGACAGATAATGATAGTTTTAATAGCTGCACGATAAAAATATCAACTCGGCAATCGTCCCCCTATGAGAACAACAAGATCTTCTAATATACCGTCATTCATAGCCACATATAAATAATAATAACAGCTTCCAATAACAAACTTGTTTGAAAACACAACCTTCTGCTGTCAAACGTCAACTGTATCTGATTGATAAACGTCAACGTATCATGATAACAATTAGCGGAATTGTTACTGCCAAAATAACAATTGTTTTCGCATCGTCAACGCGTCGCTTCAGGTCAACGGATAGCCCAGTCGACATTTTGTTAAGCCGTAAACATTAGCTGGATAATAAGGCTGCTCGCGTTGGCAGGATTCGTTTTGCTAGCCATCCCTCTTACATCATCCGAATATGGCGTTCACGCCTAGATACGAACGAGTTAAGTTGGTAAATTTGAATCTGTCCGTGGGTTTGTCCGTTGACCGTACACTGATAAGGCATCAGCCTTCGTCTCTATTTATGCGGCCCCGTCACCCGCAATCTAGTGCTTTATTTTTACCAAACAGTTTAATTGCAAATCGAGAAGAGTCGACGACAAAATTACACCGGCTGATTTTTTCCTTCTTATATGGGGCTATTGGGAAACATTCCCTGAAGTCTGTTCGTGTGTCGAGTCGACAGGCGACTCGGTGGTAAGCCCACTTCACTACTTCGGGGCTAGGAAGACAGCTTGTCGCTCGTTGCCGTTGTGGTCGTTGACGTTCAGCGTAAAACATAAATGCTGTGAATAGGTAATGACACTCTGGACGTCAGAAGCGGGACGTGGAATCGACCAGAAGCTGCGCGGGTCACGCTAGTAACCACAGTAGTGCACCGGATTACACAGGCAGCGCCTCATTAAAAGTCTAATAAAGCGTTGTCATCATTACAGTCAATCGATACATGAAAAAGGAAAAGGTATAGCGGTACGTCTGTCTTGATATTAGTAGATTATATGTAGGTCCGAGACCTTCTCGCATTGATAGAGTGAGCAATAGGCGGCCTTTATTTCATTCGCTTTTCGATGTCGACTT
This sequence comes from Varroa destructor, assembly GCF_002443255.2. NCBI lineage: Eukaryota > Metazoa > Arthropoda > Arachnida > Mesostigmata > Varroidae > Varroa > Varroa destructor. The sequence goes on from NW_019211456.1 coordinate 43,817,943, forward strand.
GATTCACCGCCCATCGGGTTGTTTTTGCTTTCAGCAAAAGCTACTGACGGCTCTGGTCAGCTGGTACGCTGGTCAGAGATCAGGGTATAATTGAAAATCTTCCTGTCCGTCCTATGCAGCTATCGAAGCATTGCCGGCATGATCAGGCGTTGTCCTGTCAGCTCATTAAGTTTTGATATAGCCAGTCGTTCAAACCCTCATGCTGCTCGACGGAGACAGGTATTTTTGCCCCAGATATTGGGTACACAGCGTCGTTGTGCGCTGTACTGGGCTGCAGTTCGACCTAGCCCATCGCGTGCAACGAGTGGTACGGAGCGGCGTTCGGATGCTATCTAGGATCGCGGCTAATGCAAGAGCCAAAGGAAACGACATCGACAGTACCTGCGTATGGCGAACAGGACCCTAGCGCCAAAATACGAGTCTGGCCAGCAGGTGACTCCGGGGGGTCCATTGGGGCGATAACGTCACCTGCCGCGATGATGGGCTGGCTGAATCGGTGTAGGAAGGACCACCGTTGGCGTAGTCGAGGTCGCTTGCTCGGAGCGACAATTAAAAGAGGGTATTTTGCTGTCTCTACGTAGGCTTGCTAATAATACGTAACACGCATAAGGTTGATGCTATCGAGCAGCGGCGTAGGCGCATTACATATACACATACAGACAGACGGAAAGGGCGCATGTTTGCTAGGCATCCAGCGTCCGGTAAAGTTGTTTCATAAAGTTGCTTTGTGGGGCCTTCCGCCACCACAAAGCAAACTTCTTAATCAAACCGTTTTTCTCTGTGGAGGATGGATAAAACGTTAGTATCAGTGACAACAGCCCTATGGCGATGGCAACAAAATTCATCACCATCAAGAAACATGTTCAGAGTCACTATTTCAACCCATTGGTTAGAAGCATAGCGAGAGAGAGAGAGAGGGAGTGAGAGGAGTAAAAGAAGTCGCTTTGCCTGCCTTTATCTCGAGTTGCCGCTTCTGAGTTGTTATATAATCATTTTATCGTATATTCAATGAAAAGAAAAAGCAAACTGAATAAATGTTCGTGTAATTAACTTGCTTCGTAACTGCTTCCTCGAGGTTACTCAAGGACTCTTTCCCTATATATATATATATATATATATATATATACATAAGTGTATATACATATATACAGTCGGCCTGCAGGCGCGCTTTTCTTCATTTCTTCACTCCCCTTCGTTTTATGATTAGAAGGTAATTAACTCTGTTACGACCGGCATTGGCGAGTCCTATCCGTGAAGAGCAAGCGGCAGAATAACAGTCAAGGCTGACACAATTTATCCTCTCGTCTCTAGCTCTTTTATTATAAGTTAAAAAATAAAGTATCAGTCAATTCAACAGACGAAACGATACCCGACTAGTAAACAATGATTTGTATTCAGATTACGCCGGTCATCCTGCACATTGTCGGGCGCTTATTTTCTAAAGTGACCCTCCTGTTTTGGTTTTCCCTTCCTAAGGCCCTGTTTCCACTACTGCGAAGATTCATCTTCCACGACAGATGCCGACGTTTCCGCTTAGCTAGATTCTTCTATTCGAGTTATATATTAAACCAGGCGAAAGCGCAAGTCTGTCGAGGACAGAAAGAAACTACATATTTAAGGCTTTGTCCTTCTAATACAAGGGCAGGAACGGCGGTCGACAGACAGAGCAGGTTCTCATGAATAGATTTTTGTTAGAAAATGATGGTTGTACAATTTTTATTTGTTACCATTCGCCGGCGCTGTGCCGGTTTGAAGATACTGCCCAAATCGGAGTGGCAGGCAGCGTTTTCAGTCGTTGTCCTTTTGTTTACTACTACAACGACTCCTATCTGTAATCGATGGATGCTCAGACTGAAGTGGTCGCGCTGCTGTCCGCATTTGTTGGCAGTTGTCCTCTTTGTTGCGGGCTGAAACCCCGCTATGACTTTAGCGCAATGGTAGCATGATGCTAATCGTGACGCTGGTGTTGCGTGAGTGCGAGTGCCGAGCGTTTGCTGGGCGGCTACCGACGCCGCAATACCGGTCAGCGTGCAAACGTCGAGAAAGAAAAAAAAAAAAAAAAGGATAAGCTAAACGACATAATAAGGGAGACTTACTTTGCTGCGTCCGTTTCTGCAGCCTCTTGAAACATAGGAATTTGATCGGGTGACGGTGGCTTGCCGGCAGTCGGCGAAGCAATGCAGCGCCATAAAGGTGTACGTGTCGGAACCTCATCTAATATGATAGTGGCGTGATACGCAACGTGCATAGATTCATACGTGGCAATCCGTCAATTCAACAACTGTAATGACAGCAGCACGACATCGAGGGTCCTCAGGATCGTGTCTGTCCTTATTGACAAGGTTCATAACACGGCCGTCATTAGCATCTCTTGAGCTATGCGCATTCCGTCATTGGTCGACAGTTGCTTTACAAAAACGTTATTGTAACAGCTGTGGCCGATCGACGTTTACTGCCGCGCATTGTACGACTTGAGTACATGCTAATTTACAGTTCCAGGACGATACAAAAGGACTTTGGCTTTTCTCTTATTGGGGACGCCGCACAACGAATTAGGTCCGGGACAAGATGCTCTTGTTCTGTGAGAGCAGGCAAAAATGGCAAGAGCAAGAGCGGTGTCGATACCGCCGCGTCACTGGGAGTATCTGATAATAAAGTGGGACGTCAGAGATGATTCACATAGGGTTGGGTAAGGGGCTCGACTCGGAGAATAGCCGCGGTAACAATAGTACGTCTAGTGTTTCCTCTTTGCCAAACTAGTTGACCGACCACCATCATTAGTACAACTGGCTGGAATCAGCTTCGACAAGAGTGCAGGCAGCAAAAGAAGCGCCACAATTTCAGGACTAACACGAAACATACAATGGCGAGCGCCCAAGATCGTTTGCCAGCACACACTCGTTAATACACATTGACAGCCCTGCTCTCCTCGTCTCAGCAGAAGAGTACGTTTCGTCATCTCGATCAGAGTAACTATCGTTATTAATTAAGCACTTTCCAACGCATACGGGGTAACGATACGCTGTACGACCTGAATAAAAGTGGCTTATATATATATATATATTTAAATAAATTTAAGCCCTTTTATGAGTGTGAGAATGTTGCATACATGTGAAGAATAATTTAGAAATTCCGGAAAGCACGCAATAAAGTGGTGTGGTCTTCTAACAGCTCGTCGACGGCCCGGTTAGCATATGCCACGCATCTGACAATATGCGGACGACTAACGCACTTCAACACGCACACGCTTAAAAAACACAATATTAACTTTAAGGAAAAATTTTGATTGATGAACAAAGTTGATTATACACCATATGTACTTTTATTTATTATATTGGATTATAATTTACCGGCGCGCTATATACATTTCTCTTGTGCATCAAGGAACCAAGATGCATGGGTTTATGAACGAAGCTCACCCAAGAATAGCCACACGAGGATCTACATTAGGTAGCTGTTAATAACAACGACGGATCCGGTACGTGCGAGCCGCCAAAATTACAGAAAGCCATTGTCTTCCGTTAGAACTGTTCCGTCCGTAGGTGTCGCAAAATACTTGCTAAAATAACCTCATTATATATACATATATATATATATATATATATATAGAGAGACATTGTCTGACGCGACGGGCTAAGTGCAATACAAGTTACAAGAACGTATAGACCTATGGAGCCCAAGACCATAAAGTGATTACTATATTTCCATTACGATTTACTAGCTGGTACTTACTGGTACCGTATAGCCTAATCAATAGACGCTTCTCTGGGTCCCCCGCTGATTCACACCTGGTAACCAACTATGGCCCGAAAGAGAAACATGTAAATTTCTGTACTATAAGTCAGAAGACAATCATTTTGCAATTTTTCGCTTCGTTACAAAATAAAAACCTAATAAAAGTTAATATTTTAGCAAAGTCCGTCTTAGGAATCATTATCTGTAATAGATAGTTTAGCCAGGAAAGCGAACTCACCATAGCAAACACGCAGTATCTAATGTGGTCTATAGCTTAGCCTTCCTGATTGCTACCTTCGGTCTAGCAAATAACTAGGCCTGTTCCTATTAGGGGACAGAAACCGCTGCGTAGCGTTCTTGCAATTTTATGATGAACATCTATTTTTGACGTTTGGTTCATTTCAATCAGACACTACGAAAGATGGGCTCGTTCCCGGTCAGCTCCTCAAACTTCTATGCAAAGCAGATAACTGCCCAGATCGATGAAACTTTAATCCTCTGCAAAAAAAAAAACGTGTGGAGAATTTCACGTAATCCGCCTCTCCGCACTGCCGGAGCTTTATTGTCTCTCATTTGCTCGTCTAAATCTTGTCCGTCTGTTTCGGAACACATTACCTCCTCCTGTATCAGCTGGTAGACCGAACGAAGTAAACGTGTCTATGCCTTTTGATATCTGTGCCATCGTTCTATGCTATCCGGCCGCCTAAAAATGAATTTTGCAAATAAATCCTTTCCCGGATTTTATGAAAAATACGAGTATGAACCAACGGCGCGTGTATTTTTTTAAATCAACGCTATAAAAAAAAAAAGACGGTTCTTCTACGATGATGTTCATTGCAATGATAAATTTAGACAACGACGACGGCGGCAGCGTCGCGGGTGGCAGTGTGACTCACTTACCATGATTTGATTATTGATTTCACAGGGCAACATCAGCCTTATATAGTTATTACTGCTAATGCCACTATTTCTGTTGGGTCCGAGGATGTGCCTGCTGTCGCAGACCTATTTTGGACAAAAAGCTCGTCCCGATGTTGTAATAGCATGCTCTAGCATTTTTTCTATTATTTTTTGTCTATCCTCTACAGAGCCCCTAAGCACAGAGATGCGGTTTCGATAAATCAGAGTGATTTTAGCCTGCAGAAACATTGATGAAAACCATATCCCATACTGTCGACGATGGCGGAAGATTCTAGAAGAAAGAACAGATGTAGCGACAAAGACGGCAAAGAAGGAAAGATGACAACAACTAGTACTCTGATAGAAAGAGAAAAAATGACGGATATCTGGAGGCCGATAACAATAATAATCAGCAAAAACTGAAAAACGCGATAGATAGAAAACTAAATTGGCGCTATAAACGCGGTCGAATCAGTTTCGCTCGCCGCTTGCAATCGGTATCGCCTAAGCCCCAGGCGTCGCAATAACAAAAAAAATCGCTGTCTCATCCGGAACAGATCTGTGCGTTAACAGATTTTACCACTGGTGCAATTGTTGCATTGGGCGAGGTTCATTAAGCTGGACATCGACTGTAGGGAAACGGCATCATACTTAACATGAGCAACCGCAACGAAGAAGACGTACCTCATTCACATATTCCTACAGGTCCGCTGCTGCAACTATCTCTTCCGAATTCGCTACGCTCTGCAATAGCGCGTCATTCTCGTCTTCGTCTCACGTGAAGCTCACTTATTCTGTTTACTTTGTCAGATTCTTCCCTGGTGTTTTCTCTTGCCGTTGTTGAGTGGTAAAGTGCTAAATAATGATGGATTGTTAATCTCATACTTATATCTATTAATCGGCCAATACATTACTAACAGCCATGTGACATTCCTTTTCACTCCATCGGTGAGACAGCTTGGATGTATCAACAAATTCGTACTTCTATGGCCTGCGAACCCTGATAAAAAAAAAAGGCAAACCGATAGATATCATTTGGACATCTAACACGGAATGACGCCACCGACGGCCAGATGTGCACGCATCTGTAGATGCCTTAGGGTTTCGTAAACGAGAACACGTTTCCAGCTCAATGCCAAGACTGTGTGCTCTAGTGTATATCTTCACCAGACCGTCGTCGCATGCTTGCATGGAATTAAGTACTTCGAAGAAGCTAAAATCAGTTTATAAAAACAAACAATCTGAAGATGATAATACAACGAGATGCCGATAAAATATATTAACTTTTCATTACCTTGTAATCACTTTGACTCGACATCACTTATACACATACATGCATATATTGGATTTTACTATGACGACCACTGTTTCTATACAGCACGGGGTTCCGTCTGTGCGTATGTTTCTCTTCGCACATTTCGCTCGAACAGACAGACGTAGAACCCCAGCTAGTTTTCAGATTATATCCTATTGGATCTGTTTTCCAAATTCGGGCACGGCTGCTCGCCCGTCTTTTTACGAATTAGATGATACCGCTCATCAAGAAGCCATATTATAGCTTCGCGTGTTTGTCCTCCATTTTTCTCCTGTTGAAGTAGTCATCAGCTCATCAATGATTTGACACGACTTCGCTTGATTTATGTATAACTTCATTCTATAATATGAAGGTAATTTAGTGACAATGAATAGGGCAGGTTTTCTGCCACAGGCACCGTTGCCCATCAGGGCGACAGGAGGGCAGGCGAGAAAACTAGCCTATGAAGACAAGAGACTTATTTGAAAAGTAGCTGTTCGAAAGCGGGAATGGGACATACGAATCAACTAGTGTCTTTGCTTACGTGACCAGTTGAAATATTTGAATAAGCGAAGACAACGCTAACTGGTCACTCTAACGTAGACTAAATCAGCTGTTTACGCACGTTTGCCTATTTCCACTGTAATTTTTACATTTGCAGAAAAAAATGAGACGTTTCTTATGTAGGTTACATTGGTCGTGTAGTAAACTCAATTAGCTTCAGCTGTAACAATTCATTTCAACATATTTTTCTAACTGAAAAAGGCACCATTCGAAAGCAAACGACTTGCACCATATTTTGGTAACGTGCCTTGCTTGGTCACCTAAATACGATACACTGTCATGTGTATGGTAGTTCGAGCGTTTAGGTTAAATTATATGGGTAGTCTTTTGATGATTTTTTACCTCGTCTACCAAAAGCTCATCAGTTCCCCGGAACAACATCTACCAACGAAAAGCAGCGCCAAGAGTAAACACGGCGGTCGCCAGCAGCTGGACCGCGGCATCTGGCCGCGCCAAAACGATTTCATTTTGAAGTACTGATGACGCTGTCCGTCGAATAATGGCACTAACAATAAGGCACGCAGGCAAACTCGTTTTCGGAGGACATTACCCGCTCTGCTCTTCCACGACCGTTAGCGTACCTAGCATGTGTCTAACGGTAGCGGTCCTTCAACCCAGTCAGCAACGAGCGTCTCTAATCAATGTACACCGCTGTTCAGAATATGCCTTATTTACTGAACGGACTTATTTTTTTGCATATCGTTTTCAATTCCGTTTATGGCGCCATGGCCTAAAAATCGACCTACATTTTATTTTGGCAAAGAACACCGATGCCAACGACAAACTCGAGCGTGTACACTACAGTTATTGGCAGATATAATAGCAAACCAGGTGGACTGCCATTGAGGGATCTGCCATGCGACCAAATCTACGCAGTAGCCATATAAATGTTATGCATCACAATGGTGTACATTTGATAGAATCTCACACGATTAAGACATTGATCGGCATCAAAAGCCGTCCAATAGTGAAAACAGCGTTACTGTGTATCAGAAGCAGGTATCAGAAGGCAGAACTCTGCTAAACGATAGTTGGGAAATTGCTCAATTTATCGAAATATGGCAGGTTTTTCATTACTGAGAGTAGCGATATTTCAGGCCGAGGTTGGACATCGAAAGGCCGATTGCGGTAACCGACTGATCGCAGCTAAGACAAAACACAGCTTTGAAATACTATACTACGTCGATTTTCGTAGTTTGAAAAACCTGCCTGTTGATAGTGTCTGTTGACAATATCTCAGTGAAATATTTTGTGCTTTTATCTGCACGTGCACGATGCGTGCATCATATGATTGAAAAACAGGATCTTTTTTTTGATTTACTACAGAACACAATTGCATCGGATAATGTATAGTGCTTATTTGTTTGTGTCTATAATTCCCAGGCTATAGTATACATAAATCGTAGGCAAACGTTAAAGATAGATTCTAAATAGACTCCTTCGACGCGTCGACCTCTCGCTCCGGCTGCTTATGCGATATTCTTTTTCCGGAAAAAGAGATATCAGCCAGCTTCAAAAATACTTCAACGTTAGACAGAACGTGAGGTGCTACACGCAACGTGGAACAAACGGTAAAATGTGAGACGTAAGATCTTTTAAATGATTTGATCCGATTCAGAATGATAATATATTTTTGTGAGTGTCAGACATACGCTCGAGCGTCGTCGTTGCAATTGCGTTACTTCCAACGTTAGGGATTGTCGTAGCGTTTTCAGATAGAGTTAAACGACTTTTGACTGGTCAAACGGGAGCGACGAGCCCTGGCTGACTCGGTCAATGCCGTCAGCCAGTAAGACAGTGTTAATCGGGCGACGACTTTAGGCAGAAGGGGAAACGACAAAGGGTGACTTCAGTGGGGCTTAACGGCATCAACGCTCGTCTCCGCAATGGTGTTTCGTATATCGATTCCATTCTATAACTGCTCGACAAGAACGAACTCAAATCTTTGTTGAAACAATAAGCTGAGCTTGAGTAATAATTTAGCTTGCCAAAAAGAAACCCTTTCTGCATACCGTAGAGAGAGAAATTGATATACGCAGGCCTTGTTGCCACACCTGCCATTGTCGTGAGCTACGAAGGCAGCGGTAAGGCGGGATATCCGTAGTTCCTATTTACCTACCATAATTTTTCATCATTTGGATTTTTTTTTCTAAATAAAAATCACAGCTTGATTATATGACGAGTAAAGATAGAAAACTAAGTTCATCTGTTCCAGTTCACTGTGACATAACGGATATAATCGCGTACCTACCCGTTTCGATTTGTAACAATAAGATTTAGTGCTGTTTTTACTAATGGCACGTACACTGATTTTGTATGTACATGTTTAAGGTCATGCAATATACTACATAATAGTAAGATAATAATAATCATGCCAAGAACAATAAAAATTGCGATAAGATTGATCCGATGGCAGCCGTAACGGCGAACAGATTTTTCGGCACGACGCCGAAATGTCGGATATTTAGACCGAGAATTACCGATTATTTTATAGCCTGTACCTGGTGGTGTACAAACGCTGTGCAGCCTTCTGAGATGCTGTTGTGTAATGATATCTATAAGTATATTTCCCTGTTCGCGTTATTGTGTAGACGCCCGCAGGGGCTGCATGTATAGCCGCTATCCAAATTGTCCGGACAATAGCAACGGAGCTACAAGCTTTAAAGTTCTTGTAGAAAATAATTGCGTACGTAATATTGTAGTAGATGAACCCATATATCCAGATAGTAGACGAACGATCTCACCAGTCGAAGTCTGAATTCGTTAACTTCAGCCAGCTCTTCGTGTGAATAAGCTAAATGTACAATAACATCGCTGGTTATGAAGTGCGAATAAGGCCATAATTAACACATCCGCATTAAGGCACTGGTAAAAACTGCTGAAAATGTAAATCCGTATATGAGAAATAGGTAGTCATCGTATGAACAATTATAACATGTATAGCGCAATGTCTCTATTACTATTACTAACGTTTATTTATGTTTTTGTTACATATTAAGTACATGAAGACCTGGTTTAATTGGTTACCTTCTTTAGCCTTCCTCGCATAGAAATTTTCTCTTGGGAAATCAACCCTATTTTTCTATATTAGAAATTTCACAGTCGAATAACCATCCCAGCTGCAGGCCAATAGATGAATCGAACAGTTGTTAAAAAAAGCTATCGAAAAAGAAGTTCTATGTTTTGATGACGGTGACGCTATTGCTGATGATGGCCGACGAATCCTCATTTCAGGGCCTTTAAAGACACGCTACGCAAAGCAGGATCATAGCCGGCTAAATTCGTCGAAGCAGCAAAACTAATCTCTTGCTCGAGTTATTGACCATATGGGCGCTTGTAGTCGTAGCTGGCGATCCGGAGGTTGATTCCCTAATAAAGATGGTCTCTGCTCGTTTCCGCTTGAGGGCGCCACGTAAACATGCTGTTGAGTTAATGTCTACATTGTTGCTATCGTTCAGAGCGGTGTGTATGAACTAACAGCGTTGTTATTACTAGCTGAGGCGGCAATGTTGTGTCTACTATCTAATAGAATGTACGCTCTTGTTTCTTAGCTGCTATACAGTTACCCCAGTTGCCCGCTAAACATTACTCAGTACAATACCCTGCCGAGGTAGTTGGCCTTCAGTGTGTCAAATGCTATACTCTGTGGTTTTTGCTCGAACTTGCGGTGGCCCACATGTATTTGGTACACTCGTTATTTCAGTGAGATTTTGTTGGCTATCCAGAGTTGTGGCGCAACGTTAGCTACAACAGCAGCGGGAGCAGTGCACCCCCCGTACAAAAAAAACAACGATGAGCCGCGGCAAAAATCATGCTGTACACAGCACTAATAGGGAGGCTCTACACACAAATGCAGAAGGAGAACAAGCACTAACAGCAATGGCTGCAGTAGCTGCCGTGCAGAGATCGAGCGTTTGCCTGTTGACTCTTTTGCCGGAGACGGCCCAACTCCTGCGCGCATTCTTCCTCCTCGCCTTTGTCTTCTTTTTTATTTCCGTGGTTCGCCTACTTGGCCACAACAGTACCGGAGCTTCTGATCTATCAACGATTCTCGATGAACGCTTCTGTGCGGCGCTTCACGAGAAAACTTGATTTGGCTTCATGCGGACCTCGGCTTACACACTGGCGCCTGATGAAACATTTGATCGTTTCACCGATGGCTGGTCGGCTTTCAACGAAGTGGCTCACTGTGACGTGCTGCTCATAAAGCGATGGCCGTGCTCAGGTTGTTGTCCATGTTAACCAGCTTGTCCGTCCACATTATACCCTACATCCTTTGAATTTATTCAATGATTTAATTTAACGGACAGAGATGCGTCCGTCCGGCGAGCATCCGCTGGCCCTGCGTCGCCGCTATGGAAGAGTAGCTTCCGCTCTAAAAGCCCAGTTTTTTTCGTAACCAGATCGAAAAAATGCCTAGGAAAAAAGGTGTCAATAGGAATTAAGTTTTCCATTGTTCTTTGATGTTTTTCTTACCCCTCACAGTTTCGATACACATGTCTGTTACACCTGAGAAGAGCGGAAGCTGGACACAGCCCTAAAGTGGTATGAGGTGTCGCTTGTACAAAACAACCCGTAACCGACTTACTCGCGAGCCGTATTACTTAACAAAAGGTCGTTGGTCTTGTCAAATCTATTGGTAAGCTAAAGAGTCGTTAGTGAGAATTTCAACACAATTTTGTATTCGCTATTCAATAGCTGCACAGAACCAACTCGAAAAGAAACGCTTGATGATCAACTTAGCCATTGTTACTGCTCCTTGTTAACGTCACCGTTGACGTATACACCGTCTACAACTACACCCCACGTGTCCATTTTCCCATGATGTATCAGAGAATCTACTCTCTTCTCGTGTTTGACTTTCACGCGCCAAACTTTTCTCTAGCACTCTCTTATACCTAGTCCAGTCTTCCGTTCTCGCCTCTAGTTGCATCTTACTTATCTGTCCGATTCCATTTTACCTTTCGGCAGCGGCCGACCGCTAGCTAGCGCCGCGGTTAAGCATCGTTACCCCCAGATAGCGCGATCTGTCCACGGCAAAACGTTCTATCTATCGCTTTATCGTACCGCGAGAGATAAACGGGCCTCACTCTTTTGTTTTCGGCATCTCAACAGTGGCTGCTTTTGCCTATCCTCTACATGAGCCGTATTACCCCACAATGCTATCCATGAAAAATCGAAATATTGAAATGAATGTATCACGACCAGCTGACAACAACGGAAAGAGGGAAACGAGCTAGGAAGAAAAATCAGGAAAATTATATTCTCTCGTACTATTCACTCTGATTATCATTTTCGTTTACATTATATCGTATTATGATGATTATAGCAGTAATATGCTACTTCGTACTCGTACATTTATTATGCGCTAGCCACTCTCTCGTCATCTCTCCCTTTCTATATATGTATATATATAGAACGAGAGAGATCTTCGTTTGCATGTGTTGGTAAATGCGACCATGTCCAATGGCAGACGGTACAATGGAGCCGCTTTATGGCTGCGCTTTGGCTTTGCCTCTACGGTGTTTTCAATAATACAATGATATCATAGTCATCAATATTGCTACTTTAGCGCGAGAGACAGATGTTTTGCTCACTGTTATTAACGCAATTTTCTATTTGGCCTTATTAATGCGTTAATAACATCTCAGATACCCCCATTGACGTAATTTATAGAGAGAAAGGATGGGAAAAAATTGAAGCTAAAATCTATCGGCGCGTTAGAGTCATTGTACAGAAGTGGCGACACCAACGGCGCAGTGACCTTCTGCGGTAAGTAGTAAGCGCTTAGCGTCAGGGGTATAGCACCGCAGCAGTAGACGCCTGCCCCTAACAATAACATCAACAACAGAATCGCGTCGCTCAACAGAGGTTGTCGTCACTACAGTCATGATGGTAATGACAGACTTTGTAGTAATTGCTGTAACAGCATTTAGGTAACTCTTCGAGTCTCGTTTCCATATTGCTTCATTAGCAATCTTTTTTGAGTGATCATGCAGTCTGTCCAGCCGGCGGATCCACATAGGCCCTCACATAGCCGCATCATTATAGACTCAGCTTAGCTTGCTGACCCGATGACTAAAAGCAAATAGATAACGAATAAAAATCGATCGGTTACTACGAGTACTGGCGAGTATTCCGCTATATATTTACGTCTGTTCCGTTACTTCTGCATCGTCTGCCTTTTGGTCGGTTCTTAACGCGAGCGATATTGTACTATTTATAATGTAACTGCTCGACTTAAACAGAAGATCCGCCCCGGTTAACTAGCCGCCAGCGCGACCCGCTTCGACCCGCTATCGTCGTTCGGTTCTTTGAAGAAGATGTTTACTTCAGCGTAAAAAGAGCATTGTCTCACATATGGCATGTATCTCGTTTTGTGTCCCTGCGTAATCGAACGCAGTTTTGTCATGCAGGAACGATAGCTACAAGCAAAACGCTATTTCCAACAAGTGGCGACAGCCGGTCTTTCACATGTTTACACCGATAAGCTAGTATCGGTAGCAACGCTTAGTTATGAGACTGTCCGCTTTCTAGTTATGACCATTTTCGGCCCCTCAACGTTGAATTTTGTGCGCGTCTTAAAAGGCAAAACAGAGCGACGCGTATGACGGTTCCAGTATTCTCGTCACGTAAACGGCGGGATGGCATGATTCGTCGTAGCATCCGTTGTTTGTTCCTAAACAATTTTATGGGCGTTCGGGAAAACTTTTATGGGCAAGATACTGCTAATGCTGGATTTGAACATGTTAGTGGTATACCTGAGTCAGCACCTAATACATATCGGAAGAAAAACAGCATGAGAACAGACTTCGAGCTGGGGAGACATATATTGAATGTTGAGAAAGCAGCACTTTTTAGATATTTCGTCTATTTACAGGCTGGTACTTAGCGGGCAGAGAACTGAAAGGGCATGTATACATTGACGCTAGTATCATACAATACTGCGACCAATTTCCGAGCTTTCGAAGATTCGATGTATGTAAAATTATACGAAATGCATTAATGCACATGCTAACAAAATATACCGACGAAGACTTTCTACTAAATATTTACCTTTTTAGAAGAGCCAGCTTATCTCTGACATCATTAACAGGCCTCAGTTCTGAGTTTAATTACTCTCATTTTGCTCGTCTTTGTTCTACAGGAAAGTTTGTCGTAACTGTCGATGTCCACGCGAGGACCATCAGCAGTCGGGCTCCACAGCCAACATGGCCGAGGTCGAACGGCTCATGCTCCCGGCGCCCCCGCAGCATATGATGACCTCGCCCACGTCTTCAGGATCTACTGCAGCCGTGGGCGCTAGCGGAGCTTCTGGAACAGCTACGGCGTCTGCTGGAGGAGCGGTGTCGAACTCTTCGCAGCAGGCGACAACGGGGGGCCAAAATGGTCATGGCCCTCAGCAGGCACCGTCCCCAGAAATGGGCTCAGGACATCGACAAAGTGACGATGATAGCGGATGCGCGCTCGAGGAGTACACTTGGGTACCTCAAGGACTCAAGCCGGAACAAGTACGTATTTTCTACTGGCCACAATTCGATTCTTGATCACGAAGCGTATGCACCAATATGGCGATTTCGACAATGCCGACGGTGGCAATAACAATACGCTTTCGGTCATCAACCGCTGTTGGAAAAAGACAGTAGGTAAAGTCATAGCCGGAAACGCCTTTAAATAATTGTAGAATAAGACTAAACTGGTAGTAATGGCGCGATACGGCTTTCACTGGCCACTGTGTATAGTCTATGAACGTACCACATTATATATAAAGCCCGCACACCCTCAACCCAATGCGAAATAGGCTCTCCAAATAAATCAAATATTATTATATGCATCCATAATGCGCGAGTGGCACCTAACACCAGTTCCAAGATGAATATGACGATGTAGCCCTCCAGCAGGAACAGCCACTTCATCTAACTTATAGATGAGTGAACGGCAATCGCGTATATCGTATCGCTGAAAACATTATGACCAATTATGGAAACATTACGAAGACATATATGATGTTGGATTGGAACTGATCCAATCTTATGGAGGGCTAGCCGGTACTGGAGGACCAGCAGACGAACAAATAACCAAAGAAAAGGGGCCAGTGGTAAACTGTATAGAGACATAAAAGAAATGGGACTTATCCAAGAGAAAAAATGTACAGCACTATGGCGCGATGTTGTTGATACCTGCTTAAGTAGATATTTGTTTTGGTAGTGAGCGTATACGCTTACCAACGATCATCTTCACTGTACGCTCAAAGGCGAGACCACAGGCTGATCCTGAGGGGCAGTACTACTCGATTTGGTACTTGACCCAGTTTCTTGACTTTACTATTGGCTAGGGGCTTCTACCCATTTTCTCTACAGCCAGTAGTTGATTAGCGGCGGCGTGTTTTTCTCACAACTTATACCTGCTTTCCTGATTAGCATATTTGTAACTCATAATGAAAGCGGAATAGCAGCAAACTGACTACGCTACCAATGGCAGTGGTTCAAGAAGAAATCTGGTTAGCTGAGAGCAGCGTCAATCGGAACTTCATTCGTTTGATGGACTCCGGTTTAGACCACCGCCCCAACTGCGGTCGCGGCCATTGCCTTCATTGACGACGATAATGTTGGAGCTGTCGTCGCACAGCGTTGGCTGGAACATGGAGTGCGTCAATTATGTTATCGTCGTCACGAACTTCAGCAGGGGCGTTTGTTTAGCATCGGCGTTACCGGCACGTGCTGGGTCAGAAACCGTAATGGTGGTGTGAAAGAAAGGGTAAACGAGTAAGCCGGTGGATGGCATGAACTAAAAATGATCGTAAAAACAAGGACAAATGGGAAGCCTGCCACGAAGTTAAACTTGACTATTGAAAAGAAAATATAATAAAAAGCATTAGCACTTATCTGACCTTCGTCGTTCTCTCTTTCCCGCGCACTTAATTATCTAGCTTTTGCGAGTTTCATACTATCTAGGCAGTCATGTCTGTTGAAGACGATGCGATTTCAAATGCAAGAGATCCACTTAATTATATAACAGCCATCCGAAGTCAATATCGATGGACTACTTGTGACGATAATTATAACAGCTGCCACTACATACATGTATAATGAATACGTATTCTGGTCTTGCTCGTTAAATTGCCCTTGGCATTTTTGCTGTTGCTTTTTGCTGCGTCCCAGGGATGACCGTTATGGGCACAGTCAATCAAGATCTGTTCGAGTGTAAAACCAGTGGAACACCATTAAGTGTACGCATCCGTTAACAACATTAGATGTGTACTATATGATGTCTATTGAACACTACAATTTTTCGCAGGGCAGCAGTAAGATAGCCGAATATCTTAACGCGATAAATAATTATGGTATCTAGATGAACAGCTGGTCGCTTTGTCAGGCCGAAAAAAAGGACAACCATCTTTTAGATTAGATGCAGCAGAAGTGAAAAGTCTAGCAACGTTACGTATGATTGGTCTGGTCCTTGGTAGCGTCTAGATATTGTTCGAGCCGACAACCGAAGCCGGAGATATAAGGGAATATGTTTGTGGGAAAAGAAAGAAAAAAAGACCAAAAGAGATTGATACGCAGCTGGCTGATTTTTAAGGAAAACGTAAATAGATCGTAGTAGAGAAAAGCTGTATCTAATTTCGTTGTTTGTGTCCCCTATCACGTCAAACCTACTCGATCGGGTTAACTGAAAGGAGATATATCTCTCTCAGTAGATATAATATAATGATAATATTATGATATAGTAATATTGTACAGTAAATGAAAAAAAGCTACCATCTATCAAAGATATTTATCCATCGCTAAAGTCTATGTGTCTCATTCACATATTCCACGATCATACCATGAGCTTGCGTAACGTAAAAATTATTACAAATTACTTTTTACCTAACGTGCCGTGTCAAATATGTGCAGATCTGACCCGGCTAGACCGGCTGCCCTACACCGCCGCTGTCAATACCGGTCCGGCCACTTCGAAACACAAAAATGGCTTTATTGATTATTGTCCCGCCCAGTTAAGAGATTACTTCAGGTGCGTCTACAACCCCCGCAGCGTTTGCAATTTCAGTCGTTCTTCTGCTTTCAGCTCATCATCTTCAGCAGCATTGTCATCATTTGTGGCTTTTGTACCTGCTACCGTTGTCCATCCTGTCGCTCGGGGGCATCCCACTCCACAACGTAACATGTAACGACACAAAAACGTCCATTCGACAAAAAGTGGCCTTACGTCTCGTTGACTGGTTTGCGTAATCCTACAGTGTTGCATGTTACATGAAAGGTTTCTCGTGCTCACACACATGGCCATCGCGACGTATTTTTCGGCCTACTTGACCACTGGGTTATGGTAGAGTGATTATTGTATCAATGTAGAAATCCCATATAGTTACGTACAGCCAGACGTGTTGGTGTTAGCAACACCTACATATATATAATCGTGGGAGAATTGTGAATAGTGTCTAATAGATTTTTAAGTAAAAACGAAAACCATACTTACGCCATTTCTGCAAAGTGGGCTTCCACTGAACGTGAGGACATCACGCTCCGTGCAGCAGAAATAATGAGTCCTGTAATTTTTAATGCTGTGGCTGTCCTTAAAAAAAGCAAAGCTATCACTCTTCGATAACACTGCCATTTCGCTGAACGAAAATCTATTCAAAGCCCTTTCTGCGTCGGATAGAAGAAACGTAGGACCAACTTAGGCCTATCCAGTGCGTGAAACAAGTGACAAGCGGTAACATCAACATGTTGACATTACCTGTCTAAAATTTAAGAAGTATTAATACAATCTGAGATTCTACGTATTATATATGGTTCGTCGTCGGAAAGGCCGCTTCCTGTTTGTATAGCGTCATATGGTACTGTTTTCGTCCGGTTGAATTTCATTTGACTGAATTTTACTATCGCAGAACATGGAAAGGCTTGCGCCTGTTTCATGTAGGCGATACCGAAAATTGTTTAATAAAAATCTAATAAATTGCAATTGACAGCGTTGATCCTGCAATCAGAACTAAAAATCACCGATTTCACCAATATCGCCCTTCCTATATATATTGATATGATGAAATGATAATGCCATATGTGTGGACATGGAGTTCTACGTTAAGATGTCCTTTGCCGATTTGTTCGTTACATTAAAAGTGGTTTTATCCGATAATTGGATCACTAGATCTGATCGTGGCAAGCGTTGTGCTATATATGTATATATATTGTGTACTTTACGTATTTTTATTTATTGAAGTGAATTAGTCCATCTGGCCGGTCCTTATTCGATGTCGGTGCATTTGACTTGGCCTGCTGTTGCCGGTGGAACGGACGAAGTCCGTCCGAAGATTAAACAGCGTTTAAAAAACGAGGTCTGTGGAAAGGGCTGAAGTCCAATCAACTGTTGTCAACGTCAAATACTTCATCAATCTAATCTGTACTGTCTGTTTCGGGCCACTTACGAATAGATGATAAAAAAACAAACGAAAGAAAGAAAGAGAGGCCAAATTATTTGTAAAAGATGTTAACGTCCAGTGATTTTTAATGCATACATTTTTTTACTGAATATATTATGTCACGTGTATCGCTATGCCAGGATTTGAGTTCATTAGTTTAAACATCAACTTTTGTTCGATAGCATATCTGCTTTTTGGAATCGGTACCAGATCGGCTGGCCTAGCACGGACCTGAACTAGGTCGAAAGGATCAACACTGATTGTACCGCCGGCATATAATTTAATCGTCCAATGGATGGAGTGTTACTCAAAGGCGTCGTATGGAAGCCATTGTGTTTCTCTTCGTTCGTCAACTAAGATCTTCTCAGCGCATTCGGTTTCAAAATATCACTTTTTGTCGTTGTCGTTGTTCTTGCGCCTTCGTATCACTCACAAATTTGTTACAAGTATGATTCAATCTATGGGAACAATCTGCAGCGACTACGGAAGCTTGTCACGGTACCTTCGTCGTGTCCACAAGCACCAGCATTCACAGCAGGACGGTTCTGCCGAAGGAGCCAGGTGAATGGCTAGCACCTTAGGAATGGCTAGCGAACTGGCTGGCCTTTTTCTATTCGTAGCGATACACCAACCGCATATATGCTCTGATTATCATTGTGGCTTGTGTTTGTTGCGTATCTCTACGTGCATGAAAACGTGCGCGTGTCTAAACATAGGTTCGCTTCGGCCAGTAGATCCTTCGTTGGCAAAACAGGACTTATCCCGGTAAGTCACCGCTACACGGTCACACATGGAAGACGAACGGATGACCAAAGAAGGCTTGGCAGTTTGTGCTTACTGCTCAGCGCAGTCGTCAGCAATAGAAACGCCGCGAAACGATAAGGCCACTCCCAAATGTCGGTCTGCTTAGATAAGTGTCGGCCACTGCACGACATCATAGGCTTCAGGTGACGCTGCTGGTGCTCAGGGTGACGACTATAGTACGACCAGCTGTAGCACAATTGCATGCAATGCAATTGCGCGCATTTTGGCCTATCCCTCAACCAGCAGCAACATCCTTTGGGAGTCTGCGGCAGTGTCGACCGAAGCGCCTTCGGACCCTGTTTGGCGCGCACCCATCACAGGCCAGATCTTAGCCAAAACAAGCGTATCTTCAATAAAATGTTATGGATAGATAAATGGACGCCAGAGCTATCGTTTGAATCCAGAAAGCCTAGAGAGATTTGCTGGTTTGCTTTTATTGCATCTTGGTAATAAGCGAGACCCAAGTAGATGGCAGTAACAAAAGGAAGCATTCGTGTTACAGTGTTTGAGCAAGCTTTACGACTTCGACGCTGTTTATCCTGAACGAATGTGCCTCGTTATATCGAAGTAGAACTTCAAGAACGGTATAACTAGCATTCATTCGACTGATAACTTAAGCGCTTGTGTAAATAATTAATAGCCGAAGCTTGGAGGGTTGTGGCCAGATAAGCGATCGTGTGCGGTATCGCTCGAACTGATCAACTTCTCTCTTTCTTCGTTGATATATTCTTTCAAGCCAATACATAAACGTTGCATGACATCCGTGGCTATGATGATTACTCCAAATGCGTATGAAGAGTGTCAGAAGAAGCATATATTTAGCTGAAATAGTGCGACTACGCACGACGTAAATAAGAGCTCTCCACGCGGTATTTTTAATTGGATCTATAGTATTGATAGCAAGCTAAAAAGGATATTTACTTGTATAGAAGAAGCGTTTTGCAATATCCTAAATATCTCACTTGGTATGTAACATCATATTAGATATTATCTCACGTTAATCGTGTCGTACATATCGCACTATATCGCATTTAGCTGCGTACGGATCCGGCATTTCCAGGACTCCACCCAAGGACAATGCATTTTCAGGACGTTTTCCGCTTCAACGAAAAAATCTACACGATGTCTCAATTCTTGTTCAGTATGAGGCTATTTCTACGGGCAAGTTTGCCATTGTTTCCGTTGTTATTACGTTTATGCACAGAGTAGAACCTGCCCGTATAGCGCGTATCGCTGTATCTTGCTCTGTGTCTTCTACCACTACTGCTGCTGCTGTTAAATAACAGAAGTAGAATAGGGAAAAAGATCGTTGGATATAAACGTATGTTTTCAAAGTCGATTTAGTATAAAACTCTACGTTTTTATTTTTTTTCGCTGGCTTATTTTCCTTCTTTTATCTCTCATCTAACGGACGACGCTTGTACAACTGCGTTATACTGTGACATCTTTGTCTATTGGGCATAATATTGCTGTTGAAGTGTAGCAAAGTCGACCAAAGTCATGTTGTCATGGCGAAGCGTTCTTGTTTTGCTTTGTTTTTTACGCTCTCGCTGTTTGAAAGGTCACCCGACTGCAACGCACAGGCGTCAGTTCCGCTAAACGCTGGAGACGGCCTGCAGCGGCAGCTAGACACGGTCCGAGACGTAGACAGATAGACGGGTCCAAAGACAGGTATATAGACGAAATGCTCCAACAGGATGGCTGAACCGCTCTGCCATGAACGACAGGAACCGCGGCGGGCAGTACGACGGGACAGAAAGAACGACCAATAATAGTTAGAAGCGATAGTACATGCGCGTTAACACATACTGGCGGGGTGTGGAACCGCATTGCTTTGCAGGAAGACTCTGGGACGTAAAGAAGGATTCTGGACGCAATGACCTTTTCTACAATCAACCGTGGCAACGCGTAAAGCAGTGATCATCCTTGTGGTGATACATCGAAGGTCTGACTATGCCAAAGCCGGGTCGACTCGTTTGTTTGCACCTTTCATCAGATTACTTTCGGTCTTATTCGTCTGGCGGATAGAACCGAGGCAGTACGCCAACGGTAAAATGAGAGGCGAAATGGAAAACGTACTATTCAATTTGGTCAGCGGTTTGTTTGCCAACAGTGTCTACCTCAAGCAGGGATCATCTCTTGTCCTTTCGCAAAAATGCCTCCTTTCATACGTGAGTACAATTCAACGTCATGTTTGACACGTTTTGTCTACGCGTCACACGATGATCATCAGTAGGACCCGATGTTAATCGGTGACGATCAGCTGTGTGCACATAGGCCACTTAATACGACATAATCAAACACTGTTAAGAGGTCACAACCGCTTATGACTGCACAGTCGAAAAGGAAGAGAACACCGTTCAGCGTACGCATGCACACAGAGACAGAGCTTTCTCTATAAGCAATGCGATTTAGCAGAAGCGAAATGATAATTCTATGGATAATGTATATATTCATAGACATTAGACGCACACGTATCTAGAGATATAATGATCGATATAATACAACACGCGGCAACGGCCAACACGAAACTATTTGGCTGACATAGTAATTGGCTTGATAAAGCCCAGTCGGTTTATCCTGGCGTCCTTTTGTGGATCGTCCCTCCTTAGTGCAATTTTCAAACGTCGTTAGGCCTGCGCTACGCGTGCTAGACGAACATTTATAACGACTAATCAGCAATCCGTCTCTCAGGTACTATTTTCTAATCACCGCTTCTGTCATTGCTGTTACAACGCCAGAATCAGCGGACTTTGTGGGACCCCCCCTGACGAAAAGGCAAATGTCTCAATTATTGTGATTATTATTTATATGGACATATATATCTCTATAGATCTCTCCTGTTATATGTTTTCTCAGTACTGATCTATGGATGATCGAAGCGTCCATTCATCACACGTAGGGTTATGGCGAGAGAAGCGGACGTTGCATGACAGCAGAATGGTATTGCACGCCAAACGTTACATTCGGCCAATTTAAGTTCGGCGACTATTGCTACCGCCGTTTCTCGACTGTAAACCGGTACGGCCTTCATCTTCATGTGTGATCGTAAGTTATTGTCGTTACTCGAACACTAAACAACGTTAGATGACGCAATCATCGATTAAATTGGTTTTCTTATAGTGTAACTATGACCAAATCCTTGTTGACACTAGGGAAGACTTGGCACTCCTTGTCGTGCTTCTGTCATCTACTTAATTTTTTCGTTCTTGTTTAAGGTGAGCTACGTAGGCGTGGCTTATAGATAGAAGGTACACACACACTCAATGAAGTCACGGCGGCCGACGGACAACGAAATTATCTGTGTATTGCTTTGGCTGGAACGATGCCAACGATATATATGAGCAAGATTTTGATATGGCGACGGTGCTGACAATGGTGATAATCAAAACCCATAACAGAGCGCAATAGAAAACATATACAAGTACGTGTATGTCGTCACCTGCGCGAAGAACCAGTTACCCCAGATCACACGAAAGGATGTCATCGTCGATGTTATTGTCAAGTCTGGGTCAGATTAACAGTTTTGTTGTTATTAGCATGGTAGTTGTTGTTGGCGGCATTGATGATTGTAATTATAAAGTAGTAAGAAGTTGATTAATAATACGATACGACTTTTCGAATGACTGAACATCCAGTTGGTATAGCACATGATCAACAGCTGCACCAAATGAAGAGCTGTTGTATTGAAGAACCTACACAGCGAATCTTTCTCAGCTCCCATATAGCCGCTATCTTCGCTGATAGTGTCAACTCATTCTAGGTAAGATCTTCCGATCTACCCGGATACAATGCGCGGGTGAAAGAGACAAAGGAAGCATTGTACCGACATCATTTTGCGAACGAGACTATCTATCTACAATAAATATTCTACCACAGTAGACTATCGTGGTGTCATGCAGCGAAGGGCCGAGTCACCCTACCAGGAATATGTCATTATGCCATACTGATATCTCTAAGCCATCAGCCAGATCAATGGCGACGAATTCGAGCTCAGTTAACCTATAGCGATTGCAACTTCCACGAAATCCGTCCGTTCTCGGATAGCTTTGAATATACGTCACACGTCGGGTTTTCTATTAGCTAGATGATTCTATAACTACTATTTTAGTCTGGCAGTCCGCTTTACATGGTCCGCTAAGTAATTGTTATCGACGAAGAGATACTCCACAATAATAAGCGTCGCAGCTTCAGTTTGACCCGGTTTCATTCTATCGCCACCGGACCATCCGTCTCTGGTCCAAATGGTAAACCACGACGCATTTTTCACACTGCAGAGTACTTGGCGAAGCGCCGACTACCAAATTTTTTTAAGTCGTCGTTACCGGCAAAGCTTAACGCGCTTGGCCTCGAGCCTTCACCGAAGCGTTTAAAATACATCTGTCATTCTCCAGCTCCGATCACGACTCTTCCGTCAGATAGATAAGAAAGACGAAACGGGTTTATTTCAATACAGATCCAACGCCTTACCATCGAAAGACTGCTGATGTACCAATTCTATAATTGTAACTTATTTGGCTACCGTTTGTCAACTTGGCTCTGCTGCCGCTGTTATTCTATTGCTGTGAACATGTCGTTGATGTCGATAGTTCAAGCACATACGCACACCCACCATAAACCATTTCTAACCGTACCTATACTATTGTGTACAAACGCCTGTACATAAACACAACGCGACGAATTAGCAATTTAGTGAAGAACGGTTGATCCGTTGTGGATAGCAGGTCAACCTTCGCTTTATTTTTTTTCGATTTGTCTCTTTCTTTCTGAGTGCTCATACAAGGGAGAATTCAGACATCTAACTGGCTATTATATGCGCTAGCCGGTACCAAGTATGCGTGGCTCCCTATATTCGATGATCATTGTCGAGCCGTGGCCTTTGACTTCTCTACTCAGGCAATAGGCTCGCGGTGACAGGAGTAGAAATGCGACTTCAGCAAAACCCGACCATCGCTCTAGTTGCTACTGCCGCCGCCGTAATAGAATCAGCCTTTAAAGGCGTATATTTAGCAGCGGAACGGAAACTCAGATAAAAGTGCAAGCTAACCGAAAGGAGCTACTTCAGAACAAAAACAAAGCGAAAAAGGAAAAAAAAACACTGATTATTTAAGCAACGCGAGAAAAATTGTTCGCGAGTTTTTTTTTTGCTCGTGGCTGTTTGTAATTTACGATATATCGTGGCTTTTAATTTCGACGTTGCGAGACAGTCGGAGCCTGCTGCTGCTGCTGCTGCTTCGTGGTGTCGAAGATATCGTGAGAGACTCTCGGCGTTTTTCTATCTCTAAGACGCTTTGAAGAACGAGAAAATACTTCAGCGGTGAAAGGCGGACAGGAGAACATCTCAGAGAGGCTTGCGAACGAGCCAAAGAATAAGTGTAACAACAATAACAGTAATAGGTCATAAGAACTCCCGTGATAATAATAACAAATTACGCTGAAAATAATCATCATAAACGTATAGGTGTCAGATAAGTTCAACAACAGGACACAAAGTCCTGTAGCCCAAATCAATATAATAACAACAATAGTCGTTACCATTATTTTGTTAAAATCATTGTGAGCCTGATCTGAATCGAAAACATACATAGACAATACCAATGGATATCATACCACGTTCATTACCACGTAACATAACAATTGTTCCAGATCACCTCGTTATTGTATATAAGCTGTTTTTGTTTCGGCTTCAGCGTTCATAGTGGAAGTTTATAGTTGATTACTCAAATTATCAGTGCTACCAATATCAATAGTCAGTTACAAAAAAAGCACTTCCGGATGTTTGTGGCACCGTTTTTTTGTGATTACTGTGAGGAGCCTAGAAATACAAAAAACGTACTAAGAAATAAAAACAACGTTTACCGAATCGATATTCCATTCCTCCTTCGTATGCGTCGCAGTCGCGCCGGTGAACGGACCCACTGGTCAAGCAAACACAGAACGCAACCAATAGCATCGTATCGAATCAAAGGACAAATTTGTCGACGTCCTAATCATCGGCCTTATAGAAACGAAAAGAATACCAGGTGTACGAATATCGAAACGCGATCATTGCGTAGCGTTGTTCTTGTTAATTGTGTATCGTCTGACTGAGCCTCAGGTCAACGGTTTTTTTTGCAATGCAGAAGATATTTATTTGATTTCATTGTACGTATTGTTTCGTCCGTTCGCCTCTGCGGTCGGACGTAATAAATACGTTACTAGCAAAGCTAACTAGATATCATATTTGTGTAGTTTGATGTACCTTTGGCCCAGTTTCAACGCGGGTAGACTTGTTACCTATTGGAAACTCTCCCACTACTTATCGTCGTTGTCGCCGTCCTCGCTGGCGACCTCTTCGTTCCTAGAGACCTGTTGGTTGGGCTTAATTATGGCGGCTTGCCGCTCGAAGATCTGGTTTAAATTGCTTGGCAAGATTACTGTGCACTGCAAAAAAGCTGTCGCTAGAGCTAATGTCATCTTGAGCTAGTGATAGTTGCCGTCCAGCTTTTCTAGATAGGTTAACCAAACGACATGCTGCGCCAAGAGCTGGCTCCGTTGAATAGGGCAGTGGTCGGGCAAACGAAATCCGGTAGGCTTCGATGGTAGCCGTTGTCACAACAATCACCATTTAACTGCTGAGTCGAACTGCTCGTCAGCTCCGCCGTTGGTTGTTGGCCTTTGTGAGCAAACAACTTTGACAAACTTCCACTTCTTTTGGTTTCCCTATTCGTCGATGTAAGGCCTCTGTGCGTCTACCTTCATGACCCACACCTGACAAGGGTCGCAATCATACACGTCTTGCTAGCGATCCACCTATAGCATGCCGGACACACATTTTGGGTGTTTGTTTGTGTGTACGTGCCTATGCGTATGTCTGTTACATTGTACTGTTCCCGCCGGCCACATGGATTGACTGATACGGTCGCGAACTTGTTTCTGTAACGGCTGAATGCGAAACGGCGGCCAGATTAGCCAAAGGCAAAGAAAGTTAATCCGAAGTATGAACATACACTTTGCTGCAGACTGATTGTTCTGCTGGTGCCGTGATTATAAACGTTGTCATTGAACAGAAGAAGTCTTACACGTTTTCATACGTACGTACATACATGTAGATTAATGCAATAAGGCCGCCAACTGTGTCATCATCATTATCGCCGCTTCCAGCCACATTCAGTAGCGGCCGCAGCTGCCACGATTCCCCCTTCCTGCCTGCGTCTGCCCTCCACGTGATGTGCAGCATTTGTTGCTAACAGCAGTAGCACGAACGTGCACCGTCTTGATTATGATAGCCGAGCCCATGAGTCAGGATACCCTGTCAGGGCGCTGGCGCCACCATCGTCGTGTCCTGTTCGAGGGCTGACGCTGTTCGAACTAAGTTCTTTGGACTACTGGCCGGTCTGGTCGGCCGATCGATTTATCTACATACAGCGATAGGTCAATGAATGGCCAGCTCGAAACATTATTGCCGCGCTCTTGTTAGCATTTTGTTCTTTTGTTTGGACAATTTTGACTTCTGGTGCCGATGAACGGAACGTCGATGCTGGCCGCGTTGTTTTTGTTGCGGCTGTTGTTGTTGCTGCCGATGTCGTCGTCGTCGTCGTCGTCCTACGAGTATCTGTAACTGTAAAAGCTAAACACTGCCGTTGCCAGATCCTGAGATAGTTTTCTAGTTGTTATGGGATCTGTCCCTTTTCTTCCTGAAGATCCGAACGACGCGAGACGAGAATTGCCTTTACGTAAAAGTAGCATACGAGCGACGATGGCAATGCGAAACAATTTGGGAGCAAGCACGTGGTGCAATAGACAGCAGACTACTAGTCTGAAGTCATCTGAATGGATAACTACCCTTTCCCTTTTGTAACTGCGGATGTCTATTACTATTTAAGTACAAGTATCTACGAAGAGAGGTCGTGCATGGAATCGAGTGCGTTGCTCTCTGATAGATAAAAATAACAGATGCTTTTAATTGTATAGTACTATAATAATTTAATTGTAATAATAATATAATAAAGCAAACACCACCAAACGGTACCAAGAATTTATGCAACCAGAAGACGACTGACAAGATATCTAACAGTACTCTACAGATCTAAGAGTACTAACATCATTCAAACTGATATTAAATGTCAACTTTTTTAAAATAATATTGAGTACCTTTTATTTCTAGTTGACGAGACCCTTACCGTTCTCATGCAACGAAGGACAGAAAACAAAGTCGAAAAAAGGCCACTATCTTTTCGAAAAGTAGAAAAACGATGTGACCTGTCACTGTCGAGTCCTATTCGAGAAAATAACTAGTTGGGTAGTGTGTTTCCTAAGATACTAATTTATTTAGTAGATTATTCATTTTAGTGCTATAGCACTGATGCAATATCGTTGTTGATTAGAGCCGTTGTGTGACCCTTTTAACCCCCATTGCAAACAGGCAATTCTAGCATCAGATATAAAAAGGCCCCCGTTCATTCCGAAGGCATGCACACATTAATGACCCACACCATCGGCTCTGAAGCAATATACTGTTTAACATTTTCTGTCTCGTTAACCTTATTGCTATTGAGCCTGTCTATGTCCTATCGTATGTTTACATCGTAACTTCACAGTTGTCGTCTTTCTCACGACGGGACGGGTTAGTTCTACGAGTCATTGCTGCGTTGATGACACGAGGTAGCCATTAATTTTATTACTGAACATTTTTGTTCGGAGCAATGCGTTCTTTACTGCTAATTTTTTACCCGTGCGCTTATGTTTTCCTCAAAACGTAGCGGGTTGCAACAGATAAAATTGCAGTTGAAACAGACAAAGTTACGAGACCTGTTTGTAATGCTCACAGCTGAACCTTGGTTAACCATAATGTTGTTCTTATGGCAAACAGAAGTTTACTGTTATTGTATGGTGGCGTGAAACGATGTATGTCCTACCGTTATGCTGTCGTCGTTCACTCGTCCACTACCTTGTTTGTCTACTTTTTCCTTTTGTTTGCCTTTTGTCTAAGGCGACGCGGCGGTGAGGGCCAGTAGCAACAACAACGGCAACAACATTACGAGCGGGGACACTCTCAACGCACCTGCTTAACACATCAACATCGTGATACAACTGAAAACGTTGATGGTCGTCCGCACAGCTTCTCTTTGCAAAACATTCGGCCTGAGCAATCTCTCGATAATGGGCAGAAATATTGTCGGACTCTGCTATGGCTGATTCATCCAAACAGTTTCCAGGGACTTTTGTTGTCACGATCTTCGCTTGTAGATGAATAGGCAAATAAAAATTTACCAAAGTTGTCACGTCAAATTTTTGCTATTGTTTTAGTATGTCCAGTGTCGGAACTGGACATAGGACATAGGGTTGCTATTCGACGCAGCTCCCCATAGCACGTATTGCTTAGGACAACAGGGTAACAACGTGCGATAGCAAGCGTACCTAGTAGAGGAAGTTGGCCTCTTGGACTAGTTTATTGCACGTACGTGCTCCACCTAACTTCTTTGACATTTTTCGGCGATTTCATGCAGACCCCTTTCTATTTACTTCGTTCCTTGTGCAGGACATGTCTTTATTTGTATATGTGACATAAACATGGCCGTTATCAATCGACAACGAAATTATGATGACCGTCCTTCGTTATCCGATCGCTAGAGTTCCAACGAACTATCACAGGTGATTTAAAGATGAGAAGACATCAAATGGGAAGAGATTTAGCTTTCGCAGCTTGACAGGTAGGCAGGCAACGGGCAATCACTAATAATTTGTACGTTAGGCGATGATGGTCGCTTACTGAGCGCGTTGGAACTATTGTTTTTGTCAACCTGCAGCTAAACACGTAACTGAATGGAACGGTACAAATGTCTTTATCCAAAAACGAACAAACGAGCATTACTCTTCGCAGCTCTGTTTATAGAAGCTCTACTTGAAACGAGCTAGCCAACTGAATGCAGTGAAGAAAGATAGACTTGCCAATTGCTGAGGCAGCTTGAAGCTGCAAAGCTGCAAACCTATCGCCACACGGCATTGCCGATGCTTGAAGCAGTGATGAACCTCACGGACGAGACCGTGTTAGAAAAAACCAAGCGAGTAGTGGATTAGCTGTTACTTCAATCAGTAAGCAAGCTCTGAAACTTGCACGTACCCATGTCGTAGCAGACGACGCATAGCTCTTATCGCCCCTATAGGGCAATGGAATTATGGCCATTCGTTGTCTTGTCTTGGATGCCCGTGCTCGTTCCTGTCTGCTTACTTTTCCTGTGTGTACCCGTTGCCCGAATAAGCTGACGGCGCATGAGAGATGTTCCTTTAGATCGATGAAAATCAGTGAAATGCTGATTTGCTAGTAGTATAAATTTAAATGATTTCAGAATATGAACTTCCATTGGTTGCTGAGCAAGTATCAGTATTAAAATTATAGACTCTCCTGTTGCTGTTGTTATTTAGCTTGGCTGTTACTAGATATACACTGAGCCGCGGGAGAGTAGAAGTACTTTTTCGGTAAAGGGTTCGGCTAAACTTGTAAAATAGAACGTCTAAGTAAAGGACGTTTTTTGTATAGTGTGCGTAAATGTTTCACCTTAAGGAAGCTTTTTCTTACCCTGACTATGCCCGAATATAGCGAAAGATATATCATGCAATTTATTAGACTCTGGTCGCTGCTGTGGACGTGCTCATGAAATACATACAGATAGAAGTGTACGTTCCCGATAACTTAGGATAGCTTTATTTTGATTGCAGTTACTCGCAATTCGGCATTACGTTTTTTTCCTAGTCACGAATACGCGTGAAGACATTTACACATATTTGAACCTGCATCGCAGCGCCGCAAGCCGTACCTACGTTTTGTAAATGCATTTTCTATAAAAGCGATCTTTTATACATAAAACCCTGTCACGCAACGAATTCGATAATTACGGCGCCAGCTAAAGACGGAAGGTCGCCGGTTTCGTCGTCGCTGTCGGTTGTTGTGCCGAAAATCTCAGGGGAAGAGGCGCGCTTCTTGACAACCCACAGGTCTTCCTTTTCTATCGCGAATAGAAAATTACCGTGGTACATAAACGCTCTTAAACAAAGAGACGTGTACATGTAATATTTGTCACATTTTCATAGAACTTACAGAAAGTTGCGGATGAAAAAGAGGGATGTCGCAATGAATTTGCTGGAAAAAGTTCTTGTCGGTCTAGTTAGCGTCAGTGGTCGTTGGCGTTGATCAACGACAGTAGCGAGTTAAGTATATAGCAAAATTCAAAGAGATTGTTATCGTACAAAATAGATTAATGATAATAAATATATTGATGATCATGCTACAGAGCGGTAAACGACCGCGGACGCGTACTAAAATGTTGATACGGTTTCTACAACCTTTTCGGCGCTGCTGGCTTGTACCGCCGGAGCCGTTGCTGACGCTTCGTTGGTGGTCGCATATTGGCTATCGGTCGAAAAATCGACGAATCTGTAGAGCTATAGGCCATCTTGCTTTAGCGTTGTCAGTTCACAGCTAGTATAGAAGTTAGTTAATAACGTAACGTTTATCGGTGCTGATTACGGCCGTAACGTCGACTGATGATTCGGTTGTTATTACGGTTGCTTTTGCCAGTCGAAAAGTCCATTGTGACTACAGTGGTAAACTATGTCCGATTGACTATAACAATGAAAGACTGGGCGATACAATATATCAACGAAAATTCACTACGCAGAGACAATTATGTCATTATTACTAACGTTACCACCACGCAGTAGTTTTCCCGCGGCTGAAAAAGGTACGGAGTTCATTTGACAGAAACTGTATCATTGTATCTAAGCAAACGGATAGCAGGGCAGCATTACGCGACGGCGCACACAAACATCCATATAATGATACGTATGTTTCTGATATAGCCGGTCTCATTTTCTCTTTTTTTTTCCCCTTTCCGTAAATATACAGCAAAGTTCGTGTGACTGCTAGTACTTTGGGCAGCGGCAGTCTCGTCACAAGAAGGATCCTTGGCAGGAGCGGCGAAAGGGACCACCGTTGCTCTGTCTGTTTAGCTCAGCCAGCCACGACTGGTCGGCGATGGGCAAGTAGTCTCTGTACACTTGAGCAGTACACAAACACCGGTCGGTGTCTACGTCCCGTAACAGCGAAATAATATGTGTGTCTTTTTAGATATGTCTACGTGAGAGAGTTCTTTAGCTCGTGATACTGGCTGCCTTCTTTGCCGCTATTGCCCCGGCTGCCGCCACCTGAGGCGGGCATTGTTGTCGTCAACGTAAGCCTCCATCTATCTGTCCCCCTAGCTCCGCTGATTCGCTAACTGCGCTGTTGTAGACCAGGTATCTAGCCTGGTAAGACAAGTTGTTCCATACGAGCGTGTGTTTGCTCGTCGTATCGATAAAGCTGACATCGACTCCGGAACGGAACGAGCCTATAGCGATTTCTAAATATCGGGAAAAGAAATAGACCCATTCGGACGACAGTCGACTGGGCAGCAAAGTCACCTGACTGAATAGGTCTGGATAGCAAACGAAAGCAAATTCTTGTCGATTGCTTGTAACTGATGGTGGCCACAAGCAATGTTTGGACATGACACTACAACTAACAACAAGAAGGGATCGAGGTCTGGCATGATTGTCGTTCTATTTTTAGTTGATTGTTATGGCTGGGACCCTCAGCGGCAGTGGTAGTTATATTAATTTTTACGGTAGTAGAAGTCCCCCACTAGAGCCGGCTAGATGCCATTTGTTGTGAATGACAATTGTACAAGATATTATTTGTTTAGCTGCTACGTTTGCAACTACTCGCCCGATATACCGTTGACGGGATTGCATATTGTCAGTTGGTATTTACCATAGGTCTGAACTAGCGACCGAACGGTTCTTGCCATAGCATCACGTTCAAACCACCATCTCCTAAAAAGGAAATCAGGCTGTAATATAAATCGATACTTATCTACCGCTCATAAAACGAGTCTGTCTGCGAAGATGAACGCAACAGGAACAGCTGACAGCTGAACCCAAAATATTGACAACTGGCATTCAATGGCTCTCCAGGGAAGCATAGGGAAGTGGGTGGTTTGCAGATGAAAGCTCTCAGTCTCGCTTGGCTTCGGCTACTCAGGGAATGGTTTCATATGGCCTATACACTGTCCAGGTAGTCGGACGCGGCTGACTACGACCTGTGGCCTACCACCATCGTATGCGTCATATATGCTCTCATACTATGAGAACGTTTCGATATCTTATCACAACTATTTTTTCATTATGGGCCCTGCGTTATTTACCCTGCTTGATGGTAGGCACCATCATCATATCATGACCTTTACCTTTTTAGCTTATGACGGACACCCCATAATCGTGCGTCCGCCTCGAGCCATTACCACATCGTGAAATATCGGGCATTTTATTGGATCTACGTATACATGCGCATCGATGCTTGACACTGTGATCGCTACCTGCGAAAGTGTCCCCGTGTTAATGGGCGAACATACGAGTTAGTCAAGGAGTTTGCAATTAGCCAGTTACCGTCAGTCAAACAATTGGATCTTGCACCCCCTGCCCCGCCCTCAGCCTTCAGCTAGTGTGAGTGATCGCTATCACGACGCTACGCTATTATTACTGTTGTGAAAAATTGCCGTGGAAGCAGTGCTGACGATAATAAGTTGTATATAGAGCATCAATTACGATTTGGTGACTTCATCATTGTTCCTCAGCATTGAAGCTCTATGGTGGACGTGAGCGCCGACTTGAATGAGCTAGCTCAGTACGCACTTTCTCCTCATCAATAGAATGTATCACTCTGCTTAAGTACTTCTTGCTGCAATCTTTCTTGAATCCAAAAGCATACGTCTTGGTGCCTTCCTTTAAATCAGCAGGAGAAACGCCTGTCTTTCATAAGGTTCCCGGCACAGTCCTTCATATCAACAATTCTGATTCCGCACTGTGACCTAGAATGAACGAACTGTGCCATAATCTATTGAGAAAGTGTTAACGAGCGTATCTCATTGACTGTTGCCGTTTGGCTGATTGGCTGGCTGGCTGGTGGAGGCAACATGACAATTCGCGCGTCAACTATTACCTTAAAACCGCTCACAATCATAAATGGAATAGTGATTTAATGTTGCAGCTTGAGGTATGCGGCAGAGAAGCCACCCCAGGGATCTAGATTCATGTAAGTCAATAAGAGAAATGTACAGTTCGAACTTTTTCGATATGTTCGAGATACTTCGTCTTCGAGTCATTACGCCGTGAACCTTTTGCCAGGCGTTTTCATAAAATTTCGAAATTATTCTCGATTGCTCTTCAATATGAACTGAATTTTGCTCTGTTCTGACCTGATCGAGGTGCTAAGACTGACTTATGCGCTGTCCTGACCAATATGTACAATAGCCCACCGGACAATTTTGCTATTGCCTTGCTACACAGCAATACGATAGATTGATGGACGTGCTAATCCGATTGAAATTTATCTTTATTCAGACATAATTTGGCGCTGTGCACAGAAGGGTTCAGGGGCTGCTATTACGCAGATCGTAAAACATGATGGATCTAAAGACGCGTAAAATATATACGTATATGCTTTGCAGACAGAAAACTGTAACAAACGGACTAGAATCACCGTTATCAACGTTATTTGATAATGTTATTCTCACTTCACATATATTATTCGCATCCTTATTCAAAAGAATCAATTAGAAAAATTGTCGATCCTTTGATGGCGTCTCGGAGGAACCTCAGGTACGGTTGCGCATGTTTTTATTCATTGTATACTTGGGTTGACTGTATTCCTATCGAGCTTATTTCTGTATGACGCTGCTTTTAGGTAACTCGCAGTGAAGTTACATGTGATACATACAATATACATGTGATGCTGCACAATAGTTTCCCGAAGTGAGGGGTATAGTTAATGTTCTTCTAACTGTACTAATTCGGTCTATATATTGGATGTGTTTTGTCGTTTGATTGGCACCTTTAGGTACATCTATACTTTTCGTCTCTGCCAGAAGATAAGATTCCCTATGTAAATTCGGTAGGAGAAAAGTATCGCATGAAACAGTTAATTCAGCAATTGCCGGCCCATGACTCGGACGTTCGTCACTGTACGAGCCTATCGGAAGAGGAGTGCCGAGAGCTTCGACAATTTTCTGCCCAGCGAAAACGTGATTCCCTAGGTCGAGGCACCGTCCGCCAGCTGCCCGTCTCTCCGCACCTACAGATCGTCTGCGCATGCGTAAATGTCAACCTTTAATTGATTTTCTATAATTTTAACACGTTTTATCTTTAGTTCCGGGTATATATGAAAACACAGACCGCGTAGTCAACAAAAAGCATCTGTGGCCTAACACGTCAAGCGGATGTTTCTTTTTCTCGTTAAACACGTGCGTGGGGGAATATTGAAAGCAACTCTATTTCAAGCTATTGTTTGCGATGTTGAATTTCAGTGTAATGACTATATCATCGGCGGCGATATGGCAGTGTTTGCGTCGAGGTCTGGTCCAAATATTGGTTGGCATCCGGCTTGTTTCCAGTGCTCAATCTGTAAGGAACTGTTGGTAGACCTCATCTATTATATGAAGGATGGGGCGCTTTATTGCGGTCGACATCATGCAGAGAGTTTGAAGCCTCGCTGTAGCGCCTGTGACGAGATTATCTTCGCAGACGAGTGCACCGAAGCTGAAGGGCTCACCTGGCACATGAGTCATTTCTGCTGTTATGAGTGCGACCAGCAGCTTGGTGGACAACGCTATATTATGCGAGACAATCGACCATTTTGTCTCGCCTGTTTCGATGCAATCTTTGCCGGTTAGTACAGAACTTACGTATAAACAATATATATATATAGTTTGTATACAATGCGCCTCTGTCCAACGGCATTGGCTGCAAGCGCTGCTTGATTTGCACCCGCGACATCATCCTATACCCGATAATACGTCAGCCTTTCTATCGCCATTCTATTCAAGTTGATAACATTATATATGTATGTATGTATAATAACAGAATTCTGCGATACCTGTGGTGGACCCGTCGGAGTCGATCAAGGTCAAATGTCTCTCGACGGTCAACACTGGCACGCGACGGAGCAGTGCTTTCGCTGCTCGTGTTGCAAAATGTCTCTACTCGGCCGGCCATTTCTACCAAAGAAGGGGCTCATCTATTGCTCGCACGAATGTAGCAGAAGTAAGTTTTCAACATGCTCAGGTCAACACCTACATGAGTATCGTTACTACAATCTATTACTATGCACCGCCCCATTCGCAGCGTCTAATTCCCACCCAACTCGTAATGGTCCTAGATTTTTACCACTGACACCACATGAATATAAGGCGTATGATACGTTGAACATTGCAGGCAATTCCAATAGTCGAGCACATCGGTCCAACTCTGTTAGGAATTTTGCTAGCCAGAATTCTTCTACAGAGAATGGCCCAACTGGCAGCTCAGCGTTATCTCCGAAAGACGCTGTTAGTGGCATGCATACGCCGACTGGACTTTTCGTTCCTGGCATATCAAACGTTCCCGAAACAGTTCGCAAAGTAACGCCAGGCTCGTTCTCACCGCTAGCCAATAGTTCATCGGATAACGTGCATTCACAGCGTATGTTGGAGCGAAACTATTCGCCTTCGATTATGTCCAATCATAGTGAACCGTTGCGGAACTTCGGGGCGAGCTTTTCCCCAAACACCTCATCGGAGAAGAGCTTCAACGCCAGCCAACAAATAGCACTGATTGATCCACGTGGACAACAACATCAGCAGCAGCAAATTCTTCAGCAGCATCAAGCACAGCAGCAGCAGCAACATCAGATGCTTGTGCAGCAAACGGTGGCCCAGCCTCAACGACCAGGTCCACCGCCATACAACGTGGCCGCGTATAACTCAAATGGCTTACCCCCTCCTATAAGCCGCCTTCAGAGTCAG
This sequence comes from Varroa destructor, assembly GCF_002443255.2. Classification (NCBI taxonomy): domain Eukaryota; kingdom Metazoa; phylum Arthropoda; class Arachnida; order Mesostigmata; family Varroidae; genus Varroa; species Varroa destructor. Next base: position 43,853,515 of record NW_019211456.1, read on the forward strand.
CTGCGCGGGTGTCAAGGTAACATTGAGTATACCCCTCAGCATAAAACGACTCATACGGCACCAAACGTACTCTCCCCAATGGCACGTCAGTCCCCTAACGGCATCAACGGACGCCATGAGATGGCGCTGCCGAACGCTGGCAAGAACTCGCCTAGCAATTGCACGCAGGCACAGCGAATTCTTGGCGACGTCAGCAGCGGATCGGTCTCTCCGGCGGCACGAAACTCGCCTGCACAGGGACGCCGGGACATACAGAAGCCCCAACAGCCCACCGTCGCGGGATTGCAGCACTCAGGCAGTTCACAGGGTGGCCCTATGCGGTCGTTGTCACCAACTTTGCCGCGACGGGAGGGTTCGCCCGGGTTAGGCCGAAGATCACTTACCGATCTCTCGTCAAATAGCCTGCCACGAACCACTTCTCGAAGCGGGCCGAGCTCGCTAATCGATACGCCAACAAAATATAAGCAGGTCTACTCTCATCAAGGCGTTGAAGGATCACCACAGCGTAAGCATATGGCCGATTTCTCGTTAGCAGAGGTCAATTTTGGTGCAAAACAGAAGACAAAATTGACTCGTGAAGGCTCGCTTAATGAACACTATGCGAACCTTCAACGCAGTGGCTCGGTTAATGCGTTACCTGAAGTAGAATATAGTAATACATTGTTAAGACGGCGGCCGTCCGAGCATTTTCATGGAAGCACGTTGCCAAGAAACTTTAGCAGCGGCCATATTCAAATGACACAGGCCGCTCACTGCGACAATCTCGAAAGTAATCTGTACAGTAATTATCCTGCATCGCAGGATCTCTACACGAATGGGCCAGGTCAGATGCACAACGGGCATGTGCAGCATCTAAACCAAAGTCAAGAGATTTATAGTAACCCGCAAGATTTCCAGCACGTAGCAGACCAAACTTACGATAATGTTCCGAGTGTACGCAGTATCGTCTATAAGAATGGAAGGCAGGAAGAAGCGATGAACGAGCGCGATATGGCTGTAACTTCCGCGCAGGCTATGACACCTAGCACGAGGAGACGAGAGCCTCTCGATATGAGCGACCTCTGCTTGAAGGACCTACTGGCTGGAAGCGATCAGGTCTTCGTTGAAGTTGTCCAAGAAATTCAGAACGGACCTTCAGTTAGTATCATACAGTGAAACAGCATAATAGAGTGAATAACAGGCATTATTTTAGGTAACAAAATTTTCTATACGTATATATATACATAAAAGGTACAAATTGGCGTTTACTCTATGCGGCTTAATATGTTTACGTGTGTATTCTGAGCAATAATTTCTCTCAACGCTCATTTATCCCATTGGATTAAAACTCATATTATATAACTATTCAAATACTTCGTGCCTTTCAGGTCCATCGAACAAGTCTTCAAGCAGCTTCTGCCGGCCCTGGTTCAGTACGTCAGAACTTCTCATTACCGCTGATGAACCCGCACCGACCATCTGTTCAACCTCCTGAGGCTCTTGAACTCGAGTCGCCAATCACACCTCAACAGCTACCCAGCCCACCTATTCTGAAATCGATCGGACCCCCTAACGGCATTCTTCAAAGGCAGGTTAAAACTCGGGCCGAGGTACATACCGAAGATCGGGTGCATCCCTCTGATGAACGGCGCTCAATGAGACGCGAGTCGAAATCGAAGGTGCGTTTCGATCCCAGCCTTGGCCATGCCAATTCCGATGAAGAGCAAAAGTCTGCCTCGAGAAACACTACCCGACGTCACCGTAGGAGGCATCGGAGACGTTCGTCCAGCTCGGAGTCAGAGGGCGAATGCGAGAACCGAGCAGAGAAGAAGTCTACGATGTCTTCTTCGTCATCGTCGTCGTTATCATCGTCATCTGCAAGGAAGCATGGCAGCGGCGGCGGCGGTAGCGGTGGTGGCGAACATGCGTCACGGCACCGCAGCCGATCGGAAGATCGTTGCGATGGCGAGAGTTCGAGAGAACGCAAAACCCGCAAAAGCCTGCGCAGTTCGTCGCATGGTAGCCGATCAAGGAGCGGATCATCTTCACACAAAAGCCGCAGCTCATCAAAGTCAAGAAGGGATCGTGACGATAGCAGTTGTTCGACCTGCGAAAGTACCGAATCCACTTCTAGTACTGAGGACGAGGCTGAGATCTATCGACTCCCTGAACGACGCGAATACGGCGGTGTCCGAATTAACTATGTACAAAGTAGCACACTTGCCGCTGCACGTCAAAAGGCGGTTGCGTCTCAACGAGCACAAAATAAGAATTGTCTTGTTCAGTGACATGGCCCTGGTACCTCTGTATATTGCATTGCCACTCATGCACTACAATGGTGCCATTGACGTTCAATAGAAGCTGGCTTTATACGATAACATAGACTACCGAGCCAGCATGTACATTACGGATAACGCACACTGGTACACACTGGTATAAATAATAGCGCACTATGAATGACAGTGATGACATTAAAAGTGCTGTCAAATTGTACAAACGGGGCAAAAAAAAAACAACTGGATTTTTCAGCTTCGCGTCGACAGCCTGGTTCCTTTATGTGCCTGACAAATGCGAACAAAATAGGCAAAACATCACGAAACAAATCTTGGGCGAACACTTCTATACACGATAGGAATAATTGCAAGAACAACAAACAATCGATGATTTACCTTTTTTGAGTCAACAGCGCGTCTGGTGGCCAAAGCTTGCAATAAACAAAATATGGTACCTAATACAAGCACACTCGAAATAGATCTTCTGCTAAAATGTGCATCTCTACATTTTATCATTTCTATCTAGATGTGTGCATGTGTGTGTGCAATAACTTTCCTCTTAACTCCGTGCGTTCGCTCAAGCGGCAGCCGGCACAATTCGACTACCAAGGCCTGTGGCGCTAGCCAGAACGAAGCGTAAGGACAAGCGAATGTTGTATACATTTCGGTGTACTATTTGAATATACTTGAATAGTATATATACACGGGCTATATAGGACAATATAGAGAACGATGGCGGGTATGTTCTACTAGACGTGGATGGTACCCCACCCGTCCCAGTATTTGTCTCATCCCCTCTCCCGTAAAACCCATCGACAGGCACCCTTTCAGTTGTATATGAAACGCATCATCTGTAGAGAGAACATACCTACCACTAATTAGCGTCGGATTAACTATATATATATATATATTTTTTTTTTTTTATACGTGTATGTAGAGTTATATATGAAATACTCATGAGATTAATAAAATGGTCTAGTGTGTACATGACTGGGTCATAATTGTAATGAAATGGGTTGATTTCCCGCGAGTCGCTTATGTTCGTGGTATAGAATAGGTACATGAATCAACATCGGACATATAGAAGCCAAAGTATAGATGCAACTAGTTGGCAATCCAAAATTGAATTCAACACTAAACCTTCTACTTGGAACATTTAGGTTTTATCTAGCACCGTTCCAAATCTGACTAAATAATGGATCTCACCGCATAAATCGAAATGATGAATATGCAGTCATATTAAACTAATTCCTTTCTGCTTCCGCAAGTAATATATATGAGAGTAAACTTACTGAGGGTTCTAAAAAATATACACAGAAAGGGCACTTTTTGGTAGTGCAACTGTTGATATGACACTTTATTAAGCAACATTTATTAAGGTCTCTTGTCTGCGAGACGTAGTGATCTAGTGATTGAGTTTAACCAGTATTTATATATATATATATATATATATATATATATATATATATATATATATATATATAGTAGCAGAATTTGGTTACTTCAAATGTAATTTATCCCTGTCTAACCGTAGGAAAAATAACCAAATTTTTTAACTGATGCGCTTCTTCTCGGGAAGAACTGTGATGAAGATGATGCTTTCTATTAGTAGAACTCTTTTGCATTAGCCATTGTCTATATCATATCTCGTTCTTTAGGCCGCAGATGTCCCTGGAGAAGGTTTGTCATATATACGGAAGTGAAGATACTGTTCATGTTCTGGGGCAAGAAGCAGCTACGGATATGAGGGGGTACCAAAGATCCAGAAGAGCGTTGTTCGCCCGGAAGTAGAAACGCTAGCTGCAAGCAAAGTAATACATAAAGAAAAACGAGCTCCTTAGAAATCTCTCTCTGGACCACTTACGTCTATATATATATATATATATATATATATATATATATATATAGCTAAAGAACAGTAAACGAATTATATTTGGGCGTTAAAGTTACACTAGATGCTTGTATTTTTTTAATCTAAAATAGCGGAAATCTAAAGAAGCCTTTACCCAAGAATCTACGACCTTTTTTCATTTACTAGGAGTTGCATTCTGTTGTATATTCATTGTGGCTGACTTGTAACATATATAGAACGTGTTCGAGATGACCCAGAACAAATTTCGGGGCTCTTATGAGGCGGCGCTCATGCCTTTATGAGTTCCCGATTTTGTTCTAGGAGAAAGCTAGTTGTTTCGAGAACAAACCGGGAACTCATGACGGCAAGAGCAGAAAACTCGTGTACGAAACATGAGCAAAGATCTATTATCTAATGTATTCGAGTTAGACGAGCCCCTTGTAAAATTCAAAAAATTGCTCGATTCAATTTAAATCAAAACTTATTTAATTAACAAAAACAAAGCTTTACAATCGGGATAAAATTGAATGGGCTCAAGACTTGTCAAAATGAGATAAAGATCCATTTAAGCTAATCACTGAATTTCGATAGACGAATGAGCGATTATCTTCGAGAGACGCCGATAAGGTAGCCCAGACAAGTTCTAATGGACCTATTGTGTCTTTTGGACCCTTTGGCTTGGGCACGTTTTGAAACCTCGTATTTTTTAGATTTTTGGATTATCACCTTCTAGAATTTTTCTCTGTACGTGTTCTAGCTGGATTACAACGCTTCTACATGCAGCGCTTTACTCCTGCTTACTATACCATAGAAAACCCATTGGGGAATTTAGAAAAGGAATTTTGGAAGATGCACTTGCGGGCGAATTATTTTTTGAAAAAAGACGACTGGAAGCCCGAATTGAAGTCATAATTGTCTGTACAAGCGGGACATCTCTTTTGACACCCGGAAACGGCCCTGAATATATTAGCTTTTTTTTTCGCTTATCGCTTACATGTCTTGTTGGGGGCGATGTCCTTTCCTCGTCAGGATCGGCTTCCAGCCCGGGTTCTTCAGGCGTTACAAGCCCTCCTTGCCCCTGTCTGAGATGTTCAATCCGCATATTCGTTTGCCTTTTCCATTTTGTTCTTCGATTTTGATACCAGGTTTTAACTTGCGTCTCAGAAAGATTTAGCGTTTCTGCAACCTGTCCTCGATCCGCGACACTCAAATATTTCTGAGCTCGAAATCTGTAACACGTAGTAGCCATTTGGATGGTCGGCTATTGAGTCACACGACATTCCTGTGTGGAATTATAATTTTTTTTTGGTGTTTAAGCTGCACACAAGTAAGTCCTTTAATGCTATAATAGTGTTTGCACATATGTCATAAGGAAAAGTAGATTAAGAAAAACTCTTAACTGAGTAAGTAATAAATAGAAGTAGTTAGACAGAGCAAGATGTCATAACACAGACACATTTTTGAACCTGACCTTCTCTCAAGATAGGCGAGTTGGGCCTGCGTAAATGCTGTTCTTCTTCGCCGTGGTTTCTTTTGAGCCGATGAAGAATCGGCTGCATGCGACTGATGACAGTGGCTCCCAGCAGACTTCACATCATCGTCCGGGTCTTCACGGCCAACGTCTATATCTGACTCCGACGAACCGATATCCCCGCACTCTGAAATTAAGTGCTACCCTTCTGTCAGGACATTCACATTTTGGTATAATGGTAAAAGCATTCTATATGCTTTACGAAAAATAACTGTACGCTAAACGTAAGTCTGATCGAATCTGAGGTCCGGGCTTATTTTTGGGCATTTTTTTTTTCTAGCAATGCGGTCTCGAGATCTATATGCAAGTCCAATACAAATCGCTACACGAAACATTCCCGCTGTCTTTCTTTTTGCTTTAATTAAGATACAAAGATATTTCTAAAATACCCTGTATTTTTCACACGCGTATGTGAAGGGTATTTTCGATCGATTGGGGTGCTCTGGACGTTGATTCGAGTTTACCAAGATAACCTGCTCAACCTACGAAACCGTGCTTTGCTCAAATAAAGAGAGCTTCAAATCATATGTATAATTAAACAGAATGTGCCCAATCATAGCAAGTTAGAAAAGATGGCTTTTATTCTAGAGACGAGCTATCAATGTATTTAATAAATTGTTTCGATAGTAGATGGCTGATAAACTTTTAATAGTTTTATTCTATTTTGTCTGTTGGTAAAATCACAACCCTCCTTATATGCGCTAGTTAATGGTCCAATTACATTTTGTTTTCAGCCGACGATTTTTATCAAGCACACGGTTTGAGTGAGAGCCGAGATTTACACCTTTTTATTTCCGATTCTTTCAAGATATGTCTCGATTGTTCTTCCAACGCATACTAGTTAGAAGACCTTTCGAGATAACCATTTCCACCACAAAAATGGCGATTTTGAGCCTCGTTGAAGGACACACCTGACAACCGACCTTGTAAGGCCAAGCAATACGTAGTCTGTTTCAGCACACTAATCTCGACCATTGAATCTGTTACACGACTGTGTGTCATGTACTAAGCTGTTTTATCTTTTACGCGATCTACTGTGGTATTTTTTTATAATTTCTAAATAATTTCACACACTGTGTTGCTTCAACGTGACAACTCTAGGCGCTAACTGCTTGCTAAGTCTGATTTAAAATTCCTGCCTTGTTACCATCAGTTTGTTTGTTCGCTTCCTGCGGGCCTGCTTTCCTCTAATTGCAATTTGCATAGAAACTACGTCGTCAGGCACTCCCTCGTACACAATGATATAAGAATATTACCTGCCTATAGCCCCCACGGGTACAGCACGAGTTTGTGGACTCTCTTTGCTTTCTATGAGACTTTACGCTATTACTTGGGAAGGCGCGTGTGGGCCCAGTTATTATAACAGGCGCTTGCATTCGCTGCACTTTACCGTTGACTTTCAGCCGACAGCAGCGTCAGAAACAGCGGCTTATGATCACAATCGTCGCCTGTCTCCTTGCAGAATTGATGTTGCACGTTGTTGTAAGTTACTGAAGTTAAAGTAACACTGTTTCGGTTGTGGGTTGAGCGACGAATCAGCCAATTAGAATCACAGCAGGACATCATCAAAGGGGAGATAAGGTGGCAGAAGGCGCCAGACCGATCGACCAAGCAGCCAAGTAACGGTACTAACTGTCCATGTCTGTCTCAAGTTATTCACACTTCATAAAGTGGGTACTTGGTTGATGCAAATAAGTTAGTAAGTTGGGTGTAATTATGAACAGTACCAATATTAACAACATAAAATATAATGGCTGTGTCGAAAGACGGGGCGCATCGTTGTTAGCTGTTCATTATATTACAATGCTGTTATTGACTACAACCCCTTTTTAACGAAGAGAACTTGCTAACTTAGTTAGAAATGGTTCGCCTTTGTTTCCAGAAATCAGGTTTTTAGATGTCGTTGCTTTAACTACTGATACGGATCGACATACTCGAATCCGTTGTGCTCATAGCTATAATCCCTAATCGTGCCGGATCCGTTTACCGTTTGACTAATTACTGCTTAAAAATGTTTCAACTGAATGCTACAAAATGCCTGCTATTGCGTGGCAAACTTGGAATGCCACCCAGGATGTTCCTCAGGACGATTTACACTATCGGGAACAAAAGGGGTTTCATACGAGAAAATCTATAACATGTGAAAGGTTATCTATTATATATAGAGTAGATATTGTCACTTTTGTAGGCCTCATATATGGTGATTTGGTGTGATCCATATATTAAGTATAGTCCAGCTTTTCGGAGAAATCGGAATTTCACTGAGGGACGGAACCTCATTTCAACGTCGAGTAACATAAAAGTTGTTGCGTTCATCATGTGTCGAGTAATTGAATGGTTTATTTTAAAGCTAAATTGAAAGTTTAGTAGCCTTTTTAATGATCATATGCCCCCCTGATGGTGCGGGAAACGTGTTTGCGTCCATATTTCAGAAATACAGAAAGATGTCTAGATTCAGATCCGTGCATGAACCAGCCACTTGAAAAAATGCCTAATTGCGTTTGGTAGTACGTAAAACAAGGTTCTTCAATGAGGCCTTGCAACTAATTTTTGAGAGCATTTAGACTTTTCTTAGAACAGGTTTACTAAAGCTCACATTTCCTTCTTTGATCTTCAGTCACCATTTTTTGTTACAGGTTTTAAGCTAGGAGTGATTGCTTTAATATCGAAAGGTAGTTTAAGTCGTATTTTAAGGGGTAAGGTTTCCCAACTGAACTTCAGGTGGTAATGGCGGTCAGAATTTTATGCCGCAGTCATCATCAGGTTACGATAGAAGGGGCTGCCAAGATACCTCGAGACCCAGAATGAACTTGTAATTTTTTTACAAATCAAGATGAAACAACCGGCCAAAATTAAGTCATCCATTCAAAATGGGTCCCGAATGTGGTACTTCCTGGGTGTACGATTAGTCGAAATTGCCAGTGCTTATAACTGTGTTTCTATAGAACTCGTGATTCAAAAGCTCGTATCTATATAATTTATACCACTACATACGACAATGCGGAGTCAATGCTTCATTCTATATTATATCAAAATGTAAACATATGAAAATGATCTGAATTTCGGTTAGTAATTGTAGAAGACATGTAAGGCCTTTTGAATGCCACGAATTGGTGAAGGTTTTTGTTTGCTCCGAAAGAATCATACAAGTGTGTATTTAGTCTTCGAAACCTTAGCTCTACGAAGCGTAACAGGAAAGTTTACTATGATACAGTTTTTTATCCGCAAGTCTTTCGAGAACTTCTTTTTTATCTACCGAAAGCTATGAGCAGAAAATGGTTGACTTCTCCATATGAGGATCTTCTGATCAGACAAGTGTCTGAGGTAACGAAGACTCCCGAATATGGTTATCGGAATCGCTGAAACACAGTTATCCAAATACTTGTATACTGATATCCCTCTGCGTTTTGCGTCCGTGCTGAATTCGCGTCGCGCTCCACCTTAGCTTGGGTTCAAGAGCTGTATCACTGAAGTTTAAGTTGTCCATAGAGAAATAAATTTTAATTATCAGCAATGAACTAGTCCATGCAGCTACTGTTCACATAATTGTCAGGCTTATCCTTCGTACTTTTCACGAGGAAAAATATCCACGAAACACCGGCAAGAATGGGTGTAGATTCTAATGTTCCCTTCTAATATAAGATTTTTATCTAGATTTTATTCAATATAAAAATTTGACTGCCATAGAAACTATAAATATCACTAAATTAAACTTGTATATTTTCTTTATTTACTACTTTAAGTATATCCAATTTTTAATTAGTTCAGAGGCGTTTCATTTTGACATATTGGCTGTCCGACTTTTAGCAAAATGTGCCGATTTTGTGATGTGTTCGGGTCCCTCTCTCTGTGACTAATGCGCTGCAAGCTACTTCACGGTTACACTTCACCAGGGTGTTTGTGGTAACAGGTATGCGGCCATCCGTTACCTTTAGTACTAGAGAAATCTGGCTGTTTATTTAGAATAAAATATAATCTGCATGAAATACCCAGCCAATAATGCGTCATTTTCGCAATTTGAGCGAAGATTAACTATTATTTAATCATTTTACGTGAGGTTAGGCGTCAATAACAAATCTTTCTTTTTTTTCCCAGAAATCTAAAGTCTACATTATTGCCAGTTATCATGTGGCATTTGAAGAATCTGTGGATGACTTCCGTGAGGTGAACTAGAAGGCGCTGAATAGGATTTGGATTTAAAAGGTTCAAAATTAACCCAGAAACCACTTTTGTTACACCTGAATTTTCGATATAGAAATAACGTTAGAAAAGAAAAAAACATCCAATTTGTTTTTGGAAGAATTGGCCAAATAATACTGAAGCATAATTGGACACCACCGGGTTACCCTATCTAAAGTAGGTCGAGTTCAGGGCTCAGCCCCAACTTGGTGCTGTCAAGACCATTACCCCCCAATTCTCAATTCAGTAATGAAACGGTCACCTTTGTAATACCTAATATTGAAATAACGTAGCAATGCACGGTTCGTAGCTAAAGCAGATCGATTTCTTTTTCCTGTCAGTAAAACATGGTCATAAAGCAGAGGTAAATTTAGCGCTAGACGCCAGCCGTCGAATCTGTGCGCTATAATGGACGAGCAGTTATTCGAAAATAGTTTCTGTATCATATATGTACACATATATGTCATCTATCTAATTCTGTAATTCTAATAAGTAACCGTTTAAATTTACGCGGCCACGTCATTATGTTGGAAGGAATATTAAGGTAGAGAAAAATTCTCGCACTTACTAACGTGGTTGAGTTTTCAACTGAAAAAGGCCCGTTAAGGGGTACCCATCGAGTTTTTCTCTCATGGGCCTAAATGTCAGATGAAAGAGAAGTTGAAATATGATCATATGAAAATTTTTTGTGGAAGGAAGCATGATTAGTGCTGAAAAACATACTGAGTTCGCAACTTTCCTGGGTACATATTTCGTCGCTCCTTGCGAGTTGGACACTTATAAGGTGGTTAAGATGTAAAATAACTGATGCTAGTTTAAAGAAGAAGAACAAGCTGCCCTTCCAATTAGAGGTACGAACTCCAGTTTTGCATTAATTATTGAAGTTATATATTTAGATCTCGGTTGAATGGTGACTCGAATCGATTTGAAGTATGTGCCACTTCGGCTCGATTTGAACTAGTGGAAATTTGCATAGTCAGAATCAATAGTCAGTCACGCGCCGTCACTCAGCTTTCCTCGAGGAAAGACCACGAGGCACGAGCCTCGTGATGCGTGCTTCGTTCAATGCAGGGACCAAACACACTGTTGAGGCTCACTACTCGTTAAGTAATCCATGCGCGATACTTCCCACCAGGTTGAAGAAGGCAAGAACGAGGGTCGGAAGAGCGAAATGATTATGGCTTATGAATTAATTCGTCAAATTATACCTATAATGTACACACACACCCACATGGATGCATGGAGTTGCGGAGAAGCAGAGGTCAAAAGCTACTGAGGGAGCCAGCAGGCTAAAGGAGATGTTAGAGTGTTCACTAAGGACTGTCACGAGCTGGTGCCTAGGCCTGACGGCTGGGTTTATCTATCGGTACATATATATGTATAATGTCGATCTGCTGCTGTATGCGAGCTTGCTTGAAATATTGCGGCCTTTGTTTCCGCTGCTTGAGTTGCAAAGTGCTGAGGACATGCTTGGCCTCTTGGCCTGCATGATGTATAGCGTCCGCGGATGCCTTGACATCGAGACTCGAGATGCCAAATCATAAACATAAATGACAAAACGTGGTAGATAACAATCACGCGGAGCGCTCATCCAAAGGGAACACAAAATAGATATGTGGTGGATGCTACTGACCAGGGTTATACCGAGGAAAATCAATGACTTATCGTCGATCTGTACATGAATATAGAACGTCCAGTGATTTCCGGTACTACCTACAGTTTGAATTTGTTTCCTATGCTATCGCGTAGAACCATCGATGTATTATTAGAGAAAAGACATATTAGCTTACATAAAACCTATTAAATATAATACGTTCATTTAAATTGTAGATTTGTCGAATTTAGATAAAAAATTTAGGAAATGCATGATCCTATAGTTATGGCCGGATGGGCCTATTCTTCAACGCTATTTCCGGTTGAAATAGAATTTTTTTGATGGCAGGTACAAATAAGTAGAGGCTTATCTCGTTCATACGCGTATATTGACTGCTGATCTTTTCCTGATAGGTTTAATTAAGCTAAAAAATAAAACTAGAAACTTCGTAGACTGTGTTTTATGGTCTGATAACCTCAACCGAGTCGGGAGCACTATTGAAGCCTGTATTTAGCAGTTGCTGAAATTTGTCTCAGTTTCAATGGTGGTATTTTCCCCATTAGCTATGCTCCAAGGATAGCAATCCTTTGAAGAGACATTTTAAACTCAGCACAAACGGCTTATAACCCTACATAGAGAAGCAATTCTAGCTTAGATTCAAGTTATGTGGGATAAATTAGTATAACGAACGATAAAATTAAACTATAATTAAGCTTATAGCCACCGTTTGCTACTTTATGAACCCATTCCAAAGTATCAAGTGTACCTAATTTACGTTAGTACTGAAATTTCGACTATAACTATCTATTTTTTTGGCTTCATATCGCTAATGAAAAATCGACACCATATGAATTGAAATTACTCAATTTTAATTAAATTAAAAAGCTGAGGATTTTTTAACTATACTATTACTAGACCCAAGAACTACATTTATCGGCACTACTTTAATAGGAAAGTTTGTTTTTCAGGTTGAAGGCTGTCACTATTAATCTACGACAATTTTATCAAGACGACCCGTAGTATAAAAATGAGAGAAATAAACAAATAGTAACAGTATCGGCAGTTAACATTGGCATGTGAAAGTTCAATGCTTGCACATTTAAGGCTGATCAGACGGTATGCAACTTGTAGCTCGCAACTTACCTCATTAGTCTCGTTTCGTTTCATGTTGCACCGTCTATATAGACTTGCTAATGGCTATCTTGGTAAGTAATCCATCATGAACAACTTATATCAATGTAGTATGTCACAACGTGTGCCAATGAAAAAATCCCTACTCTGCTTACCGTCGTTGCTCTCATTATGTAGAAAATTCTCCTGCGATCCAATTGTAGCAGTTAGCTCCCTCTTGGTTTGACCATCTTGAGCGGCCGCAAGTATATCCCGAATTAGAAACGTACTTCGATGCGGCATCTCGTGACAGTCTACCTTTGACGCTTTTAACTTCTCCATGGTCCTCTCACGATGTCGTCATTTGAACCTTCCCGCACACAGCAAACAGTTAGAGTACACTCTGCACAAGTTTTAATCGAGGACTAACACGTTTTTTCTTAACTTTTAAGTTTTCAAGTTGAACTGCAGGAAAAGCTGTTCGACAGAGCAAACATGTGACTACAATTACGCTCAAAATATATAGGTTCAATCAATTTAGTAATTGAGTAAGGTAAATATACTTCTATCGTTCGCAATACCATTCAAATAGGTAACCATCGTTTCTTTTCGCGTGGCCAAACTACACGCGCGTACTCTGCGTGCTATGAGTTACGTGCGTTTGCCGTCACTGATGCTACAGGATTTTCGTGTCTTGCAGCCGCCGCCCTCGCTGTCACTCCGAACGGGCAATCACTGCAAAGTGATTTCAATCAGTGAAATAATAACCGACATGTGTCCCTAAAACACCCCTGCGTGTGGATCTCGACGTTGTTTCGCGCGCCGCCATTCCAGACAAACGACAACTTGCTCGATCGCTGATTGGTCGGGCCGTTTTGGAGGCTCCGCCCAGCGCTCCGATTGGCGGTGCAGCAGCCGACTCCGTTTGAAGTCTATGCAGGACTGAAGGCCGTGGACTAGGCGAGGTGAGCCAATTACGATGTCTCAGCAAGCCGCGAATCTCCTGCGTCTGTCTTCAATGAGCAACCCATCGCTGTCTGATGCTTCATCTCTCTCTGGCTGAGAGGCTGACCGGGTACACGTCCAGCGGCACTCTCCGGCAGGCAACGACTCTCGCTCTCTTTGTGTGTATACTTGAGCCTTATTCTTTCTTTCCCTTTTTCTATATATATCCGTTTCTCGTTTTCGGAGACAGCTGCTATTGCTACGATAACAACAACAGTCCATCCTGCCATGCTGTTGCTACACGCCATCGATGATTTGTTGCCAATGTGGGGGGGGACACGGAGGAGCGGATGTGGGCGCAGTCGAGGGCGATGTTGCAGGATGATTGGAGGAGAATGGGGCCACGTTGGTCAGGAGATGCGGTGAACTGGTAGTGGCGGTAGCAGGAAGAGGCAGAACACGGCGGTAGAGGTGGGACAGACCTGGTAGGTATTTGTGGTAGCAGTAATTGGTAAGTGGCAAACAATCATGTTGCTGTTACAATCTAGCTTCGCTACAAGCGACTGCCACCGTCTGGCACCTGCAGGTTAGCATCATTATTAAGTGCATCGACGATGCGGGGAACGATGGCAAGTGACGGTAATACGAGGAAGGTTAAACCACTGGAGAAAGCGTTTGCAGTCGCAGGATGATACTGGCAGTAAAAGTAGCTTCGTTTGTTGACCGCTCTCAACAGGACACGTAATCGTGCAGAATGGACGTACTACAGCGATGTATGTGATTTTGAGTGGCGATAATACGGGAAGCGTCAGGAAACTCTATACTTGTGCATGTGAATGATATGGAATACGGTAAAGATTCAAGCTATAGCTAAATTTCCTTACAAACAGTAGTAACGGACCGCTGGTTTGGTTAACGTATCTGTATAAACTGCAGCTGTGGCCCGCGGTATTTTTTGTGATTTTCATGTGTGTTCAAAGCAACACATTTGGCTTTCCGTATGATTTTAAGATCTCTAGGGATTAAGGAGGGCGGCTAGAAAAGCAACATGTTGGTAACGTACCCTAGCTAAATGACGGTGGTCTAAACGATAATAATTGTTTATTGTATTTCCTTTTATAACCACTGAAACAAGGATTTAGTGTTGAATAACTTCACCATTCGATCCTATCAGGCTATCCTGAAGTCATAGTCTCTTGTCTGGTACCCTATATTGAATAAATAATAAGCCAATCGTCGTTTGTGTCGATACATGACCAGAGATTATTGTCAGTAGTGACATAATCTGGAAACCTTAAATCGAGCCGCGTTGCTTCTAAAAATTTGTAGTCGGCGGCAAAAGCCTATCATTTTATTTATCCGTATCATGTCGGGAAAACTACACGAGAACTTTTTACATAGTAAGCATCCACGATGTATCGTTAGCAATAGACAAAATGTTCGAAATAAGGAAAAGGAAGCCTTTTAACTTGCAGCCGACCCGAAGCATCTACTCGATGTATATAGAATCACGCCGGATCTAATTCGCGAGGCTCTACTTCGGGCTTGCTTTAGGGGAATGGGTTTACCATCTAAAAGGGCCCAGCTGTTTTCCATCGAAATCTGCCACGGCTAAGGAATGCGCTAAGCAGTGTCAAGTACTATATGCCATGCCCCTTTCTATCGCTTGTTGGTTACTGGGCCTGTTGTTTCAGTGGATAATGAACCCAGAGTGCCTATGCTCCATTACTGTTCCCGTCTTGTTCTTATTGCTCATTTGAGATAACAAAAAAAACGTATAACACCACCTCAAGGAAGCGTTTTAACAGTGATTAAATGAAACGGGTACAGGAAATCTATAATGTCTAATAATACAAGTCTGTCTCAATATTACAAGGCAAGATGCAATAATTCGCTTAGATGTCGGTTGCGCAACAAAAAAGAGAAACACTTACGGGTCAGGAAAGTAGTTGGGGTTGGGAAGTATAAAAGAAGCTGTCTCTAATTTTGACCACTGGGTCATTATCTACAAGGAGATATAGCTCTTAGCCATACTACTCCATTTTAAAAATAGTGTTAGCGTTTTCAATTCTGAAAGTAATATAGCATGCCTTTTAAATATACAATCTTAGTCGTAAGAACGTAATGAAGGGGGATGGGGTGGGGGAGGTCAGGAGTAGGTTTATAGTTGGAAAAAACGATAATACAAAAAACCAACATATGCTGATGAAAATAATTAGCTGTATTCAATGAAATCAAAGCTTGTTGAAGTTGACCCCCCTCAAACAGCTCAGGATGCGCGCACGCTCGGTGTCAATGAAATCGTAACGACTATCTGAAATCGTGCAGAAATTGCCCAAGTTGTAACACTAGTTAACGTGCTATCTCATTCTTCTCGCTTACTGCAGATCTTCAGTACAATCGAATGCTGATAGGTTCCCCGCTGGGTCTGCCTTTCACCTGCCCACAAGTACGTGCTAGAAGTTAGTCCAGAGAAGAAGTGCCTTGATGCATTCTTCACTGCGATGTCTTTCTGCTTTGCATACCGGCGTCGCTGATGGTGTGGAAGATGAACGCTGAAGGTGTGATCAGTGGTAATGATGTTTATGCTGTGTTATGTAAATTTGTTGGACATGATGGACATAGAGGTCAGAAGCAGGGTTTTCACATATCAGTATACACGAGAAGGGCGCCAAAAGCAATTGAGCTCTGCTAATATGTAAGCCACCAGAATCGCTAAAACTCCAATGTCAAGATCAATAGCAAGTAAATAAAAAAAAAAAAATGAATTTAGTGGATTAGTGCGAGGTCAATGTGTAGATTACCTGAAGGATGACTGTATCGGCTACGGGAGAAAGCAGCTGGTCACGCCAAATAACCCTGAGCGAGATATGGCGTCACCAGGTGAAGGACACTTCGATGAAGACAAATACGGAAATAGTCAGATTGCGCGGATAGCAAAAAGTTTTAACCTCATCTGACGAGCTAAATGCTTGGAGCATGTTTTTGATACGAAGGATGTTTACAAATCGAGAAGTTCGTTTATAGAGAAATGCGACACATGCAGAAAGCTCAGTTCCGTGTGTGGAACAAATTATCCTACACATATTTCATTACGAATTATATTATATTCAATTTAAACAAGTTAAATACTGTGTTTTGATGTATTAAGTGTAGATTTGTTAGGGCTGGCGCTGAATGAGTAACTATATTTAGATATTCTAAAAATAAAAGAACTGATCGCACTGAAACATGTGCTGTCTGTGTCGAGCTGAGTAACGCAGACATCGTAAATGGGTAAAGGGTTGACTGATTCTTTATGCGTCCTATAGCTCACCTCTAATAATGTTTCTCACGCTATTTTTATTGGAAATTTTGCATTTACTTCTTCAGTTCCCTCAGTTTTCCCCGTCGAAATTGTGTTAATTACTGCTTCTCTCTTGTCAGATACGGAGGAAATGAGAGTTCGTGACTCGAATAGAAAGACACCAGCGACGGGAGTTTGCAATTTTCGACACACCACACAGAACAGCCACGGCAAACGGCTTCGGTGACTGCCCCCTTTGGGCATACGGAATAAATTATTTGCGCAGTGTTTTTTTTCTTCATAGAAGCTCAAAAGATAACGTAAAAAATCGCACTCGACAGCAGACGACGCTACTTGTGCTATTAATTATTGTTCGATATGCGTTTCTGATGTTAGAGCCATGCGAGGGCATATCAATGGGGCGTTTGAATAAAGCCATTATGTTTTCTGTTCGCTGGTCACCCTTCCGTTGGTTCAAGCTCTACCCATTTCGGCAATTGTCTGGATGACGCCGGAATTGACAACATCGAAGTCATTGCATATTCTATTTCGCCTGAGGCGTTCAACAACGAACGGAAGGTTTGCCAGACCGTTTTTTTTTTCTTTATTTTCTACCAAACTTATTTGAATATTTGCGTTTGGGCGAAAAATTTAGTGCAACTTCTAGATAAAGTTATAGGTCGACGTCCACATGCAGGCCAACGTCTAGCGATAATGCTTCGCGTTTAAGATCGGTCAAGAGGGCAGATACTAGGTAGATAGATAGGCAGAGCAGAAGTGGCCTAGGTAAGACTCTGGTCAGTAACCCGCAGCCAACGAGATTGTATCAATTTATCCTGTGACGATGTAAACGATTTTCTATATGATAATATTCATCGGCTATTTTGATCTTATGTTTGACTTTAGCTTCAACTGTTTTGTGATGACCGTTTCTACTGGAGTAGTTTGTCAGCCTCGACGAGGTCACGAATGATCGGAGAAACAATACTTGATAAAAAAAATCTTCAGTTTAGGAGTATGAATCGTCTTGCTGGCATTGTTGGCGCATGTATTTCGTATGTATGCTACTAAAAGAGTACGGTGCCGCTATTCCGTAGTGTATTCTATAATGGTGTGAATGATGTAAATTAGCAAGTAACTTATAACAGATACACACTATAATACATAACTGTGAGCTAGGTCGAAGCGATCGCAATACTGTAAGCAGCACTCGATACGGACCAACTGTATATGAGGTCTTCAATGGTATGTCTCATGTATCCATATACAATCTTTGGTTAGACGCGTTGCCTCTCGCCTCTTTGGCGGGCCGTCATAATTGGGCCGATAACGACAGAGAAAGTTACCGACATTAAAAGAAATTTCCCGTTCGTATGGATGTTGAGCAGAGGAAACATTAAATCCCTAAAGCTAGTCCACCATAAGGACGTCGGCCAGCCGACCAGTCTCTCTTTCTCGAGAGAGAAAGCGAAGCTAATTATATCGATCTCGTTGACTGGATTCGGGGTTGTTTTGTCTCTTCGCAGACAAATAAGAAAGACCCGCCGCGGGCAGTACGTGCCTGAGAGGCTGGCGTTTCCAGCAGTTGATCTCAATAGCTATCTCGCTCGCTGCTGTTTCAACCGTCCAGCATGTCCTCGTGCTTGCGTGTGTACCGCGAATCCGTTATCCTTACCAAGGATATTTGTCGTGATCGCGTATGTGCCCCCGTTTCAGGTATGAACTCAGAAGAACACTTCGCTGCGGACTCGCAGCGACAGACAACAGCAACGATGATGACTCGCCGAATTGTGAGTGAAGCCGAAGTGAGCCGTTTGCCAGCGATAATCCGTCAGGGCGACACGCAGTTCGGTGCGCATTCAAGGGTGGTAACAACGTGCTTCCTATTATGTCTTTTTACTACAGTACTTGGCTTTAGCTGGCAATGTCCATTTTCCTTTTCAGTGACGAACGCAGTTCTTTTGTATATATA
>NW_019211456.1:43872335-43928623 GCF_002443255.2 Varroa destructor
TATGTTAGAGGATCAATTATGCGCTTTATAGCGCCGCGCCTACAATTTAGTTCGGTCCATTGTAATTGCTATCAATGAAGCCTATGGACAACTGAGCCCGCATACCTAATTAGAGGATTCAGGAAAGCAGTATAAGAAATATATCGTGTTTGATTGGTTCTGTTCCATATTTATTTCATGGACGGTATTCTATGCAGGACTGAAAGCTTGAGGAAAAATATAGCCTATTTAATGTCATTTTAAAATAGGCCTACTCATATTATAGTGAGGGATCATTGTCAGGCGTTGACGAGGTAACGCGTGAAGCAGATAACATTTCGATGCTTTTCTAATAAGGTATGGTAATGTGCATCGTAGGTTCCAACAGTACGATTCATAGTACAATTCGCGTGGCACTCAGTAATTCTATAGAAAACGGTTACGGAATCCAGTAGAAATTTGCTGAGATAGTACATTTTTTGTTTCTGCTTTAGTTATTTAATTTAAGACGCACTCACTGTATGTATTTGTTGTTATTTTTTGTACCACATCATCATAGTATGACCAATCATCCGCTGTTTACATTACGGTAACATTAGGAACAATAAAGGAAAGGCTTGCTTGTTTCAGCTTATGCATATCAGCTCATTCAATTGCCAAGCACAGTCGGTCACCCAATGACAGATGTGATCCTTGGCTATTCGCGCCTCGAGTTCGGCCTCGTCCACATCTCTTCGTCCCGCTGTTTCCTATAACGATTAAATACCCCGGAGATGAGGCTTTTAAAAGGCATTTAACATACTCAGCCACTATGGAAATGCCCCTCGCCCCGTGTAGTCAGTCTGTCCAAGTGAGAAGATACGTTAGGTGGCAGCCATGGTAACGATGGATACCACCGAGCGTGTGAAAACGCATTGAAACAACTCCTAGGCCTATCCTTTACTTGTGTTGCACAAAGACAAGTTGCTTCATACTGGGTGAACCTAAACGTTCCGCGTCAAGCAGTAGCCTATGAGTTGAATGAATTCGAGCAAACCTACATATACTACTGTGTTGATTAGCCTATCACCTAGTAACGAAAAACACAACAACGCTGTCTGTGTTGTATACGTATATTGTTTTTTATTTCTTTTAGATAGTCACTGCTAGTGCCGCTGCTTATCAGCTTCTTTAATCATGAATGCCAAACCTAGGTTTACGCTTCTGTCTAAGCTGACGCCTCTTCAGATTCCGTGGCACGTTTCAATTGAGTAAACTTGAGCATTTTTTAAGCTAGAGCTCCTGGTTCTACGGTATCGTTTCCCCTTGACGGCTTATGATACTGGCTTATGCATAGTTTTTAATGAATGGCCGCAAATCAGTCCTCGGCATATGGCGACCAGAATTTCTTGTATAAGAAGCGGCCTCGTATAGAAAAACTGAAATACAGATCGTTTGTTTCGACCCGCGCTGAACTGGATGTTGACAAGTACAATTATGCACGAAGCAATAAGATACAGTTTAGATAATTGAGGCCACTATTGTGATTACCAACAGACACTTGCATATTCCTAATTTCATCAAATTGAGTACCTTTCTAAAAAAATTGTATGGAAAATTGTTACTCTATTTTTAGCAACAAAAATACATTTTATTTAAAGTGTATCTTACTCCCTAATAAGTTAGCTCTAAATCTATACAGTTAATTTTGACAAAAACCATTAAAAAAATGTTACTGGGTTAGCTTAACAACTATCCCAAAAGGCACATAGGACGGCCACAAAAACATCTACTCTCTAGTTTCTGAGCCATGACAAGGATTTCTTTAAAACACAGAACAAACAGTACAGCCGACGAAGGCATGATCTAAGGAGTCCAGCAATCGATATGTACAACATGCGTGTACTGTATAATGTACATAGTACTCCTTTCAGAATGAAGTAACGCTGTCAATGATAAGGCTACTAAGCCCTTTACAGAAATTAAAAAAAAAAAAAGATTATCCAAAAATCCGTTGGGGCGGGGGGCATTCAAAGATGTTCCTCGTCGAAGGAAAAGCAATTATTGACATGGACACAAACGTGACTTAGAGATGAAACGTGCAGTATGATAGCAGAATGATCATACCGGAGAGAACAATGAACCACAATAATGCTGGCTAGCTAACTTCCTACTTCGACCGTTCAATTTATGATGTAAGCGTGTGCCCTGTATTGACTATTTGGGCATCTTTTTAGCTATTAACCTAGTTAATCTCTTGATAAATCAATTAGGCATTCAACATAGTGAAACAGTATGCGCTGGCAGGCAACATAGGTGATTTTTGTCGAACAGTTGACCGCTGTCACAGTGTTTCAGTTTTGATTGGTATCCGACGCACTCCCAGTAGCGGCGGCAGTCTCTGCTATCGGGAAAACGCCCACGTTGGGCGGGACACTGAAAGGGTGGCAGATATGGGGTAGGAACGCTAACCTTTGGTTCTGTAAGGAACAGACGAACGAGCAAACGTGAACGAACGGCGCGCTCATTTGACACAAAATGAAAAATTGCCTAGATTGATTAAGTTTTTAGATGTGTAACCCGCACGTAGAAACGTTTATGTCACCTTTATACATCGTACCAGGAGCGTAACAACTATATACCGTTAAAGGAAATCTAGAGGTAAGTGATTTCAAGAGAGTTCTTCTTTTAATCATGCGTGCTTATGATGGATGGAAGGTGAGCTTATAGGAAAGAAGGACGGCATCCCCTATTCGTTCGATGACATTTTCCGGTTTTAGTCGTAGTATGATGGCATGCGCGCGATCGAAGGATGAAGTTGGCAAGTTCCTCCTACCTGAAATTGGGATAGGCTCAAATTGTGGTTCTGGAATCGGTTCGGGTATCGCACTCGGATTTGTTTCGGGCACAGGTCTGGGGTATAGTTCTTGCATCGGTCTTGGATAGTGTTTAGGCATGAACTGTGGATATGGTTCGCGTATTGGTTCATAGCTCGGCTCCGGGAATGATATAGGCACAGGCTTAAAATACGGTCGAGGAAAAGGCTCTGGAATCGGAACTGGAAGCGGCTTTGCCGGTTCAGGCCGTGGCCAGAATTCTGGATTAGGCTCAGGCTGAGGTTCTGGAATAGGCCTCGGGCGAGGCATTGGCCGCGGGGGATAGACATCCAAATTGCGTGAAGGTGAACTCTCAGCATTATTACTGTTATATGGTGGTGGTGATGGACGACGCGTCGGTTGAATCGTGTCATCTTCAGGGAATGTAACATGCCCCCTGAAAGATCGCATAACATATCATTCGTGAGGATGTTTGATACGGGCAGTGCACAATGCAGTAGTGCCGTTATAGAGTAAACCTAGCGGGTAGGTATACTTGCACAAGCGATAGTTGCTTGAAACATGCATATTTAATGTGGAATATTTCGGTATTCTTCTTTAGTCCAGCTACGAAAAGGAGTACCGTGGTACCATCCGCCTGTCTCGCCATCTTGAGGCCTATTCAGAGTCAATAAGTAATTTGCTAAGTCAGCGTAAAGTTTACTTGTTTAAACAATAATAATCGTCGAATATCGCTAACATACGGGGAGGGGAAAAGATGTTTGACTGGAGGCATATGGACACATGGCACCGTACTGATCATGACACCGCATGGTCTTAAAACACTGCAGGGCGGAGGAATTCGATGCAGAAGGCAGCATGTCATAAACTCCAAACATTGGCCATAGGACGTTGGATGGAAGCATTGTCCCTCCATATAGAATTCACGATACGATTCTCTGTAAATTGTTCGTAAATTTAGAATGAGTTTAGCGGCCGTTATACTTAGCTTAGTTGCCGCATACGCTTTACTATGGCCTAAATAAATCTGCTAGCTGAATTGATCTTTATTGACGTTCTAAATCTACAACACAAATCTACGTGATACAGCTTTCCAGCGTGCTTTGACTTAATTTCTAATGCTTTTGAGTATCATTATGCTACAAGAATATAGAACGATAGTAAATTGTTGTAAACTCACCTCGACTGTTGTGTTAATTCGTCTGGAGGTAAAGCACTCCCGCTTCCTGTCATGATAACAGGCAGCGTATCCAAGCGATTAGGTCGTACTGGATTCGTAGTAGATAGTAGTCTCGACGGATGGTCTAATGGGGTAGTGGCTGTTGATGGCACCACGTCGATATGGGTACTCACCGTGACGTTGCGGTCTGGTTCTAAAATCGGGAACGGCGTGTATAAGCAAGCGCGACAGTTTTCAATTATACATGACAGTCTGTAGCAAGTTAGGTTATTTGGAAACCTATACTTTAATAAGCATGCCTCCACTTGTTCCTCTAGAAGATCATTATAGAGAATATTTCTAAATACTTGTATAATCGTTGTGTTCTTGGTGCCTTCGTAACGTAATGTGAGCTATTGCGGTGGGGTCTTTTTCTAGTCATCTTCAACGTTCTCTAACATGGAGGGCAGACGAATCCGCCATCCAGAAGTAAATCGTCTTCTTAGGATCAGATAGCCATGCATATATAGGTCGCCTTAAACAGTAACCGAATGTATCGCCAGCTCGTGAAGTCCATGACATGATACAGGACATTGTATATTGAAATCATCAATACAACATTAGGAAAATTTTCTTGTAGATGGTTCGCTTATAAAAAGCTGCTTTTGAATATCTGAAATTTTGATCAGAAAATAATTAAGCAACTACAGATGTAAATAGTTCCCATCCATTTTACGAAAAATATTACTAAAACGAAACATTAATAGCACGACAAATGGGTGCAGTACGATGCTAAGCACCGCGAAATTAATATTGGTCTTCTATTTATTAAACAATTAAGATCGATTAATTAATTAATCTGAATGTGAAGAATTACCGTATACGCGCTACGGCTGATCTCAGTGTAGCTTACGTACGATTTGATACAAGTCAATCTAGCGTGCTTTTGTCTGCCTGCCCAGACAGCAATATAGAAATAGACGTCTCTCTGAACAAGCGTCTGATGTTTTTAGTTACTCTCCCATTTTTCCTCATCTTGTCGCTATTCAAAAAATAAAGACGAGAAACGCGAAAGGCAGAAAAGTTTAGCTACGGGTTTTTCTGTGTCGATCGCCCGCGCGCTTCGCTTTCTGCATCAAAATGCAAAACATTTGAATTCCTATTGAGAATCGTTTCCATTATGCTCCTGTGAAGCCAAAAGTTCCTCGATCGTCTCTCACTGCACTATCTGTCGCACATCGCGGGGTACAGCGCTCATCACCCCTGTGGCTGTTACAGGCAGAACGCAGCAAAATGTACTATAATAAGTAGAGTACCATCTAGGACTTTGCTGTTTGTGTTACAGGTAGTTGTTCAATGCATTCAGTAGTGCTTCTGTTGATAGCCGATTGTGTTATAGCTGCTAAAGCCACAATGTGCACGAAATACGAGCAGAATTGGCCACTGACAAGTTTTAGATATAGTCGATACGGTTGGTCCCTGCAGCAAAGATGGACTCCTGCTGCGATCAAACGGAGATATGCGCGCACATAGAACGGTCGTAGTCGTCTGCTCTCACAGTGGTGTTCGAGTGCCGAAGTCTATATGCGATAGGTGGTCCAACATGTAGCAAGGCAATATTGTAACGATAACAGTCGTATTCGGTGGTGGCCCGGCTCAGGTGTTAATGGCTTACACGGATCTTTGGTCAATCAACTTACGAGATGAACCATTAACTGATGAATGGTCGTCGTTCCTGATGAAGTCCCTATTGAAGGGATACCAATGGCTTGCCCCTACTACGTGACCGCATTTTGTCGTTTGGTGCCGTCGTGAGCAATATGTATGTATGTATTTTTGAGCCTTATGGCCACCTCGTCTAACGAAGTGGATGAAGGCCATATCAGCACAGGGAAATTAAACGATAAATAGACATTTTCAGGTACAGCTTAATATCTTATAAATAAACCGCATCATTGTATCAATTGTATTGTATTTCCATTTCTAGCATATCTGGGCACTGACGTAACGTCAGTAATTAGTAGTACCCCTTAAACCTGATATATTTAAGGACGTAACTATACGTATTAAGGCTCAATCTACTCGATAAAATTCATTCTCTGCTCGAAATAAGAGTTCAACTTTAGTACAGTGTTAAATAGACTGACGTAAAACTAGATCAGATTCTGTCTCAAAGTCGACGCGATATGAAACGCGAAGTAGATGGTTATTTTATGGGCCCCTAAAATTTAACTTCTAGATAATTACAACAAGGATTCTTAGACAGCCCCTATATAATTATAGAACGAATAACTCAACCAAAAAAACGCGTAAAGACACATAAATTCTGTAGCATGCAGGCATGTACTCTCGGTTTCGAGCCGCCGTATCAATATTTAACGATGTTATCATTGATTTCAGCGTGAACGCACCAAACTTATTCCTGATAGAGTCGATATCCCGTTGAACTAGTCCATCTCCTGCTGCCGTTACCACGTTCACGTCGAAAAGCACAAGGCCAAAAGTGACAAGCACGACGATCAATGTATGCGTTGTTCCGAGGTTCAAACACATTGACGATCCCGATTTCAACGATCTCAATGATGACGGCGATGTCATCATCGTGAAATTCGGTATCCTTAACGTGCAAGTCCGCGCACTAATTACATTTAGCACTGGCAGGTATTCAACAAAAACCGAAATGTTGCCCCGTGAAGACTCACGTCGGGTATTCCTCTGATCGTAGCTTAGTTTCTCTTATAAGAAGAGGCTTGAATACGAAGGCAAGGGTGAGTAAGCCGCATCGTACCGCACAATCCCACAACAATAAACCATAAATAATTCTACAACTACCGCTATTATTATTGGCATAACTGTTACAGCCACGTCAAGACAGAGATGGAATGGGCGTTCTGTAGACGGATGTGGTGACCTATGACGTAAGACGCACTGGTGCTGTTGTCGCGATTTCGATGACTGTTAATATTGGCACTTAGCAGAAGTGTGCAGACTGTGCCGAGCAAGGTGCCGTACGGAAATATGTAAAGTGACAGCTGAAGTGGGTGTTACTGGGTTTGTCCCAGGCGCGCTGCCCCTACGCAGAGGCCCAGCCTGGCTCTATACTGTCGTCATTGGAAACGAAAATTTGGAAATGTGGAATGTATATCACGCTATGTTCCCATCGTCATTACACCTTTGGGCATTTCAAATAGCTCTGCTTTGCGGCGATTTATAGGTATGGTGTGATATCGAGGAACTAAAAGCACACTCTTTTCAAACAAATTATGGCCTATCGTTCGAACAGACATAGACAAATAGTAGCCTTTTCTTACTAGCTGGCCTCTGTTGCTCAGTCGCATGGTATCACATACATATTAAAAGGCACGTGTTTTGCTGCTTGCAAAGGATCTACGCCAATGAGAGCTTTTCAAGCGATGCCTTGTTTTCCTGAATTGTCACCAATCTTCCGCGTACACCTGTATGTACCTAAATCTATGGGTTTACGGCATTTGAATGACTGTAGCCTCGCCTAGGTAATATTTATATTACTAACACTTTCTGCAATATCTGTGTACAGTATTGATAACACCAACGCTTCAGCCGTTTCTCACGGAATCACTTCAATCAGTCCCAGTAACTGCTACGCAGAAGCTGCGGTAACTATTTTCGCTATCCAAAACACACATGTGCGTACAAAGGTAAGTAAAAAAACAAAATATGTCAGCCAAACGCTCATCGTTCACGCATTCTCTCTGCCCCGTCGCCTTCATCGCTAAAATTGCTACAAACAGCAGGAGCGGCGGCATCCAACGCATCACACGCATATGTACACAGTCATTGAGGATATTGTTGACCCGACTGACGACTGCGAAGGCCACCCCAGTCTGCCCCAGCGAACGAGCTGAAACCATCATCGAAGGTGGCACCGCTGCTCCGGCGGCGGTGGCGGCACTTGGTAAATATTTGACAACAAGTTTCCCTTCGTATTCATTGTTGCCACCGTTGGAGCAGTGCTGGTCGTCGTCGTAGAAAGATAAAAAGAATCCTACTTGTCTGGCCATCCGTCTGTCTGCCTGATCGAGCGAGACGATCCGAAACTGAGACTGAAATGGAAGGGGATGAGAAACCCGGTATTAACATCGGGGTGAAGTAAGCACCGATGACAAACACCCTAAAAGCGACACTTAGACATAATACGACGAATTTACGTGTGCACGCGTACGTCGTGTCAATAGCGGTGGGGGGGGGGGGGGGGGGGGGGGGGGGGGGGGGGGGGGGGGGCAATCAGTAGTTGTTCAAAGTTGGGCGGAACTGGCGATGAGGAACGGGGCCTAGGACTTTGCGGGAAAAAGGAGCTTATGTGCGAAGCCAGTGATGACGCCGCGGTCGATCCTGGTAAATCCGAACAGCTCGGCCTGCGGCTATTGGTGATCTGTTGGAGCATATTCAATACGGTGGCAGCAGTTGTATTTGTGGTGACATTGGCGACAGCTTGACTTTTGAATGACAAATGTCAACATTAGCAAAAACGGGGGTATCAGTCGCAAGCATATTAACTATAACGACGACATGAACAGAGAAAATATGCAACGGGCCGGTAACGGTAGCAGGCGGGATCTCTTAAATGCTACAAGGTCTCGCTATAATTGGCCGCTCACAATATCAGCTTTCAATAGACTCAACCAAAATCCGAAAAAGACAAGACGAATTACTGCATTACGTGACGATGGCACTTGTGTCACGCCATGGGGCGAATGCCAAGCGTCACCGAATGCCACCAAAAAGGTCTCTGGAGCAGAATCGTGCTCAGCATGCTTGCTATTACTACACATTTTGGCGGCCTAACGTGCCTAAGCAACTGATAGCACACATACCCATCTGCCTTTTTAACTATATCATGAATTTCAATACCGATAGGTATCGTGAGATCCGATAAAACAGTATTCAAATACGATTTCACCTCTGTTTCTGATTGTGTTTGTACGGTCCGTCTGTGAAACGTTACTAAAATGTTAGAAGAATTATTATTATTTGCCAGTGATAAGAAATCAACAACGTATGTGTTAATTAAATGTTATATCTAGTATAAAAGTATAGTTGAATTATATATTCAAGGATTCATAATCGATGTGTACCGTCCAAGGGACTGCTTAGCAAAGGTACGGCAACGTGTGACGCTGCTTAGCTACGGGGACATATTCCATTACGTCTTACAGAGAGGCACGTAACGTTTGGCAAATGAAGACCTAGCGTTGCGTATACAGTGAAACCGATACGTCGCAATGTGAGTAACTATACGTCAGTTAGTCCTGTTTAGCCCTCTTCAGGCTTCATCGGTCACTACCCCGGTATCATTAAAAGTCAAAATTAATCTTCGGCATTTACCTCTCCCATGCAACGATAAATTTTAGCAGAATTAGTAGGTAGTTTGGCTCTGGGTTTTAGATTTTTTATAAATCGTTGCTAGTAGCTCAGAAGTAGTACGTATCTGCTTAACAATAAACGCCTTTTAGGGACCCAGGTTTAATTTGTTAGCGTCTTTCGAGTTGTGCCGACAGGAGGTGTTCCCATACTACTTGAACTCCATAGAATGCCACCAAGGCCGGTTTAATTTCAAAGTGGGTCAAGGCCATTCGTAAGAAAAGTCTGTAGGGAGTTTGTATATTAACACTTACCATAGTTGCTCGTCGTACTCTGTCCATGATGTGCTCTGCAAAAAATTCCCCTTTTCGTGGCAAGCACTCACGGGTACTTGCAGCTGATTACGTATTTTAAGGCCGTGAGTACCTGTGTGCAGCGTGTCAGTGGCAGCAAGGCGATTTCGACAGACGTTCATGACCTCCGTTTAGCAATATTGATGATCAGTCGTGCGTCATCGAAGTATAACGAAACCCTTGCGAGAGCTTGGTCGACATGCAATCAAATCTTTCCAAAGACGACAAAATTGTCGGCACAAAGCATGTCATGAGGATGAAGTGTTCTCACATGGATGTTGAGTCGGGGTGTGTGAGCACGCATCGAACAGCCTAGTCAGTGTATATATATATATATACTGACTAGACTCTACACATATAGAAACAGCTTTTTCTTTCAATCGTCTTTCACCACAGGGGTCACGCAAGTTGTACACTTACGAAAACCTCACTCCAATTCGGTGGCGGGCGTCCATTCTGCAACTAAACACTGCACAAAACTGTCCAGCACGAAACCCGGAGAACCCCTATTATTTTCATGAATACCTGTTTACATATCCATATACCACCGTAAAAGAACACAGTCTGTGGAATGGTTCTGACACCGAGTTCACAAAATTCACGCGAGTTGGCTGTGGTTCATTCATACGGCGCAACTCGTGTGAAGCTTTTCGGTGGAACACATGTTTATCCACGGTTTGCAACTTCTCTGCTTTTCAGGATTCTAACTTTTAAAAAAGGTTTATTCTTCTGTCAAGATGGACGCGGTTTTCCTGATAACTTCTTTCTGTCTGTACGGATCACTTTTGACAACTTGCCGTCGGGTGCGTGATAACGGGAGCACGCAAAGATACGTCGTCTAGAATCGATTTTAACATTAACGCCTTGCCGCTTAATTTGCAGTCTGCGGAAAAAAGAGGAACAAATAGTGAGCGAAGTTTAGAGCTAGGTCGGCTCTCTTTTCCATTACCGAGATGCAAGAGTTTTTTTTCTAGTTCCATGGACTCATAGTAGCCAACTTGCAGGAAAACCGTCATGGGCACAAACCTACCTCTTGGCTTCCAGGACTTAACTCTTCTTATCTTCTTTGTTGGTCGTACGACAATAGGATCATCTTATTGCTTCGGAACAGCTGAATTATAAACAGGTATTCAACAACCTCACTCATGAGACGTTCCATTGTCCAGTTTACCGCTTGAACGATGCACACTCTCGTCTACGTCGCCACTTCAAGGAGGGTTTAGACAAGGGGTCCGCTTCACCGTCAGCACTGCAACAGTGTTATACTTGGAACAGCGCATGCATGGCCTACCCTGGATAATAGTTTCTTCTCATCTTGAGCAAGCTCTGGGTCATACACCCTCGGGACCAGGCGGTCGCATGGCGGACGGTGATCGTCCGACGACTACCAGCTGAAACCCGTTATGTTAAGGTTGCAAATTTGGTAGGATTCATAGTTAGTCTTTGTTTTTCTTATTTTCTGACTTGTTCATCGATCATACTGTGCCTCAGTGTACGTTCACTGAAAACGGACAAATGAGAAGTTAGCGCCTTTAAATAGTTACCCACAAAAATGCCCTTTCTAGACAATGTCACAGCAATGGTTTGTTTGATATGCGTCAGCTTTGATATTACATAGTAAACACATCAAAACACAAAAAAAAAACAAAAAAAAAAAAAAAACACAAAAAAAGCAAAAGAGTTGAAAAAGATATGCGATACCGTCGCCTCTAGATGGACGTTGATAAAACGATGATGGTCTGTGTCACCCACGTATGCCCTTTGTTTTGGGAGCCAATATGTACATAGGTCCTGTGAGAAGCTAACCTCCAATAAAACATGTGATTAAAAATCACAATTGAACACTATTCAGTGTTTTCGAAATAAATGATAATATCCACAAAGACTATCTGTCTATCTGTTGAATGGTAGTGTTAAAAAGGCACCTAAAATAACCCGTTCTTAATCAGCGACAACATTTTCATTGCTGGAGTTCTGATGGATAGTTCGGGCTTTCCGTCTTAAACTATATTGTGGCCGTACGAAATTGCATAGAGTATTTCAGCCGTAATACGTATTAAACAGATTTGCAGCTCCCACCTACTAACTAAAATACATGCAGTGTACATTATAAGTGTTTCACGTCCAGTATTGCCTTAAGCAGTTGGCATACAGCCCGAAACAACATGTGCTGGTATCCCGTCCCAACCCTGAACCACTCTGAAACTCTGATACACAATTGAATTACCACTACGTCATCGTCGGCATACAGCTAAAACAGTTTCCATTATTTCGCTATTTCGGGGCTGAGATCGTAGTTCAGCAATAGGGATCTATAAACTGCCTGCTACTGTAGATTTCGCCAAGGGCATTTGGTCTCTGACGGTGCCCTTTTCCCTACGAGAATGCGGCACGCAACGCTGTCTGACCGCACTCAGCTACCATTTACCAGTGATGCATTCTTGATAGGATACAATGCAGCAAACGAAAGATCAATCCAATATCAAGCCTTCGCACTAACTTTGCAGTTTCGTATGTGAAGCAGTTCCTCCTATTTATAGATAAGCGTAAAGCAAATGCTACTGAGAAAATCGTTTTAAGCTCTATTTATGTACCTCGAAAATTAATTTATTTTGATGAACGTTAAAGCCTGATTGTATTCTGAGTGGATCATTTATTGAACTAAACTGTTGAACACAGTATACATTGTATTTTTCCTGAAATCGTTATATGTGTATTGTCACAACAGGTACTTCATCAGCGTTGACGTTTCTAGCGATAGGCCTTTCCACGTCACATTTGGCGGCACTTGAGTACACAGGCAATCTTCGTGACAACACATTTAATCTTCATCGAGTGCTTTTTATATTGGCATAATGAATCTGGTGAGTACAGCAAAGGTGACATCGGCCATCAAAAAAATTCTGCAACTGGATGAAGACAATACTTCATGATGTAAATGTTTTCTCTACGCTTTGTGGCATTTCAGTCACTTAATAGAACGGGCTCAAAACAGGTAATCGTATATGATGATTATTTTGATGATGATATTTATTTTTCAAATGCTTTACGGAATCACAGGTTCAATACATTAGATGATTCTTAACGTTATGGGGTTCAGGTCAATTTAATCCCTTTACGTTGCAAGTTGACTGGTAGCGATTTAATATGATCATTACCATTTTATGTTACCTTATTAATTGCATTAGTCATCGATACAACGTAATGTGAGGCAAACGTATACAAGAAAATAAAACTAGCTAATAGCGCAACCGTTGTTCTTGCTCTAAAAAGCCTGACTTGAGAATGATTATCCCGAGACTAAAATCCTTTTCCGTTTAATAAAGAGGTTTGGAAAATACTGCTAAACTTACCCTGGAAAATAGATCCAGTCAGCGAAACTAAACGATAAAAAAGGCTATCAAGCTATTACGTTGCTAAGGGTAACTAGTCGCTAGAAAAAGTGTAGGACTGGGAAAAGCCTTTTTAGAAATTTAAGTCCTTGAAGATTACGTGTATTTGTATAATCGCCATACACTTTACATCAACATACATGTAAATATACATAGGTAAAAATACAACCTAGACATGTAGCTATGATTTTTAGATGATGTTAGTTGCAAATAATTTGCCACGCTTTTAATTTTGTGTATATGGGACGTAAACAGTACGTAAAACAGTATATGTTTTTACGTTGCAAGGATCTTTAACAAGTGAGTTCATTGTGAATTTGTGAATTAAATTTTTAAATGTGTTATAACTTGTAGGACTGGCAGGTTTTTGCTCGACAGCGTTACTCGCATGGTCACCCACATAAATGAATAAAGACTTTGAAACGTCCCACTGTTATCTATGCCGATAATCCTAAACAACTCGCAACATTCATTGAAATTAAGTTATTAATAATACTCGAGAAGCAGAATAAACAGTGTGTATAAAAAGCTCCGAGGTGGTGCTACTTATATATGCTTATGTGTTTATATTCATGAACTTGAGACCAAAACTCGAATCACATTTTTCGTTTCTTGGATAACACATACAAATCTAAATAAATAGGCAGTATATGATATAATATAGCAAGCCTCTTGCATATTTGATACTCAGTGGTATATTAAAGCAGTAAAAGATAGCACTAGATCTAGGAATTGTTTAGCTTACAATTGTTTCGGATAGCCGAGCATGGTTCAGCCCAATTGAATCGCCGAGAAGTCTAAAAGCGTTTGTCTAAGGAGTGACCAATTATTAATCAACCAATTTTCATTGACTAAATGCTAGAAATTATTTCGACTGTGTATTTTGTTCTACTTAGAACCTAAACAAATCTCATGTAGATACAGTTCGTCTAATTTTTAATAAACAAAATAGGCCTATATTTGGATGTTGAAAAAAACTAAAAAAATCATGGTTTAATTGATTTTGTTATTAAAATAAATAAAAAAAAACAATCAAAGTAAAAAATACACATTTCGATAGACCTAGCCATGGCTTAGTAATCAGGAGACTATTAATGACAACTAAAAACGGACTAGAAGATCGCATCAGATTCTTATGTGAACCTGAACGAATTCAAACTGGCCCAGAGTTATAATCTTGAGGTATAATAAAATAATTATATAAGTGATAAATTATATAAATGAGAAAATATCAAAGTAATCATATTATTACGCAACTAACACAAATGCAAAAGAAGCTTATGATTTCATTAAGGGAAAGAACGGTCGAAGACCGGATGGTGGCGAGCTGCCTATAGCGTTATGTTTCTGACAAGGAGGACTTGGGTAAACGGTTGTATGACCAACATGGTCTCATAAACGTTAATAATCCTCTTTTTATTTGGGACTACAAACAAGATGATTTAGTAGCTACGCAAATACAGTATCTAATACGCTCACTGCATACGACAGCAATACACAATGTAGATTTACAAAAAAATGCTATTTTTTGAAAAAATTTATATGAGTGCTTCAATTTTCGGTTGCTTTAAATTAATACTAGAACACATCTTACCTTGTACCTAATTTCGCTACGAAAAAATGTGCTACATGGTTTAATGTAACATAAATTCGTAAAACAATTCGCAGTGTGTGGAGAATTTACATGATGCTGCTGATGGTTCTAAAGCGTTCCGTGGAATATAGCTGAATAACTGAGATTGCTAATTGATGGACGAATATGCGTGTAAGTTCGTCACCTTATTGAGGATTGTCAGTTGAATTAGTTATATCATGTCTGTCGATTTGACTTTACTAATTAAACAATCGTTATACGTATTACGCTGTAACTTCGCTGCCTCAAAGACACGGCCTGGCCTTATGAAGCTACAAAGCAGCTACATAACTGGATCAAATTTGTATTCAGGGTTTTGGGCATTGCACCAACAAGCGCATGAAATATTTGCCACAAATAGGCCAACTTGATGCCACGTGCCGAAATATCTACCTTGTTAGCGAAAGGAGACATGTTATCCTGTGAAACGCTTCGGCCTGATAGGCGACGAGGTGTCCTCATACGCATCCCAGAGGTGGAAATTATTATGCCGGCCACTTGCATAAGATGATAACACCTGCTACGAATGTTTACGGTATTATGCGGAATACCGCTATGGTCCTAGTAGAAATATAGTGAATAAACAGGCTTGAAAGATATCCGTGAAAGTGTCACCGAGATAAAAACGACTTGTCATGGAATTGGCTTATCTAGCTAGAGCTCTTTGTGTAGGCGGAATGCACCTAGGCTGGCTAGCTAGCTGGCTGGCTTCAAGGAAAAAACGTTGTATTTAGACTACATAAGCGTTATACGGAACAGTTACTGTATGAGAGATCATTCCCTATATCGTTTGACCACAGGTCGGATAAGTAGCTATTTACTGAAACGAAATTGAATAACGCACGACTGGCTTTTCGACCCAGAGCTTCGACTTTACTTCTTTTTAATACCCCATATTTTATGACCCATAGTAAATGGCTATAGCAAATATAATACGTACAATAATAATTTGAATTGTGTGAAAGAGCTGCTTCATTACGAATTCACCTTGTGTATTTTTTTCTACTCAGGTATATAGTATGTACTATTTCGGTCGCTGCTAGTTTTTTTTTTCGCTAAAAAGCGTATTGGAGAAAGCTAAAATGGCTTCTTGATTATGTCGGCGGTTAGCACTAATCAATCCCATAAAATGTCGCGTACGATATAACTCCATAAGGGCATAATTGCACGTGCGCAAAGTTATCCCAGTCATCGTATTTGTCAACCATCGTCAAGTAATGAACACACATGAGTGTTCCTTAAAAAATAACTGGGGCTTTGTTCTCCTCCCAACAAGTTAGCATGGTCCCATATCAAATGTATAGTTGCGCACGTAACCCTATAGTATCTAATACAGCTAAGTGTAGGACAGTAATTTAAATCGTTACCTCATTGCCTGTCCCTTTAGTTGAACTATTATTGAGAGGCTCGTATGTCTAAGAATTTGGCCTAATACGCAAGCGTGCATTCTAAATTACAACAAATCGTCTAAAAATACTCAAAATTTAAATTTTTGAATACGAACGTTTAATTTTAACAAGTTGTTGTTGACGTAAGCATGGATATCTTATCTTTATCTCTCAATGCAACAAACATTTGCAGAGCTATCAGTTACCTGTCATGATCTTGTCCATTTGGCATACTATATGGTATTTTGGGTCAGTCCAACCATTTACTCATCTATAACAATTTTACATGTTTGTTTGGGGTTAGAGATTCAATTATAGTGCGCATAGAAGTTCTTTCTGGAGACTCTCTTTAAACGTTGCAAATTACCACGTCGTGTATAATAACGTACGCAGTGCCAAAATTCGAGCCTGGCGCCTAGCGGTTAAGGCAATGGATCATCATATCGGTCACGGACGGGTACAAACCTTTTCACTGTCGACCGCAAAGCAAAATGCTTCTGAGGAATAAGGAAGAGTCGAGTAGATGCCCCCCTACAAAGTGACAAGGTTGGAAAACACCTTTAGGCCGGTAGCACAACCGATCACTGTTGCCGATAACGAATTATTCGGGTGCCGAGGGAAATCTAATTAAAGTAGCGGTCCATCGAGTCTCTAAGGTTCATAG
The DNA here is from genome assembly GCF_002443255.2 of Varroa destructor. Classification (NCBI taxonomy): domain Eukaryota; kingdom Metazoa; phylum Arthropoda; class Arachnida; order Mesostigmata; family Varroidae; genus Varroa; species Varroa destructor. The sequence goes on from NW_019211456.1 coordinate 43,889,060, forward strand.
TGAATATTCATCGGGCAAGTAATGATCGATTTAATATTGGCTACGTCAGCTTCAACACAGGCCGTTGTTTGTTATGTAGTTAAGAGACCTGTCTCAGCGATCAACAAAGGTCGCAATAACAGTTAGTTTTTTTGTCACCTGGATGTGTACGAGGCAAATGGTAGTAAAACGAGCCTTAAACTTAAAGCCTGCTTAAAGATAGAATAATTTTAGCGCGATGGGGTAGCATTGATTGTATTATGCTTGTGTACTTTCGACTGTTGCTTTTACTCAATTCGTGAAGGCGAGCCTTTTGTGAAGAGCATTTATTCGCCACAGGGAACCGTTTTTATCGTTTCATTGACTAGAATATTAATCAAATCAGTCTAACAACGTTATTTACTTATGGAGCTATCCATTTTAGAGATGGTTATGTATTGTATTTAATAGAGATTTCCTCTGGCTGCACGTTAACAATTCATTTTCTTTATATATATATATATAAATATTCAGTTAACTATGTTAGTATTGCCTCGATCAATCCCTACCAAAATCTTGTACCAAAAACTTATCGAAAAGAACATGAAAAAATTGTATGTTTACCAATTACTACAAGCAATTTCTAAAAGTCAATAGGACATCTGTTCAACGTACCTAACGGTTAATATTTACCTGTTTCCTTTAACTTATATGCTACACGTCATGTAAAATATGCTCATGTCTTCTCTGCTTGAAAGGATTTACTTTTATCTATGAACTTACCTAGCGAAACTCTAAATCGCTGCTTTTCTATTTTTCCTGCTGATGCCGATATCAGTGTAAGTACATATATGCATACAAGTCCGGTGAAGCAATTTCTTAGTGAGAATAGCTTTTTATCGTGCAGAGGAATGCGTTTCTTCCTTATGGTAGTTCCGTTGCATACAACAGTGAGATAGACAGACAGACGGGCGGACAGAAATCTAGTGCAGTCGGGGCAGTACGCTTCCGTGGCAATATTTGGGATGCGTCCGACCCTTGTAGCTGTGCGCGGGCTTCAAGATGTAGCTGGACCTGATGCAGCAACGCACTGGCCTAGCTGCCAAAGAACTACTTGCCACTGGTCCATTTTGCAGGGCCGGCCAAGTCGGCACCAACCAACCTAGCCACTAGACCCACTATCGAATGGGGGACTGACCCTACGCCAGCCATAGCACGGCCGTATAAGTGCCGCCGTGGCTGAAATCGATTGAAACCAGCCAGAAGATATTGAAGCAGGAAGTGGCCCCTACCGCGCCCGTCCCATCCCCGAACCTGGTCTATCTCTCTATTGACCGACGGCTGGCTAAGCTAATCGAGATGGACCGTGCCGGGCTTCTCTGAACTACAATCTGTCTTTTTCTCTTCCTCGTGTTTTCTCCTTTTTTCTATTCTAAGATGCGGCACGATAGTACCATGTGGACACCTGTTGTGTTTGCAAATGCTGAGCTCATCTTTTCTCTGTAAATCGCCGCCACTCTTTCCGGCATCGATGAACAACAACAGCAGCACTCTTTGCTATTGACTAATTGTGTTCGTGCTGTAGCATTGCCTGTTACGGCAGGCTGACTGCAGCCGCAAAATAGCGAAGCAGTATGGTTGGACGCAACGGATGTCCCTCACTATGGCCTACTGTTTATGGCCTTTTCGCCCGCGGCCTGTCTATGGCGGTTACAGCACCGTGTCGCTCTCGAGAGTTCTCTGGTGGGTTCGGGTTCGAGAGATGCCGACGCGTTCGGAGAGGGTAGGCTTTGCTTGACAAAGGGCGTTCCCCTTCTTAATATGGTAAGGTATGGTGCTGCCACCAGACAGCAGTGGCGCTGCGCGCGTTAGTACTAAAGCTTAGCATCGACCATCGAGCAGCACTCGCCCCTGGAGAGTCGTTCGTGTCACTTGGGGATTCGAAGTTCCGGTCAGAATGTGTGACGATGACGTTGCCGCCCTCGTTGTGGATAATGGATCTGGTCTATGCAAGGCTGGATTCGCTGGAGACGACGCCCCTCGTGCCGTCTTCCCCTCGATCGTAGGCCGCCCCCGTCACCAGGGAGTCATGGTCGGTATGGGCCAGAAGGACTCGTACGTCGGCGATGAGGCTCAGTCGAAACGTGGTATTCTCACCTTGAAGTACCCGATTGAGCACGGTATCGTCACTAACTGGGATGATATGGAGAAGATCTGGCACCATACCTTCTACAACGAGCTCCGTATCGCTCCCGAGGAGCACCCCGTGTTGCTCACTGAGCCCCCCCTTAACCCCAAGGCTAACCGTGAAAAGATGACCCAGATCATGTTCGAGACATTTAACACTCCGGCCATGTACGTCGCCATCCAAGCCGTGCTGTCCCTGTACGCCTCTGGCCGTACCACCGGTATTGTGCTTGATTCCGGTGACGGTGTGTCGCACACCGTACCTATCTATGAAGGCTATGCTCTTCCTCATGCTATCCTTCGTCTCGATCTTGCCGGTCGTGATCTGACTGACTACTTGATGAAAATCCTTACCGAGCGTGGTTATTCATTCGTCACCACCGCTGAGCGTGAAATCGTGCGTGATATTAAGGAGAAGTTGTGCTACGTCGCCCTGGATTTCGAGCAAGAGATGGCCACCGCTGCTTCTTCGTCGTCCTTAGAAAAGTCGTACGAGCTTCCCGACGGTCAGGTCATCACCATTGGTAACGAGCGTTTCCGTTGCCCCGAGTCTCTGTTCCAGCCCTCGTTCATCGGAATGGAGTCATGCGGTATCCATGAGACTACCTTCAACTCAATCATGAAGTGCGACATTGATATCCGTAAGGATCTGTACGCTAACACCGTTCTCTCTGGTGGTACCACCATGTATCCCGGTATTGCTGACCGTATGCAGAAAGAAATCACCTCTTTGGCTCCCTCAACCATGAAAATTAAGATCATTGCTCCCCCCGAGAGGAAGTATTCCGTCTGGATCGGCGGTTCCATCCTTGCCTCCCTGTCCACCTTCCAGCAGATGTGGATCTCGAAGGAGGAATACGACGAGTCTGGCCCTGCCATCGTACACAGGAAGTGCTTCTAAGAAATTTAAGTCCATCACTGCCAAAGTCGGGACTACGCCCGGTTTCGCTCTCTTCCGAATGCCATCATCCAGGAGGAGACCTCGACGAAAAGGATGATCAATAACTCAAAAACCGCCAAACGAAACAACATCGAATCCTTCCATATTTACACCATCTAATAAACCAAAGAACATTGCAATCTTTATACAGATAGCCTTGACTCTTTCCTTGTAGAAATAACATATGTATTATTATTTCACAAAATTGTTTTCCTGCTAGAAATCAGGTGAAAGAGATATTTTAAACGATATTAGTGTAATTAGATAAAGTTGAGATTAATTAGGTATTAATGTTCAAAAAACTCCGTAGGTAAAGGTTTGCTATATATTGTGGCTGGACGATTTGCTGTTTCGTATACGTATAACAGCCGAGATAAAACTGTCTTACGCGTTCCGTTAACCACTATAAGGCCTTTGGTATCGGTCAAAAGTGTACTTCTAGACACCCTTCGCCGGTCCACATAACGGAACTGCTATCTTTGTTCATTTATCCTTACGATCAGATCTTGTACGCACATGCTTTTAGATTATACCAATGCTTGACTTTCACCTCTCTGCCTTGCTTCAGATTAAGCAAACGGAACGCAGTTCGCGGTGGACTTTGCACTGGTCAGTTGTCACATGTATCTTCTTTATATTTTTAAATTTCCATTTTGCTGTTTTTCTCTGTATTAAATTAGAGAATTTAGAAAATTCGCTGATGTTCACCCTACGGGCAGCAACGATCGATGACCAACACGGCTAGCTAGAAAGCAGTGCAGAGTACCCAGTTGTACTGCTCTACGTCCTGAAGGCAAAGATTTCATAGTGAGTTAAGGGTTGTTGAAACCCGGAATTATCGTATGAATCGTGCACTACCGTCTGTCTGTTTTTTCTAGCTCTGTGGTTTGGCCTTTTTCAATGTTAGCGTAAAAAGGACTCAACGCACGGCCAGGTTTCCTTTGTGGGAGATATCCACTACGAAGATTGGGTTGCGGGCATTTTGTAGAAATCTCACTTCCTTCGCAAGGCACTACTTTTTCAGGGTCGGCTGCCATAATTTAGACTAGCGAGCTATGTGGTCTAGGACGGTGATAATCGGTTCTGACGAACGAAACTAGGTTGTACCAGGGGCTGGTAACTGGTAGTGAACCGAGGGGCCAGAGGAACAAAAAATCTATTAATGAGGAAATTCATTTACTGGACGAAGGACCTAACCCAAGCGGCAAGAGCTTCCCGCGCAGGGGCCCTCCTCTATTAGAAGAGAGTTTTTTTATATCAAGTGAATGGATGGGGTCGCCTTTCGTTTCTTCCTGTATCAACGTCCATGCGGAGTGAATCCTTAAGGGGAGTCTGATGAGTAGGTAGAAGCACAAGGATACGCATTTACTCCAAGCAGATTGCATGACTTAGCTGACATTATCTTAGTGTGACTTGATATGGATACTCATACCCTAACCTTCCTATTCTATGACCTGCTATTAATCACAAACGTTGTATGTTGTGGAAATTAAAAAGTGACAGAATAAAGCCTATAGAGAAGTGTTGTTCATACATCGAAAAAAAAAAAGAAATTACCTTAGAATAGCACCCTCTCTAATCTTAGTTCAGCTGTAGAGGCACGATGCTTTGCCTATCGTCTATCCTGGAAGCGACGAACGGCACGTTTCAATAACGACAAACATCAAGCAATACTATATGTATTTTATTATTGAAAACACATTTAAAAGTTTGCTTTTATCTATTGAGCAGGTTGCGGCAAAATGTGTAAAATCTTACAGGGGTAATTAGGGTAATCGATCACTAATTAGGCGATCGCTTTTTGAAAACGATCCAAGATTTCTACAATTGTATTAATTCTTTTGACAGGCTTGAAATAACGTACTTGTTTATGTATGTAGATAGAGATATAGCAATTTATATAATTCTGCTTTGTAACTTTTGATGGCATTTATTTTCTTGTTCCGGTCCGCTTTTAAGCAACACTCAGAATACTTCATAGATAGGCGATTTTGCATCGTCTGCTCCCACCGATTTGAATCAGGCAGCTTGATGATAAATATTATAAGGCCATTTTCTTAAATGATGTGTCATTTTTAGGTAACGCTTTGTGTTAAGCTGCCTGTTGATAGATGTATGTATACCACTTTAAATATTCTATATTTATGAGGTTTTCACTTTAGTAGCAGGTAGTTTTTTTCACAGATTTCAAGCTAGCGCAAGGAACGGTTAGTGAACGACAATGTGTCCAATCGTGTATAATTAGTTTCTAATCTATCTAATCTCAAGGTGTATGTATCATATCATACGATCGATTCATAGACAGCAAACAGACTCCACGCAACAAATGCGTTGCTATCTTATCTGCGCTAACTGTGTTCAGGTCATCATAGTGAAAGCGCCTATGAAAATGATGAAAATCATTGAGAAAATCGCGCGCAAGAACATCATTATGAGCTCGACAAGCGCATTGCCAGGCTTACCCTTTGCTATGGGCACTTTTCGGGTCTGTAATGCCGCTGAAATACGTTCTTCAGCTGTGAGCAAAGCTTCCCGAGCTTTCGACCATTTGCCTGGACCTTCCAGGCGGTACTGGTACGGAAGAACGGGCCCAAACATAAGTGTAGTCCAAAGCTGGAAGTCAGTGACAAGCAACTTGTATAGATTGGGTTTGACGCCCACTATCGTGGCCAGCTCGTCCATGTACGGTATCCAATCGATTTCAATTGTGTTACGTGGACCCTCGAAGTAGCGAGCGCGAATATTCTTCTGGTAGGCCTGAATGTCTTTGTACATAACCGATTTCGAAGGAAGTCTTTGTTTACCAGCAAACAAACGGGCGACCCAACGCGACTGAAGTTCAGAAATTGGCATTAACGGACCGACGGGCTGTGCCATTCCGATAAATGCCAAGGTCGGATGATTGGGATCGAAGACCATCTTATACAAATCAATGCGATTATCTTCGCAGGCCACTAACTGAAATGAGACACATCAAATAATACACTGAGCGCTGGAAGATGGTTTTTACGACAACAAAATTAAGAAAATTCTGAAGATACCAATTCAAGCTTGTAAATACCATCTAATTTTAGTCACATTAATCGGTATTATATACACACGTATTGAGTTAGTTCTTTGAGCCTGATTGTTGTATACTGAATTGTTTAAAACAAAAAACAAAAGCCAAGAGGCCAAAAAGGAACCTGTTACCTACATTTTCGTCGAAGAAAGGAAATTTAATTTGGTACCCTGTGGCCAGAATCACGTCGTCTACTGCAGTTTCTTTGCTTTCCCCCTCAAAAACGATTCCATTCTCAGTGAAGCGTTTAATGTTGCCCTTGACAACGACAGTTCCGCTAAGAATACGATTGGGCAGTGCATCGTTCACCATTATATGCTGGGCAAAAATCCTGTTCGATAAAACAATCAAATTGTCACTTATTAATGGTATCAATATTTGCTTCTTCATTTATAATGGCAATATTTAGTTGGTCCTGTCCGAAATCGCCAACATGTCATAGCACAGCGGTAAAAAGCTATTTCGCTTACCTGTGAGTGGGCTTTAAGTTGTATAATTCATGATCGAAGATGGCTTCCGTCTTCTGTTCGCAGATCCAGCACAAAAGATTATAGGGCAACAAATGGAAAAGAATATTGCTCAACCGTGTCATTACTGAAATGTCGAATGGTCGCCCGTATTTACCGACTCGACGGACGATCCAGGCTCCACGGCGGGTGGACAAATAGACCTATTCGGAAAACAGCGAAACGTCTTTAGAGGAGGGTCCTAATTCAGGATACAAACTAATCATGATAGCCAAGCATCTCGCCTTGTTTATGTATACAGACCTTAGATAAATACGTCTATGTTCTTGGAATGTTGCTTTCTAGCCAATGTATTCAGCGTAGGTGCGTTTGTTAGTGGATTTTAATGAAGTCTGATTGAACAGGACTGACCGGCTGTGTTTAGCGTACTTGTCCATGTCGATACAGCATGAGACAGGGTTCTATGCCCAGTTCAGTCGCCGGCTGATAAACAGAGCGGCAATTGCAGGACGAAAATAGATATCGTCAACAGAAGAATATTTTCTTCGTGTTTATAACGCGACAGTAAGATGTTGAAGATCCTATAGCCTACCACAATAGACAGCTGTCGAAAAATCTATTTTCGTGAGCAGTCACCTAATAACTAGTTCATAGGCTTTTATAAGAAATCCTGTTACTAAACGATAGCGCACAGAATTAGAAATGCGCAGTTCAGTCCAGCAGTCACTCGGTGTCAAGGCCTTTTGAAGATGACATACCGTGTAGGACTATGCAATACAAAGAGCCTGCTTCTGTAAGGATAATTTGATAGTGCACCAAATAGGACTGTAGTCACTGGCGTGGATACCTTATCGTACCACAGAAAAGAAAATGCAGTTCACTCAGCCGGTAGGGGCGGCCGGACGATTGGACAAAGGGCGTCGCTGAAATGAAACCCGGAGGCCCAGAGCACCATTGGATTTGACCATGACCGTCGATGGACTTGGGTTAGCCTTCACCGCGTACGACTCGTTTCCTACAACGAGGATCTCAATACAATGTAAAATAAGCTAAAACGTCCAATAACCAGACAATCCATTTTTAGATGGGTTCACATACGATGAACGTACCATAAACCGGGGTTTTATAATAAAGTTTTTGAGTATTCTTTCTCTAATGTTTAGGTAATTTCCCGGAAATCAGTATTCTGTTTGTTTACATTATCGGCATTGATGAAATCATCATCGAGGTAAAAACAGGAGACGAGTGGTGAAAAATGGTTTTCAATGTAGACGTAATCTGCGATTATGATGACAACCATAATAGCTACTATAAATAAGTATTTCTGTTTTTGTTGTTGCTCAGAGCAAGCTCATCCCTAATGAATATAGACAGCCGAACAATCATTATAATGAGCTATCTCTGACTCGATCAAGTCGGATGAAAACAATGTTTCATCCGCCATAGTCAATCGGCCTATGTTTTGAGTTTCACGTCCGGTACTGCCATTCCATGAGACGATTGGCTCCCAGCGCGAAACGAACCTAGAACTTAGATCACAACGTACTTCTAACATAATCAAATACGTTGCCCACCAAGTTATAACGGGCACAATGGCTACTCGCCCAAGGGCAAGCGTAATGAATGTCGAAGAACCACCAGAAAATATTCTAATAATGGCCAACTGCTACCTAAGGAAAGCGGTCGTTAGATGTACGGTTACGTCATCACTCGGACGATTATAATGGATGCTGCCGATATCATTCTGTGTAGCAGGAAAGGCGTATTTTCAGTACTTGGAATAATGCTAGATCTATTTTGTTGGGCAGCGGCATGGACACGTGTTATCGTTTACTTTTAATCCATGAAAAAACAGGCCATTTCTGAAAATTAGGCAGCTAGACGAGCCTCATTATCTGTTACCGTTGACGATACTGATTACCAATGCCAATCAGGTCTGATTACTACGTTTGCTCAGCCGCGTTGCGTAATTAAGGCTGTACTTAATACAAATACATGAAATGGAGCTTTGGCACGGATGGTGAGATAATGCGTGTCGAATAATAGAAAAATGGAAAATAAAAATATATCTAGAATCTTCAAATCAGACCGAAGCTATCTTCACAACAGCTTCCCAACAGCTTTGCAAAGTGCGAACCCGTTTAAACGGAACAGCGTTTTGATCAAAGACGACACTCATTGACAAAGGATCAACATTTTCGTATAATTGTTTAGTTTTAGTGCACGTACGTTTTCCCAATGAACCACTTTCAGGTAAAGCTATGTAGTAGCTATGTGTACGATGAAAGTCGGCATCAGTAGCTCTTGGGCGTGGTGAAATTAGGTAATCTCCAAACAATATAATAATATGTTTTCGAATCACATCTCTAGTACTATCCAGTGGCGCCAAGGTCACTTAGTTTTTGCATCGAAAATTCATCTGTCAGAATCATCTTCTTAGAAAGACACAAAGCCAATGTGAAGGCTTCAACAGATGCTTTTCTTTTTCTGAGTTTTCATCTGATACGTTTGGAAAGGAGCGACGATGAGTCACACCGCCTGTAATCACTTCTACAAAAGTAAAAATTGCCAGGAATATACGAAATGGTACGGAATCGTTGATGTAGAAGCGCGGCATATTAAAATGATTCAGTGATAGATTCACTCTGAGGAACGACGCGGATCACAGCTTCAGATCCTAAGAGTAGAGATGATCAATTCAGGTGACACTAATGCAACAACATTAATTTGCATAAAATATTATGGCAAGCTTTTGCCTAAAGGAGGCTCGTTCTTCAGTGAGTATATCATCATTATCGGGTCGCTGGCCCAGGTATGTTGGCAGAGCATTTATTCTTTACCAATACACAGTGTCCGCAAAAGACTGCTAACACAGACGTCTAGCTTACGTACGTCCTCTTAAAAATGCATGTATGACCTACAATTATCCGCGTTCATTGGACAGCATTATCTCCGCATAACACGGCACTGTTCATACCAGATGATACTAACTTAGGCCGTTTAGCGATGTGTCCCCTCACCAGTGTTTCTCACGAAAATGGCCTTTACCTTTTTGGTAAAGGCCATGTAACTATAGCTCCAGCACTTGATCGTACCCGTGTTACTTCGTGCTGGTTTTACCCATCTTGAATATTAATAACCACTGTATTCCGGACTGTGCCTGCGCGATCGAATCCTATCAAACTTGCCAAATGGTCAAACAGCCAAGTCGCCACCAGACGTAAACGCCGTTTGTGCTAAGAAAAAAGGCAGTGAATTAACTCAAGCGAAACGATAATTTCGCCGACGAAGAAATTTTCCAGCCTCCAGAATTAAACCATCCGAATTAGATCGTTAAATCTATGTGACTTCCAGTCAAAATGACACAAATAAAACAACTTTAGATTCCAGAAATAGAGTATTTAGGCTTTCCTTAATAGTAGTCTTACTATACTTATCTTAAACTACCTTTCTGGTATACGACAGCTACAGAAAGCTGAGCGGATATCAGCTAAAATATATAGCAACAAGCACAAAATTAAGGATATGCTGCCGAACCTGGTCAGCTACGGAGCTGAGTTCAACAGCGGCATCTCCGCCGGAGTTTCCTACGCCGACAACACAGACCCGCTTGTCCTCAAACCCGTTTGGCCTTTTGTAATCATGTGTGTGAATAATTCGACCCTTGAACTTCTCCTGATCAGGGAAGATCGGCATCTGCGGGTACGTATGATGACCTGAAATAGGATTCAAGAATTACAAGCTTCTTTTGTCGGGTTGTCAAGTGTTTTGCACGAGCTCAAGTCAAAACTGTTGTTTGTTGTAAATCGATAACAATCAAACGTCTCTTTGCACAGACAAACTTAAACCAAACACAGATAAAGAAAGAGTAAGCACTTCTTTTAGTTTTCCTAATTCTTAGCAAGTAAGTATTCCGTTATGTATCCTTTGAGCAAAATTCGCCAACCAAAACGTTCTCCTACGTTCTAACTGTTAGCTATACAATTCTAAAGTTAATATGAAGCAGTAGATAAAGATGTCAAGCTGTGAATTTCAATGAAGAATTTTCCCGTTGACGTCCAATTAACTGTGTTGAGATTGCAAGGCTATTTGTATCTTCCCATTAATCACTAAGGGCAAGATGAATACAAACAATGAAGCAAACCTGTGCACACCATGACGCCGTCAAACACATCCTCACTTTCTTCGCCAGATTCAAGGTTCTTCACCTGCACAATCCAGCGGTGGGTTTCATTGTAATCTTCAGTGGGTGCCACATGCATAACCTCGTGTCTCATGCGAATGTAAGACCTAATTCCAAATTTATCTGCATATTGCTCCAGGTACTGAATCATCTTTGAATTGTGCATATAATTGGGGAACTCTGCTGGTGGAGGGAAGTCACTGAAACGATATATTAAGCTTTTGTTAGACCTAGGCCAGTTCTAAAGGTAAATTGCCCATAGCCGCTAAGCTAACTGACAAAAAATGCCTTCAGGCTCTAACTATTGTTATCATAATGTTTCTCGGGCACCCAGGAAGGCAGATATCTTAGATACTACGAGAGAAGAACAATTAATGCGTTCGAATGTCTGTCGAATTCAGGACCTACATCTCAGACATCAACTAAAAAGAGATACTGCCAAACAGTTTAATACATTTTCAGAACTTTTGTCAGTTCTTTCATATGTTAATAGATATTTATTACCATGTCACACAGAAGATTAAACTGCAACGGATACGTCGATATGAGAGATGTGGTAAACTTGAACTTTTCAACAAAATATGGTAACTTTTAGAATTAATTTTTGCATAATATGTTAATTTTGCTATAATTTCTGACGTATAGGACGTATAACCAATTCGAATAGTTTCCAGCAGCGCCAACGAAAGAGATGTTCAAGCCGTTCAAAAGTACTTCGATATTCGCTTTTTGACCGCACACCGTCGACTAGAATACATATAATTTATGTCAGCGTCAACTTATGCTAGCAAGAAATCCGACAATAAATTTTCGAATTTATGCCGTGGCTAACATATGACCAACGATAAACTCATCCTATCTGACAGAAGCAAGCAAACGTGTTTTGGCACCTTAGCATCAACTGTGTTTAACAACCTATTTTAAGCCAAGTGTCGTCATCGTACGAACCCCTCGTTCCAGATGAGAGTAAACATTTGTGAAGATTATTACTGTAACATTTCAGCTCGTCTCCCTGTGCGTGAACCATATAGGCTATAGTTTAAGTCATTTGTTTATTGTCTATACATGGTCCCCTTTTGGAATTGACCTATGGTGTTTGTTTGCCGTTAGTACTGGCGTGTCTCGTAAGAGCCATTCGAACATGTTATGATTCGTATTTCTTAGTCGACATAGGTACAAATTGGTTGTCCTAGATAAAACTACACGCTCACGTTGGATGTTTCATGTAGTACATTTTCAGTGAGAAACGCTTAAAGCAACACGTCTATAACATCTAATTCTACGATTTCTGACGGGTTAGACCTCGAAACAACATGAAGTAAAATGGCACTCAAATTATATCTAACTATTCGTTAAATTGAAGTTTAACTTTTAGCAATCATCGAAGACGTGAGACGAAACGATCCGTTAGAGGGCGCGCATTCGACATGATTGCGTACTTCAGATACAAAACAACGTTAGTTATTTAAATGCTATGTTTTTTTACACCAATATTAATGTACCACTAAAGTGTACATTGGCGCAGTTCTTCGTTCTCGATGAAGTAAAGCATCTTTTGGATAAGAGCTGTTTTTGCGATCGATGCTAACACGACGTTCAATGGACATTGATCAGGTAGCGAAGTTGCCAGCAGCTGGATGATGGGCTGCTGGGTGTTTCCTGCTAGCCTATTATCAATCGGGACAATTTTGTGCCTATTATTCACTTGGAGGATGACCAAAAGTGCCATAACAGGTAAACACGTGTATTCTGTTGAACAAGATACGACTAGAAGTCTGTTCTCAAACTGGCGTCAATGTTCTTAGGGCCTACTGGGAGGATTTTCCGGGCCGAGCAAGCACAAAGATGGCTGCTGAGGATGTTTTGAGTGTTGGATGCATTATTACGAGAAAGTCTCTCTTGTCTCTTTTCGTTCTGTTTACAAAGCGAGCGAGCGACAAGATAACGATCAATGGACGAGATCCATCGGCGGACAAAGCATGCTTACAAAACACAGGTGTCGCTAACTACGGTCACGCCACAGGAATCAGCGAAAAAAAAGCATCCTAAGCATCCCGCGTACTATCAAACGCGCAGGAGGAAAGGGCTAGGGTTATCGATCGGGTCGTGATTTCGCGCGGTTATAGGAGAATGTTAGGAAATAGTTTCTTACGTGATCCGATAGGCGATTTAATTCCTTTGAATGGGCATGGCGCTACTAGCGCATAGTAACCAATATGGCTGCGTGCGTCCCTCGCATGTAGTTAGAGAGCAGCTATATTAAACCAAAAAGACTAGATAGGTCTATCTACTTTTGTAGCGAGATCTATTTGTTTGAAAAAAGGTTGACATATAGATAACACATTGTACATAAAATTTGCGTGAACCGGTCGCAGATGTATACCGTACATGGGATATAGTTTCCTTTAGATAAGAAGGTAATCGTCCAAGTGATACAGGCAGAGCGTGTAATCATGTGTCTATTTAGGGTCGCTGACACGTTAACGTTCGGTAGCTGGCTTTTAAGTCCACGTAATGAATTTCCGCGTCAAAAATTGACAGTTGTCCGGAAGGCCAGAGGAGGTACTAATGCAATTATACCGCACAATTAAAGAAATTCCAATAAGGAAATCTATCAGCAATAGTTTTTGAAAACAAGCAAATGTAATCTATTTCTTGCCAGATTGGATTCATCCACGTGTGAACTAGTAGTAGAGGCTTTTGGCACCTTTAAATGTCAAGCCTCGACTATTCTGCGTCCTGCGAATGGGAACGTTTAATCTCTGCACTTCATCACGTAATCCATGTTCGCACTAAACGTATGAAGTCGCACAGTAAAACGTATTATTCAAACGCGACAGAAGTCTCAATAGGTTGATGGGCTTTTGGGAGCTGGCTGGCAAATCTAGCGTAGTAGGAAAACATTGGGGAGAGTTTCGTATTTACTGCCAACTGATTTGTTCATTGTTTTCCTATAGAAATTTTAGCTTTGCATTAACAGACCTCAGTGAAGTTGAGCACTGCCAATATGGCGTCTATATACATACATTCTAAAAGATTCATATTTAGATTTGAAGTTAGATCACACCAGATAAAAACGAGCCATTCAAGGGTGGGTTAGCGTAACAAACCCACAACGGATGGCATTATTGGTGGAACCTCAGAGCCCACTGCTTCAAAGGCTGTGTAAGCGAACGAAGCCACTTGTTCAATGCGATGAAGCTAAACGTTGCGCTCATAATTTCGAATAAATAGTGTTGGGAGAGCCGACTAAGGTTCTGGCTTGCATGATCGCTGATTACGTCGTTATTACCAATAATATAGGTACGAAAACAATGGCTCGATACCTGAATGAGGAGATTTCCTTGGAGGAATTGATGATCGTACTTTTCATGACGCCCCCACGGCCGAACTCGGGTTCGTCTGTGTACCTCCAGAGTCCACCTATGTCTGAGCTGCGCTCGTAGCAGACAACGTCCAATCCTTCTTCGACGCAGCACTTTATAGCAGTGATACCTGAAGCACCCCCTCCAAGGATTGCCACCTTTGGGGCCGGCATTTTGACTGGAAGACAACGAAAAAAACAGTTCGTATAGTTCATTTTGTTATAGGGAACACTTTCTATAGCAAATCTCTGCTACATAGATTTGTAAGACAAATACAAACAAGTGATTTGCAAGATGAATAGACCTGTATTTTGCCATCTTAACGCTATGATATATATTTGCTTGCTTGCATACGACTGCGCTTTTCCGAGCGAAATATTTCGAAAAAAAATTTCGAAACTATCTCGTTCAAACGTTGAGCTGAAAGCTGTTTTAGTGGAATTGGCCCAAAGTTGTTCCTCGGTATATCCCCTGCTAAACTAATAACTCGGTTACTCTCTCAAAACAAGAGTTGACCGGTATGGCTACCGACGTCCGCCTAAGCTAACTGCCACCGGTGAGTTTTTGATCTGCTCGAGAATACAAAGAATCATTTGACGAAAAGAAAGCCTTCGAATAAAAGGACGGACAAATAGTCGGCGATTTCCGAAACTAGAAGCCAATAACAAATCTTAGAATGATGATGAGAGAAAAAAAAAGCAACGAAATGAGGTCAAGAGCAATCAATTATTGAGCATCACTGTAGGTGTAATAACGGTGGAATTGTCCATTTGCAAAAAAATATAGGTAGGACTGTTTTATCTGTGATACGTTTTTATCTATTACATCGTCAAGGTGTCAGTTGACTACCTGCTGCTATTAAGAAAACGTTCGTAATTAAGCATCGTTAGGACTCACCAAGGTAAGCAGTGTTTAGAAATCAACTAGTTTAGCTCACACTATTGATTTAACCGGCAGTGTACCGAATGTTGATATGAACGACAGGCGATTTTCGAAAAAAAAAAATATTGTGATAACGATACTCGCTGTATGTCCACAATTGGGCTATTACCAACTGTCCGAGACGCGTTATCTCAAGTGATAGAGCTCAATTCGGCTCAAATAGGTTACTTCGCCCGATAAAAAAGCTATTTGTTGAACTCCTGAAGCGTAATCTTCGGCCACTACTACCGTCGGCACAACTATCCGTTACGTAAATCGTCGAAATCTCAGAAGCTGCCGCGATCTAGCATAGACATCACACTACGTTTGGTGACTGAGCAACACCATATTAGATCGGCTCGTATAGGGAGCTCGGAGTGAGATACTGGCTTTATGTCGACAGGGGTAGTCCACTGTCGTTCAAAGATAGACTTACTGAATAAATAATCTAGCGATTAATAACATTGCGCTCGGTGCACTTGTACCACCGAGCGAAAGTTGCCCAAACGCAGAAAGGAGATCCCTTCGGGAGAGAAGGATTGACATCTCGAAGCTGTCGCAAACAATATCCCCTTTACTATTACTTTTTTTTTTTGTACACTTTGCTCCTTCGGTATGAGTTGAACGAGCTGCAACAACAGTAACACTCAATTGTAAGAATCGTAAACAATAACGAATGATAGGGGCCTGTTTACAAAAAGATGCACACCTGTATAGGTAGGTATACACCGTACATGACAAGCACAAGGTGTGTACGACGGTAACGTTGACACAGGCTATTTTCAAGGTAAACCTGTTTACCAAATCAATTTGTGCTCATTTAGCGATAGTGTTATAGACACTGCAGTCGAAGTGTCCTATCCGCCAGCGTGAGCAATGCACGTATGTGGATGGCTGAATCGATGTTCCGGCTCATCTTTGGATTTCTCCATTTGATCAATGTAGATAAATGAAGAGACAGACAGCAAGTGACTTTCGATTTGGTAGTTTGCGTCTGAGTTTTTTACGATTTAAGTTAAGTCACGATGTATTCTTACAGTATCAGTGAGGTTTCAAAAACGATTAACAGATAACGATTCCTCATCGAATTCCTTCAAGGCAAAATTCTGTAAACACGTACAAGTAGATACAGGTCACAGCTCACTCATTTGTTTTGATATAATGGATTAGGTATATGGAATTTGCTCTGACAAGATAGAGTACCGCGCGCTGTCGTGTCACCAGGTAAAAAATGATGAAGGTCACCTCATTGTTTATTAAGCCAGACGCTCGTCTTGTTTGCATAATGTAATAACTCCGAAGAAATCTCAACGAAGTCTAAGGTGGCCAAATGGTCACGGAAACACTTGGCACGTAAGAGCACGTAGTAGTTCAAAGTGACGTAAAGAATAAAGTCGGTAATCGTAAAATCTCTAAAGAAGTGTTCGTGTTATAGTCAATTGGAGTCACGCACGCATTATCGAACGAGGAAGCTACTACCGTTAAAGACTCCGTACGTACAATACGAGGGAATGAACGTGCATCATAAAGTTTTAATATCCTTATAATTGACTGCTATTGACTGGTTTTTACAAATAGTTCATCATTCAGATTAGAAAAAGCCTTCGTCATAATTTTTCTCGCATTTTTTTTATTTCGCAAGCGGCCCGTATAGCAAATGCCTGCTTTTGTTCGTGTTATACCGAGCGTACTTCGTACATGTTTGTTCAGTGCAGTACTATTTTAATTAACCCTATTTTTTAGCTGCCATTTTGACTTTAGTAGATGATGATTGATTAATTTTCATTCCATGTGCATACTCGTAGTCACCTTGCATTTACGTCAGATGCCCCGTCTAAAATTAGATAACTAGAGTCAATAATATCACAGTGGAGTGTAATGCTGATGACGTATAAAATACAATAATCCCGTTCCTACTACTACTAGTACTAGTACTAGTACTATCCGTCCTCACGTCTACAGCAGCCACGTATCCCTTCAAACGATATAATTATCGAAACAAAATTAGCCGTAGGAAAAAACTCCTAGAACTTCAGTCCCCTTTATACGGACTATCATACAGATGTAAGCAATGTATCGATCATTATAATATGGATCTATGTGATTCGCTGCCCTATTGAACCAGTTCAGCTGCCTTTACTGTCCTACAGTAAAGCGTACGGGTGATTGACTAATGATCGATTACAGTATAGTTAGCTTTTTTTTTGCATAATCTGCATTTTCTTCTAGTTAATCACTTGACTCTAGACAAGGTGAATCTTTTACTTCTGGACCAGCTGTTCCGTGTATCCTCATCGATCACGGTACAATCTACACACCAACAGAGCTGCTTTCACCAAACTGGTCAGTCATTATCAATCTCTTCCGAATGACATACGATCAGGCTGGCTGGCCTCCCGCAACCGTCGCTCCATTAACGTACCGTTGGTTAAACCGATTGACGACAGCACGCTAGTATGCTTATAATGATCGAATCAAAAATGTTTCTTTGAATCAGGAATACGACGCAGCGACGACGACGACGACGACGATAACGATTTGACAGGAGACAATGGCCGTCTTTTTTATGACGACGACGGCTCTCCTCTGCGCCCTTTCCAAATAGCGTCGGATACATCAGGAGGATCTGTCCGCCGGAAAAGAAGGTTCAGGATCGACGTGTGCCGCTAGCGAATGCTACTACAACCCTAGACAATGATAGCGCAGATTGGTGCCGTTGATGCGAACGCAGAGCTGCAAAGTAGCGAATAGCGTCCAACGCTGCGCACACCGTGGACGTGACGTCAGCAGATTTTGTGGGTCACCCAGAATCGCATCGACGAAGATCCCAACGGAACAAGCACACACACACACATACACCCAGTAGATAGTAAAAACATGTACACAGAAGAAACGAACAGAGCATCGCCGGTGGACCGCAGTTATGCCTGCTTGAAGAAGCAGGCTACCTCGGTGGGGAAACTGCCGTGCTACACTGAAGATTTCTGCGTTCAGACATGGCAGCGTCGTTCTTTTCAATCGCTAAATGAACATTCGAACACGACTGAGTGCTGAATAACCCAAAAGAGCCATAGGCAAGGTGGTGAATGCTTGGAACAGTGGCAAGCACAAGACAAATATTCATAGTAAAATAATAATTTATATACTGAACTTCAACATACCATATCATACAGCAAAGCCTATTATCGACTTCCGCAAATTCAACTTAAGCTTCGTAGTGGTAATTCATTCGATAGAAGTTTTGTTGCTAACGTTTTTACTTCGTCCTGATTCAAAATAGTTAAGCTATGCGGTTTGCGACAAATTCTAGTATGGCATTTTCTGTATTATAATATTGTACAATGTACGGAAGCCTTGATTCACTCATGATTAGCAACGTTATCAAGCATAGCTAGCTCAGAAAGAGATATAAGTATCAGTGACAGTTGTCAGTATAAAATAGGACGAAAAGTACGAACCAATTTAGCAAACAATTTCCTAAACAGACCTTACGAGTTGAGCCTCGTCTTAACGCTTCTTCAGCGTTTACATTTTCGGATACTGCAATCAGTGTTGCGTGTCGTTAACGAAGTTCTACTTCTTCTGCAGAAAACCCTAAACCATCTTCAGGTCGCACACCCTGGTTAAAGAAATCGTATTGGCTCATTTAAATAACATGAACACCTATGTCGTTATTCCGAAAGCGTGACGAAACGATAAGTACACGAAAATTATCGACAGACATCCATATACATTTTTTCAAGTATTTTTCAATTCTCACATGAGTTTAACTTACATTCAGATGTAAGTTCACGCGGCCAGCACGCCTGTGTCTTATATTTTACAGATAGCCTCGTCCAGAGGGCTTTGGCTAAACCCCTATCGATGATGAGAGCACCCCGGTGTTAAAAGCGACTACCTATTTCCAGTCGCTTTATCGCTCTACCTCTGCACGTCAACCCCAGTCACCCGAACCAGTAATTTTCTATTGTTTTCGTGACACCGAAATTCACGCAAGCACGTTTGCTGCCTCGTTCACAGACACCGTTCCACAAGTAGTGCACTCTCACGCACCCACACACATCAAACGCGAAAATCGGAGAACTGATGTCAACTAGCAGCGTCCAGTTGTTATGTGACGATCAACCAGCGACCCAGATGCACTGTGCAGTCCTGACCCGATGACGTTTTCTTATACTCGCCCTCCTCTCCTAGCTGCTCACCACAAACCCAGCTGCCTTGCTTCGCACATAGCAGCATAGTCACGGCTTCTAACGCTGATAATTCTACCGGTATCTGGCGGGGATGAGAAGAAGCCTCCTGGAGCACACTGTCGAATCCCGTCGTGGCGAGACTAGTAAAGCGAACGGCCCGCGAGCTGCTAGATTTGACAGGATTATTATGAATCGCGTTCTCATCACGATTGTTATCACTGGCTTGTGCAGATAAACGCAAATCATCCTTTTCGTCATTTAACTTGTATTCGTCATGAATCTAGCCGGGCACGATTAACAAGTAAATTAAGCATTATTCATTGAAGTCAATGTCAGCGAAGTCGAATACCCCTTTAAGGATCGTTGTTCTTTTCTAAAGAGAATCACACAAAATAATCATATAGCAGCCTTTTATGTCGCCATCATTACTTATTGGCAAAAAAATTCGATATGTCTCATAATACTGCATGGGTCCGTTCCAGTTTTCTGATCCTATACATTGTTACTAACATAGATCCACAACTTCTGACAAAGCTATGATATTCGGACGGATACTTATTGCGGACACTTATTTATTATCACAATGGAAATCTTACCATACATTTATTATAAATGTACCTTGCTACTTCACTGGTTGAACAGCACAATGTGCAACTTTGACATCACTTCGAAAAAACGGGACATCAGTGCAGAGGGGATGCTGACGTGCGAGAACTGTTGAAGTATGAGGACGGCGGGAAACGGCTTCTGCT
The DNA here is from genome assembly GCF_002443255.2 of Varroa destructor. Classification (NCBI taxonomy): domain Eukaryota; kingdom Metazoa; phylum Arthropoda; class Arachnida; order Mesostigmata; family Varroidae; genus Varroa; species Varroa destructor. The sequence continues at coordinate 43,909,087 of NW_019211456.1, forward strand.
TTGTGCTGCTTGTCACGTAAGCCACCGCCAGCGGGAGCAGGCAGAAACTTCATAACCCAAACGATGGAGTACTGTTACTAAAAATAATGTATAAATCCCATTTCGTAATTCCACTAAAGCCCAAACGAAAATTTACCTGCAAGATTCTGCTACTGAAGCCGAACCTAGGGAGTACTATTTGAAGTCGAACAACTTAGCGCGTCTTTGCTGAAACAAAAAAGAACTTATACATGATTGTCTTTTTCGCGTGAACACTCATCAATTGTTGAATCAATTCAATTTTATCTCTTATATACTTGTCGGCCAAGCAAACTAGCACTTTACTTAGACAATGTTTATATTGATAACTCGGCAGGGACACGTGATAGTCTACGATTCAGGGCCGACCTTTGAATCCGGGTTTAGGCACACCGCATTCGGCCTCGAAAGCCAGCCGTCTAAGGCAATGCCTGACGGTTCATCTTCTGAATGGCGGCGTAACGATCCACTATGACCCATTATTTTTTGACTGTCCATCATTGTTTGTAGCAATCTGCAGGCAGAATATTGTTCTGGTGATAATCAGATTATTGCAAAGAATTCGAATGGAAATTTTCGTTTTTTATTTAATCGAAACACACGTAAAAAAAACAGAAGTTACCATAAAGCGTAGAACAATGGTCTTTAATATCATTTGTCCAAGATTGAGATGTACTTCGATTTACTAGCACTTAGAAAACGTTCCACCCGACTAGCCTATAACGTAGTTGCCCGGCATGTCGTGTGCTGCTTCGACGCCATTATCCAGGACTGTCCATCCTAGATATATCTTCTTACTCGTTGTGGTTACTAGGAAGACATGTCGTCAAGAAGATTTAATGCTTGCCAGAGTCCTGCCTCCGAGCGTGTTTGCGCTTGCGATCCCTAAGTTCTGTCCTGAACATCGGCTGATCCCGATAGGTGGTTACCCATTGTTAGACGATTTCCTAAATCATCCATGTGTGAATGAATGTCCTATGCATATATGCGATGTTAAACTTGAATAGTATATGTACTCTTGAAGCAATGTAATTGAAGTTCGACTACGCCATTTTTATAATATAACTATTCAGTTCGAGATAAAAAAAAATTGAAAAGCAAGATGGGGAATATCATGTATCCAAGTGGACACTATTGTACAAATAATTTTATCTGGAAATTGGACATAAATGACATGGATAATCTAGTTTTTTCATTTTAATTTTAGTCTAAACACATTTAGGAATCTTTACATACTTGGGGGCGCCATCATTCAGAGTGAACGTGAAACAATAACCATAATCCGTCCGCAGGTGAGGGAGGATGTTGCTGTCTGGTCTTCAGTAATAATGTCAGGTTGCAGGACACGCTACACCCGGTCCGGCAGGAGACTACAGTACAGAGTTGCCTTGTTCCAAAGGACGACAATAGAACTCACTTGCAATGATCCTTTAAGCATAATATGAATTAATTATTCTATTCGTCAAACACGTGCTGCTGGCGGATAGGCCGTGCACCGACTTCTTACGGCACGATATACGATGTAACGTGCAGCACAGCCCATCTTAAGAGATAGAGACTAATTTTATTCGAAATAGTTAATTTACGTTTAGTGTCCAAGCGCTAATCTGCCGAAATAGTTACGAGATGTCAGCGTAAAACGTTCAAAACGTTTCAAATAGTCAAAAACGCCGTAGAGTTTCTAGTGTAATTCAAACGGGACCGCCAAAAAATGCAACTGTATTCATCAAAGTACTCGGTATTCTGTTTTGTACTGTCCTTGTTCTATGAAATTCACGGCTCCCTGTCGGCAAAACATTATATACTATTGCTTTTATATCGCGTAAGAAAGATCTCTCAAGAAATCGCTAGAAGCCAGCAGACTTTGTTTTGGTACTTGGCTAATATTTGTAGAACTCGTATCGCGTGATCAAGTACCTTAGACTACTTGTCCAATCATTGATGTTTGATAAAGCCATTCTGATCAGAATAGGGCTAAACAAAGCTGTGTCCTTCCGTAAAACCTGATGAGTGCTCGCGCCGGCTGCCAATGCTCAAAAACGATTCCAATGTTGCTGCCGTCTTGCTATTAGAACCGGAATAAACGTATCACATACACCTTTCACCGCCTCGTTAATCAACTTTGTCACCGTCTGTCTACTTCCAACCATAAAATACTTCACTGAAGAAATGGTTTTTACCTTCTTCCTTTTACAACTTATAAGCGTTCGTGGCGAATTAGAGTTTCATAATAATTTAACGGACATTATTTTCATTGCTTTGTTTTTTTTTTACAAGAAGCTCTTCGGATATAGTTAACGTAAATAAAGAATCGGACTAATCTGGGATTGGTACATCTGGGATGAGCATTGACGTTCACCGAGACCTGAAGACAAATTACGCCAGAGTGTGTATAAGAGGAATAGGAAATCATTACCCTGTCGGCAGGAAGCCTAGATAATAGTTATTGAAGTGTACATTGTTTGGCGCTATACCTGCTCTAGTGCACACTGCTGTGACCAACTGTTTCAAGTCAGGAACTGGGATAAGCAATTACATAGAGATAAATATCTCACGAGCACAACCCAGCGCTGATCCGGTAATCAGTTACCACGCTCATGTCTACTCTTAGTAGGACATGAACTCTGCAGGAAATAGTGGATTCCCGTCATCAGTGTAAGATCACACGACAATTTCTATCATTTATTGTACTCGAAACAAGCTTTTTCGCAACACTGACCTATTTACAAATTGGATTACCGACAACTAGCTACTTTATGGAAGTTACATCATACAGACACAGTGGTAAAGGCTAGTGAAAGCTATTTGCGCAAGCTATGGTGAAACGATTCGATGGCCAACGGCCGTCGAAATGATGAAAAATAAATCAGCGTACTGTAGTTCTTCTAACTTACGTCTGCAAGCGAGACTGTCGGTAGAGGCGTAGTTTATTTGAGTAAGACTAGTAAAAACGTTATTAAGAAAAAACAAGAAAAAGACTCACTAGAGTAAGGAAAATTTACTCATATGTGTAATTATATATTCAGTATAGTTACAGCTAATGCAACAAACGCATTGGTTCGTGCGGTTTTTCCCTGTAAAATCGTATTATATAAATGTGTCAACGAAATAGTCTCAGGAGGTCCCATAATTTCTACAGAACGACCTCTAGCGACAAAAAAAATACGCGTACAAGTTATAAATTTTAGCTATGACGCCCGCCGAAATGTGCGCTCTAGTTTGGGCGTTCTATCTGATCGAATGAATGACTGCGTTATGGTTAGGTTAGCAAAATCCTCGGGAAAGTCAACAATCGCTCCTGGTCGCTTGTTTTTTTTCGAACTGTGTGTACAATCCTGCACATCTTATATTTTTTCCCAGCGCTCCCTCGCCCTCCTGAGCGTATTAGTGACGAAGCTTCCTTTAGGAGAACATCTCACTGTTGTACTTATTACGTACCCCTAGCATTTAATTATCCTTGCTGAAAGATGAATTGGTATTCACGTTTGTGAGTGATTGAGAAACTATAGACGGTTCGTGCTCCTTTTTTTAAAAGCGTACGCCATCCGTTTGCTGCGCTCCAGACGAATAATCTGCAATGCAGACGAAACAAGGTACAAGGGCCCCGGCAGTTCCCTGCTGCAGATCCCATGTCTTACCTTTAGGGCTACCGCATTAAACGTAGACAAGCATTTTTTTTGCCTGTTTGGACGCCGCCCACAATGCACGTCATGTCCTAGTGCGCGGAAAACACGAATAGCTTCTGAGGTGTATGCCTACTGTTATGTATAGATTACATTACAGGCACTAGCACTGCGATGAGCAAACTCTAAAAAAGTACTCCTGCTTAAGAAGTTTATTGGCTTTAGAATAATTTAGGATGCCTCTTTATAGCCTTAGAGAAAACTTCCGCATTAACCGCGAGTTGAACCGTAAAGGGTTTTATAGCTTTCAATCGTTTTTTTTTTTAGCATTAGCTTCGAATATGGCCTAGCACAGAGCCGGCAACCATTATGGAAATACCATTTCAACATGGATCCTGTAAATAGGTCATGCTATTCCGGAGCAAAGGTACTTACCTAGACAGACAGGCAGGCAGGCAGGCAGGCAGGCAGATAGATTAGCCTGCCACCTCACTTACAATTAACAAAGGACATCTATCGATCAGAATGGCCTAATCGTATTGATTTCTTTATTTTATTTGTAAGCGTTACTTCTGATTCTGGAAGCGTGGGCATTGGCATCGATATGCTTTCAGCAGAGAACATACATTACATTGAAGGACTATTTACATTGAGGTTCTGTTAAATCTGTTCATCCTGCCGTATATTATCTCACTAGCATTTACTGTCTGGTCATATCGATTATCGTCGACTCATCATAGAAATGAGTAACAGCTCAACATTAACAGGCTTGAATAAGTTTAGAAAAGGCCATGTCGCGTAGAATATCAATCTCCGATAGATTCATTATACTATTTATTCGAAGTTTTCTACCGTCGTTGTTTATCGATGTTGGTCTCGAGGGCAGCGAGTTTCATTAGAGGTGCTAAGTTAGCCACCTAAAGCCTGGCTGATCTTCGACCTCAGTGAATCGCTGATCGTCGTTCAATGCTGCACGCGTTAGATAGCGTGACACTGACAAGCTGTCAGGGAAGGTAACCGCATTATAGCCCGTTGTCGCTAGAAGAGTTTTTTCGTAGCTTTGTCGTGTTTGTCGATTTAGCAGCACCCATCTCATCCTACCGCTGCTGCTGTGGTGGTCTCTTTTGCCTTTACATTATGTACATTTGCTGATAACATCCTAACGGGACCTAGGCAAATACGGTCTGTTCGCATTCCTAAAAAGGGAACTGCTTACTCAACTATAATAAAATGTTTTTCATTGCCAGGTGGGCCGCCCTCGAAAGAGTGTGGATCGGCTCATGACAGTTTGCCAATGATGCTCGTCTTAAAGCTAGTCAATCAAAAAGTGAATATGTCCAAAGCTGAGCGGATTCGTCGCAGTCTGCACGCCCTAAATCCTATGATGTAACTTGAAAAAACAGAAACACCCCTATAAACTTATATGGACAGGCCTTGATCAATTGCGCCTAATTACAACAAGCATCATATACACACAGGTATATATCAGCCCTGTTACCCGATCAAGATATGGGTTTCTCGGTCATCATGTATCGGCTGTGCGCACTCTCTACGTAACCTCTACTAACTCTACTTCGACCGAACGGTAACAGACTCACCGAAATTAGTCACAAACTTGATCGATTATTGTGTACTGTAGAGTGTTTTTCTGGGCGTAAAGACGGTGAGGACCGATACAAATCTCCTACAAGTCAATCACTCCACTTGACTGAACTGCACGCTTTTATAGCGTACGAATTATACGGAAAGAACGGTACATTTCTTCGACGATGTCGAGGTTCCGTCATAAATATCCAGTTTAATTGATCTCTTTAATTGCTTATAATCTACCACAGTCTACGTTAAATAATTTAACTTCAATTAAGATGATAGAATATGAGAAAACAAAACATTATCTTCCTGTTTCTAAGTTTACATGGTCTTAAAACCTAAAAAGTTACGTTGCTCGAACGATATGAGTACATGTTAGTAGAAATTAATTTTCATAGTAAATAAACGACGGTCTCTATCAACACGATAACACTATCGAGTGAATTTGTTTTTTTTACTAACAACACTAAAACGTATTTAGGGTAGGTATTTGTCTCCCAACCCGCTGGCTTTAGCCTAATTTTAGAAAATTAAATTGTTAGAAAAAGTTTAGCCATAGCAGAGGGTAGCTCAAATTCTAACTATTTACTTTATTCTTTAATCTTATTGAAATGTATCAAGTTTTCTAGTCGACTGGCTCCCAGTGCAGAAAGAAACGTGTCAATGCTCAACGTTTCTTCAGACTTGACTTGTAATAAAGCCGCCCATTCCTGTTCGCTGTGGCTATAAGATTATCATATGGATAGGTATTGTTAAAATATTAACTGTATATGAAATAAAAAAAAAAGTTAGAGTCGGTCACAGTTCAATATCTTTATAATAAATAGGACCAGTAAACAGTATAGGGTGAGTTTGTCCACTATTCTGTCAAAACAATCAATAACTTTCAACGACTCATAGTTCATTTCCTCTAACACAAAGCTCTGGGCAATCTTCAAATTAGCAGATATCTAGTACAAATAAATTCCGCCTCCTTATCTGCATTATTGGATTCTACATAACATTCGTCCGTCCGTTTCACAGTCTTGAGCTCATTCGTTCGCTAGAACGGCTCGCCATTCCTGTCGTCCCCGGCCAACGTCCTATAGAAATGTTCAGCTACGTATGATAGGCCCTCAATGACAGTGCTCCGAACCTCTGTTATACACAGTGACAACTATTTGCGTCACCCTCTCCGAGATCAGTTTCGAGAAGGGTCCACTTAGCGATTGTATCAGCATCAATTCATCCCTTAGCAGAAGAGATCCGCTAACGCATGATGCTAGGTGAGCTGTTTATTGAACGGGGACCAACCCATTCATTGAGAGGCCAATGCGCGAAGCCGCCATTTCACTGACGGTAAAATCCAACCAGTTGCAATGGGTAACATCTGCGCTTGACATTTAACACTCACTGCGTACGGGACTAATATATTCCTGTTTGAGCCCAACGAAAATAGCAGGTACGTGATAAACGAAGAATGCCAAAGTCCTTTTTGTATCTACTTTATAATTGGAGTTGTGTTCTGTCGCTCGAGACCGATTCAAACCTGAACGGTTAAAGTTTCGCCTTATCAATTGAACTTAGCTTATAACGAAACGGTTAATCAATCATAGATAAATCTAACCAAAACAATAACCTATTACCATAGATTTTTCGAAAACGATAAAAATATTATGTGCTTTCGTCTACCAAACAGTACTTAGTTCACTGGTAATAAGTAAGATTTTTCTGAAAAAATACTGGCTGATTATAATTTCGCTAGCATCATTTACGCAACGATTACGTGTTCTAGTGCCACACTAAGACCGAATGGCCCACTTAAATACGTACCTATCTAGCGATATTGATACGAGAATAGGACGTAGCCAATCCGCACTTTTATTTCAAATAATTCGATAAAAAGGAACTGACATCTCAGGGATACGTTCGAAAGTACACTTGCAATAGTTACCGTGTTACAAATATTTAATATCGCAAACATCAATAACACACAGGAAATAGGATAAAATTCTACGAATCGTCAGGTTGTTAAAAATCGGTTACAAATTGACTCGGGTCAACGTTGGTCCCTTTTGAAAAATCAAGTCTATTAGTGGATGTAGGAAAATTATTAGAATATGTCTTTATTCAGACTCACGACGGAGCGCTTTGAACATGGATAGAATTCTCTATTGTTTACAATATTTTACCATATATAATATTTACAATTTTATGATTGCAATTTTATAAATATATTTACAACAAATGTGTACTATTTATACTCCAAAGATTGGTTCGGTTTGACATATGCTCTTTCTAGATAACAGAAGTTGACAAAATTAGTGCAGAATTTGAGCAAGCTTAATCTATGGACTAAACATCGGCCAACAAATAGCTCTAATAACTCGGTGCTTGGGTGTCACACACAAGAACCGTTGCCAAATACCGTCTCTGAATCTCTATAGAAACGACACGAAGTCGACCTTCTCTAGAGAGTCAATTACGGCTGGATCATATACGACAAATTAAACAAATAATTCGAGTATGTTATACGATTAGTAGTAAACCCAGGCTGACGCTAAAGAAGACGTTTGGTGGAACTGGAAAGAACTCGCGCATTCTGGGTTGTTCCGCCAGGTTAAACGATGGATTACGATTTCTACCGTCAATACCTGACGAAGTTGCAAGCAAGAGCCATTGAAAAAATCGATAGGAGCAAGTGACTGAACCGTGACATGGACCTGAATGGAAAATTTGAAGGCATTTACCGTCTAATCCGGACCTGTCCCTCACCTTCACAGTATCATTTTCGTTTCCGGGAAACTACCTCAATGATGTTCACTTAGTTTCAATGAATGAATACAAAAATGACCCATTAAAAAGCTTTGTCCAGGAACTAGAGGAATTTTATAAAGATAGAATTATTATATTACCAGAATAATAGTAACTAGTCAACGATTAAAGTAGCACATACTTGGTTTAGTAATATCATTTTAAAACAAGCATTTGATTTAATTTTGGCTAAAAAATGCTCAACAACAATCCGGTGTTAATGCTAAAATACGTTATCCAGATATAAGGCAAGCAAAGCAGTTTATGCTTTAAAATATGTGTCCATGGTAGAATTTATTTATTTGTTTCTACCAACTATTTGATGCTAATTTTATTTTCAATTAAGGACATTTAAAAATAGGTTCGAAAATGCAAAACCTAGTAGGTTTCCGTAATCCTAAACTGTGCCAAAAATGAACTACGTCGCCTATCAGAGCCTATTAGAGAAGAGTATTGCTTTCTTTAGGGTAAACATCTGATCCATGGAGTGGAGAAGTATAGCATGAAACCATTATTTTTTCGTCCGTTTACACGCATCTCATTTTATCTGCCATTACTTTAAGCTTCAGTTCCCAGTTGATTCAGATACTTACACAACTTATTAGATGTATTTTGAATCCTGCTGTTTTTTTATCTAAAAACTCTTACCCAAATAAATGTGCTAAATAAAGAACGACCACAGATATTATAAGTTATATGGAATTACGATATAATAGCTCTTGCTTGTTGACCTCGACGTTTATTAAAAAAATCCTTCTTATCTTGCGCTGCACCACGGGGCTTTAAAAACTCTGTCGTTCTCGCCGTGCACGAGGTTCGATTCGCGCGCGATTGTCGGACGGCCTTCGTTTATAGCCTTTATATTTATTATATTGGCTTAGTAATTATCAAGTGATAACCTGCTGTAGGTAAAAGATGGGCTTAACAATATTATCAAATTTTTTCTGCTTTTTAGCAGTTAATAATAACCGACACGATGATCCTTGGTTAACCACACATTTTGTAATTATTTTGATTATACTTGCGAGGACTATTACTACTTTCCGTGGACGGGCTTGTTAGTAGAGCCTGGCCCATAATCGACTTGGCTGGAAATACTCCTTTCATAGATATATCAAAACCTACAATGATAAAATCCTGGTTTTTCTGCTTGGTTCTAAATATCTAAGCTTGGAGATATTTCCTATATACTATTTAGGGCCTGAATATAAATTATATAGTTTGTTAGATAAGTTATTGTAACATAAATATCTGGATCAATACACGTCTACAGCTATACAAACGTGAAGCGAGTGGCTGTGAAACGCTGGAGCTCAACCAGTTCGCTTTATTCTTGGGGCAGAGGTGGGATGATGCGCGATATGGTCAAAATCGCGTTACTTGGGCGGCTGGCTGATTTAGAGCCGTCCCTCGTGGGATACAACGAAGGGAAGTCTAGGCGATGGGCTGAGGAAAATGAGCGACTGGCAGAGAAACGGAAATGACTACTGGAAGGCCGGGAGTGTGAACATTTCGAACGAGTTTGTGTTGATTTCGCGATCGGCGTGATAGTGAGTGTCAAGCGGTCTCCTCTAGATGATCGTGGTGTAAAATTTGAACTAATGCTTTCGGAGAGCATTCGAAGAACGCCGAGGTCTTGGCTTCTACCGCGTTTCTAATTTCTCTACCGCGTATAGGTTCATATGTTGAGTTAATCCGGATGGCGCAAAACCATAAGAGTCTAGCACTTCTTGACCGAAGCGTCCCAAATAAGCTGTGCTTGCTCTACGTCCGGCTCAAGAACAGAAGTGCCAGTCATCTGGGCAGTCCAGCAGCTCGACTGCCGCAAGCCCTAATACCGCCTTCGTTCCGCATGTTCAACCATTAGTGAGCGAGAGTAGTCGATGTATTACGAGGGGTACTGAAAAGTAGACAGTTCGCTATTGCGAGAAACCCTTTCCTGCTGCAAGAAAACACGACTCACACTTCCGTGAGCATCCTGAGGCATTACAGTTTACAACGTGTCATTCACACAGTTATCCAAAACCATAGACATGTTGAGCGAAAAGCTTTTATCATAAGGTAAGTAGAAGAGCTTGTTGTGCGGGCCTGTTATTGCGGACTTGGCACAAGGCACCCCTGACGGCGTCGAAGGCCAGTTGCTGTCACACTAGCCAGTTGGCATTGGAAACAATGGAATTCTACTCACGAATCGCGGAAAAGTTTATACAGCGCAATAGGAAATTAAGCGCGCTACCGCTGGAGGCTATACTCGAGAGGATCCCGTGAGATAAACATGGTCGAGATGTAGTGGACTAAATATTACAGAAATACGTTCAATAGGCATCTAATTCGCGAAATTAAAAATGAATTTAGCCTGGTGGAACTGAAACTCTCACCGACTGTAAGTGACTTTTAAGCGTCCGGCTTCGAAGTACCGGTAGTTCAGCAAATTATAGGAGTGTAGATCTAAATTTCCAATAGAGAACTTTCAATCTTTCTATAAACCGGCTTGCGATGATTCAGCGAATTATACGCCTTATGATCTCAGCTTAATTGTTACCCTATGTAAAGTATATTCGTACTATTACCTGGCAAAAAGAATTAAAACGGATCCGTTTCTAAGAGACCCTAAACAATATCTAACAATCGATTCTTCTTTTAATTTGTGACCTCGGTGTATGCGCGCAGGATACCGCGGAACGTCGTCATGCGTTCTCATATCTTATCCTTAAATTCGATCCTTCTTTGTGCGATCTTCACACTTTTTATAGTAAAGCAAGAGGCTGAAGCGTTCTTTTTTGGTTCACGAAACCCGCGTCAAAGAGCCGTGAGTATCAGTTAGAGATTTTAAATAGGAATATTTGAAAGGAACTACGGTAGACGTACTTGTGTTATAGAAAGACAAACTCGACTGCTCTATGGCCACAGTTTTATCAAAAAAAATCGCCAGGCTAGGTTTACCCGTGCGCCAGGCTTACATGGTAAGCGGTAGCTTACGAGCAGCATAGCAATGATAAGTATATTTCTTCGAGTCAAGCCATAAAAAGGCTTCACAGAAGGATTTAATGACGATATATATATATATACATAGGATGTCATGGATCGGGTGGGCAGTCTTCTTCTGAGATAATGCGAAAGTCTTAGGTGCTATGAAACTATGATGTTACATATATTATGTCGCTATAGAAAATACGTGTCTCCACTGATTTATAAAAAAAAAAACATCTCAGTGGATGTACCTGATAAAAAACGTGGCGTAGCGCAAGCATATTGAATATATCACATGTAGAAATGGTAATGATCTTCTCATTGTTTAGAAATTCCTATAATTGGTACTATTTGTTTTATTAGAAATTCTAGTAACCTTACTAATTAGTAAAACCTTTTAAACCGATGGAATCTATTCTATTTTTTGCATAACATTGAATAAAGGAAGATCGACTTTAGCACAAACCGTTACACATGCTAAACATATATAGTTTCATGTACTAAATACACACGTTCACCGTTTTTTGCACCATCAATAACTGAGCTTTGCAAACACGGAATGGATAATCTTCTGACAATTTGTGCGCCATCAGTTACGTACGGAACAGGGATATTCCTAAAGGCTAACCGCCGATTGATACTAACAAGGTTTGTTACCGTTTTCTTGCTTTCGTGCAACCTTCATGAACTCGCGCCACCGTTACTATTTTGATCCCCTAATACCTCTTAATACGTAACTAATCAGAATTATGAAGTCGTGTTTTTCGTATACGAGTTTTAAAGGCAAGATGCAATAGCAATGAATGCTTATTTGAGAGGGGTATTAGTGAGTTCCATTGTATTAATGCCGGCGATAGACTCAACCAAATTTTAACCTAAGGTCCTTCCCTATATGTAGTTGGCGTAAATCGAATAGATAGTATCGAATTCACGGAATAGGCACTTTTTTATAGGACAATGTATCCACTTTCCGGACAATTGGTCATGATTCATTTTTGGTTTGGTGAAAAATCTGGAGGCCCCTTACACCGAAACCGAATTAAGACATCTTAGTTAATAGGCGTTGTCTGTTATTTTATATATGATATGCTCGGGGATTTCTCAGTTCATAAGCCCCTAAACGAACTGTTCGCAGCAGTTGCCTTCCCCTATACTGATCTGTGGTCTCGAACACTAGATGCAACTAAGGAGATGTCGTTCCTAGACCTGTCCTAAAGAAGAACAAATAGGCCAGTCTGGCCAGCTAAATACGCAAATCAGTTCACAGCATACATAACATATGCATTTGAAAAAAATCTAAATTCAAACAGGAAACCGTCGTTGGGGTGATAGACACAAAGCTGCATTAGAAACGGGGCTTTGAATTCCCTGTTTTAGAACTAATGCCTATCTCAATCTATTTCAATCTAGGACTGGCATAGCACTGTCTAAAGAAATCACTTCAGGCAAGCACAGAGAGTATCTAACGCGGCATCTTTTAAAGTAACAGATCAATCTACTTTATGTTACTTCCTGCCAACGAACTGTGGTATTACAGGTTACTGAGTTGACGTTCGAAAGGTGTTCTTCACCCCAAATCATGCAGCAACATGGGTTTTTTGATACCGCTAGTACTACTTCTACGTAATTTCTGTGTCTATGTCACACACATCTGCACTCACTCAGACTATATCTAGTAAGGAAGTAGGACTAAGAAAGACCTCTACATACATGTTATGTATAATATTTATTATTGACCATTAACTTCTTTAGATATGTATAATATGAAAAAACGGTGTTAGATTTATCAGCACTGTTAATCAATCGTGAACGCAATGTTCGCCGGCTGGCAAGATGGCTGGCTGGCTGGCTGATTTATCACATCGTTGCGTGGGCATCCTCACCACGAACGGTTGTCAATTTGTTTGCCAAATTTCTTTGTAGATCTCTGACATGCTCAATACGAAATCGCTAGGCCGCATACGTAGGACGGTATCAGGGGCAATGTACGTATATTTAAAAGATATTTGTGGTTTTTGACGAAATGCGACAATCACTTTTGGATGGCTGTGGCGGTAATACGGGGCCAACAATTGAGCTGATGCTACGTGAGGCGGTGCCTTCTAGCGCTTTAGCTTATTTCTCGTAGACCTCGTCCTTCATGAGTATGCGCAGTGCAGGGCCATATGATCGCTCACAAATCAAAAACACTCTTATTGGACCTATTAAGAAAAAAGGCTCGTACGACATGCAATTAAACACAGTTTAATGCGACTGTCATACCAAGCCGAAATTACTACTAACGGTTCCATAAAAGGTATGTATGAGGAATAGGTAAACATCTTGAGCCGAACGTAATGAGATTTGTCCCTGTGAACTGCATCACATTGTCAATCATTATCTTTAAACAGATTATTTCAGTTTTCAACTGTACATAGATATATTACTATAGTTGTCCTCGGTACACTTGGAATTCAGCTTCATTTTATATGTTGTTTCTATTAATCGTTAATACTATTTTTGCTATAATTTTCCCTCTGGTCGTTCTCGATTCTGGTAAATTCTGATTTATTTTCAGATTGTTTACTATGTTTGCCTCAATTATGACGCTATCGACTCGACCCAAGCCGTAAGTAATGCTTACGCCATAAATTACGGACCTACATATTGACATACATAAAAATAGATCTTGTAGCTTATTTCGTTGCTGCCTCCCGCAAGTCGTCAATGTAAGATCTACTCGATCGTTGTTTCGGTTATCTTCTATCGAACAATAGCAAAATAGTCCTAAAGCTAGTTCAACATATTATTGACCATATGCTGTTACCCTACCCATATATGACATGTAACAGATAGATTGTGAGAGCATCACTAGCTGAGCTATTTATAAGAACGGGACAGTTTATCAAAACATGTTCGATCTGTTAACATCACTGACGACAAAAAACGTACTTAGCCGGAACAGAATTGGGCTCGAAAAGGACCCACACCATATTCATTTAACAATTATTCCGTTCTGATTACGGACGCTTTACGGCACACCACTTACCTATGTTCTTAATTAAATTAAAAAATCGATCGATCTTCTTTTATAGCTAATGCTGCTATTCCAAACGTTACAACTTTGTTCGTTCTGTTAAGATCTGCAATGATGTCATATGCCATGAATACGAGTGATGACAATTGCGGGTTCAACTACCTTTTAAAATTTGTATTCCATCATAATAATGTTTTTGATGGATTTTTTCTTTTTCACGTATCGATATTAAGTATGTGTGCTAGAGACAGCAATCGGTTAACAAGCAAACATTGTACGCCCTGTATTGTCCTAGTTAAGCACGGTTTCAGACGGCTGGCACCTTTCAACACGAAAGGAAGTGAATCGATTAAAAAAATCCGATTATCATCGACAATATTTGTGTTTAACATTTACTGATGGAATTAACACCAAAATGGATATCCTACAATGGTATCGCCCTTACAATGGCCGGAAAAAATACTGAAAATGTTTGCATACGTGCAACGAAGTCCACGTCGCATCTGAAGGATTGAAGATCTGGAAAAACTTCCTTAATTTCAAGAAGGCATTGAGACAGACTATTTGGTCAATAGCATACAAATGGAGGAAATAACGAAGTGTTGGTTGTTGCAGGTCAACATCAACTGTCTCGAACGTCATGACATTTTAAGCTGCTCACAATTTAAGTAAAAGTAATGAAAAACTTGTTATGTTTCATTGAAACTCCAAATATATATTTAATTAAATAAAAGAAGCCACGCTATGTTCCGCTAAAGATAGTCTACTTGACTCTAATCGACGGAACAGGTTCTTGTTTAAACATAATTATTTTAATTGGTAATGCCCCCGCGCAATAGAGTCAAGGCAATTCGTGTCACAAATGCTCCCCCGCAGGGTTTTCAACGAGTAAAAAACGAGACACTTCAAGGATTTGCGAAGAGAGCGTTTCAAAACGATAATCATTTACTTTTATATATATGATATTTTCGTATTCTGTTGAAGACACACCTCCTCACTCTTTTCCGTTTATTTTTTTCGTAATGAAAAAGAAGGAATGCTATTTAAATCTTTAGATAGTATTAAACAGTATACTTAGTACTAGTAATCTTAGTGCAGAATCTAAAAAGATTTAATTTATTATACATTCTACGCTTTATACATGCCTATTAGCATCCACATGCGAACAGACACACGCACCCGCATGCTCTAAACGGGTCTTTTTCTACCTGATCCGAAGTTCTTTGAGGTAATGCTATAGTGCAGTATTATTTTTACACTGTTAGCCATAAAATCGGCAATGAATCTATCATTGATCTAAACAAATCGCCCGGTACCTCACATCGAAGATGTGACAGTCTGTTGATTGATAAGAACTATGTGATGTACGTACAGGAGTTTATTAGTTATAAAATCGTAATCGTTGAGAGTGAAAACTAAGGAGGGTAAAGTGCGTCCTAATGTATATTCTAGTAGTTTAAAAGTGCCTAATTGATCGAATGTTTGCTACGCGTAACGCAGTATATACCTCATCTATCGCATAGAACTTTCATAGGGTCATTAACTGGTGAACATAATTAGACCCTCTCCACACGAGCGGGTCATCAAAGCACCTGACTAGGAATCCTCAGAAATGGGAAACAATTTTTAGCAAATAATACCTCTTTATTTGTGTTTATTTTTGATAGAAATTGAAAAAGTAAACCCTTATACACGTATAAACTTCCTTGCTCAGTCACATATACATGATCCATTCCTAAGGCTACAAAAACTTTGCATTCTACAGAAACATCAAAACATGATTACTGCATTCCTATCAGCTTTTTTAAATAGAATATGCATATCTGAATCTTTCTGTTACAAAACAAATGTTATGTAATAATACGGCGGAACAGAGGGATCTCTTCGTTTTCTTTCAGTTAATCCGCAAGAGGGCGCGCAAAATGTTTAAATAGAGCTAATTAGACGACGTGGCAAAGTGTACAGATATAATTGCAGCCGTACGGAGTTTCTGTGATCTCCTAGCGATTTTGTATAAAGCTATGGTTCGTACTGGAGCATCGGCATGATATGGCCGACACCAAATCCGCTTGATGGGGTGTATGAAGAAGGTACAATGTACACATCTTTTTCAATGTGTGCAATACACAGAGATATTGTATTGCAAGTTATCACGTTCCTAATATAATGTTCCGTGTCGACACACCCTCTACATAAGCTCTTCTGTTATAGATATAGCCCGATAAAGAACTTTAGTGATAACAAGTAGCCACTGAAAATCATGCAGTTTAAGAAACCGCGTTTTATGGAAACGGTACTATCTATTGATACTCGTAAGCCGTTTTTGTCTGCGTCAGCAATTCAGGTGTTGCTAAAAATACTTATTTGACAGAAACCTGATCATCATAGGTGGTCGACTCTATTGAAGGAATGTTATTTCAATTGTGAGTCTTATTTTAAGGATAATTTTTCGACTTATTACTTTAACTTATACAATTTCTCCAATATATATATATATATATATATATATATATATATATATATATATATCAGAGGTACTATTTGCTATTAGGATAGGCTATTTATAGGTATATAAATCTCTCGCGCAATACGTAACTTTTTTTGTCTTCTGCGGAAATAATGACACTCAATTTTTTTGGGCCACTTGGTTTACAGGTGGGTCTAGTTACTGAACTTTCGGGTCTTGGGCATCGGGTCCTCAAAGCGAGATCTTTTTTTGCAGCTCGCTAAGTAAGCACCAAACTACTCGACATTGACGGCTGCCCTACTAATACTATTGGGTTAAAGGGTAAATACTGTCGCATTGCAGATGCGGCATCGTTCGTAAGTGAGTTAGAATAGCAATCTGGCAAGAATATATTTTTTCAGCCGATTTACGAGTCTTTTCAATTTCGTGCGCTTTGTCCAAGCAGCTCAAGATACAACCTCGGTTGAATTCGAAGCGTTTTTCATATCAGAGTCTGTTCTTCAAATATGAATAGCGCTATTAAAGCTTCGCAAACCAATGTTCGCCAGTAACTTCATCATAGCGCGTATGTGTATACATATGTAGTGTATACATAGGACCTTATATCGATACATCACACAAACACTGCAGGCCTACAGAAAAAACCGAACCCTTTCGATTCGTACGTGGCCTAATATACTCAAAAGGCTTGCGGAGAGAGGGCAGTGTTTGAAAAAAACGCGCGATATCTTACAGCCTTTAATAACTGACTAGGACAATCTAGAGGAATTCATGTTAACATGTACAGAAATCTATTCTTTTTGCTGGCTGTAAAAGCGATCGTACGTTATCGGGCACGTCACGAAATAAATAAGGTCTCTCCACTTCTGCGGAAATGTGAAATTCGTGTGTCGCTCTATTTGGCTGCTCTCGTTGAAGGATATTCCTCTGGTGTAAAAACAAAAGGGTGAGTCAAATTGTACATAATTATAGAGTGAATCTCAACGAGATCCACTAATTTGCGCCTGTTGTGTTTTGTACGTGATGGTCTTCTTGCTCATTCTGCTACGACTAATGGCGCTGTTGGGCGAAAGCGGTTCTCACAGGCTGTGACCGAACAAAAGCAAGCAGTGGGAGCGCGCGTGGTTTGCTTCAATTTAACCAAAGTCACTAGACACCGGGGCAAACACTAGAAAAAATTAAAGTAATCTGACTGTGTTAGGGGGCTTCTTCTTTTTATACGACAAGCTATTACAGCCAAGAATGGACATAGAAAAAGAACAGAAATTTAACGGAAAAAGGAGATACTTACTTATTCCTGCTAGCCGACGCAACGTTGAACATACAGGTGTTTTCTATATACTCAAAGGCAAAGCCGCCAATTCATGTATATGTCATAGACACTTTGTTTATTCTTTATATGGTTTGTTATTATATGATTTTGGATGTATTCTTCTTAGTAGGTAGCGCGTTATCACAAGGTAATAGTGAATAAATCAAGCATACCTTCATGGCACGGGTACATTATCCAGCGATCAGCTAGAAACCGGCTATAAATTTTGATCGTAATCCTATTTGCTGCCAAGAACTTAAGCAGAGTTGGTTTGCATGCATCTAACTAATTCCAATTCAGCTATATCGAGCGTTTTGCCCGTAAGTGCCACGACGTGTCGCGGTCCATTCCGCACTCAACTATGCTAAAATATATTTGTCCAATTGTACAAGTGACCTGACCGTTTTCCTAAACATCACTCCGCAATGTTCGCCTATAGAAACGAACACACCCGTTAGAAACTGCTGAGGGTATTCTTTTTTGTGTTGTCCACTTTCATCGCAGAGTAGTATCAACCATCTTATCCGAATCGAACGTTTAGACACGCACCTTGTCTTTAGAGAGACAGTCCCATCCCGGACTGCCAGCTGCTTAATCAGTCCCAACTGCAGATTCTGCTGATAATTTATTTCTATCCTTGCCTCATTTCGTTACCCGTTAAGACCATTTGGTTCACCCCGACAACCCGAGAGTCCACTAGACAGACTTGCAGACCCATTTTTGCCTACATCGATACCCCAAATTGTTTATTTGTCCTCTAAATTTCGACGATTACTTTTCGCTGTATCCACGCAATAAATTTAATCTGCCGAGTCTTGTGCTCGGGCTTTTACGCCCCCAAGACACCAAACGGTCGAACGTTCTGCAAATAGAAAATAGACATTTTTCACAGAGACTACGGTGACAGTGCAGCGGTGCTGCCGGATGCTGTAGAAAAAGCGAGTTTTTCAACCGATCAAGTTCAGGGTCAGCCCGCGCCACGCAAAAAATTCAATCAATTGCTGAGTGACTTATTTTAGAAGTATCTCTTTATTTCACTAAGCCCATTTTATTCTAGAATTGGGCCATCGCGCTTTCGCGCCATTGATCATTGGCCTGCGAACATTCGCAAGTGTAAGAGCAGAAAAAACAGTGTGCTATATAATCTGTCGTGCGACGTTTTTGTGACAATCTTAGAATACGTGTAGATAAAACAGTGCGCACAAAGTTTTCTAATCTATTGGGAATAATAAATACACATTTTGTGAGCGAACATGTTTATAGCCGACATGAACGTTATACACTATCAGAGGGTCCATAATAAACATACGTAAGTTCCTTTAAAAATGGTCTTAAGCATTCTGTATATATATATATACTGAATCCATTTGTTCAAGCTATTAGGTTGACGCGTAAGCCGTTGCCACTTTTGCTTATGTAATGCAGTACGTATATATAAAATAGAATGAAAAAATGGAAGAAGGTTTTGTCATCTGCGAACCTTTACCTTGAGGTCCGCTCAACGTAACTTTACTCTTTACAGAAGATAATCGTTTCATGCTGCATACGTGTGGCATTTTTCGTTTTCAGAGTGAATGCATCTATTGTCCACAGCGACAGACTCTGGCGTGCACTGGTATCGTAAGTATGAGTCATATGTTTAATAATAATAAACCTATAAGGTAATGCATACACTGAACGTATCTGAGTCTAATCATTCAATTCTTTATCTGTGAATTCAGACAAAAGTCTCTGTTTTCCCATATATA
>NW_019211456.1:43928723-43959801 GCF_002443255.2 Varroa destructor
CAGACCGGCCCTCCGTTGCAAGTGACCCGTTCACAGGCTAACTGCCTTACCAACTATTGCCTCAGCAGCGTTCTTGTAAGTTGTTTTTGCAATAATTCGTAAAATGTTTGGTATTATATAATTCTGGAGGTTTGTATTTTTCCGCTGCTGAAGTTTACATGTTTGCCTTCTCAGATAGGTAGTTTAACGTTTATATAACATGGCCAGTGAGTGACATCGCTTTCCCATAGCTGTCAACTGGAAATAAAAAAAAAACACATTACGATAATTCTTCTCGAAAATGTTCTCATTTTTACATTTCTTATTCATATTGTTTAACTACAGGGTATTCATGAGATTACTCAACGTTTCAATGAAAGTTTCACTGCTTAAAAGAGAATCTAATATGTTTTTCCAATACGTATTTAGATCGTATGTTTTTATTCAAAAAACTAAATTATTCATAAAAGAATCGTGCTATTCATTTTCCTCACTATAGAATCATTGGTGGTGAAAAACTTCCGCAGTTTTCACAAATGAAACAGTCCTGAGTACTACCATCGTGGCATAGCAGGTCAACGATATCATATGAGTATCGAAGTCCGTTCACGGCATTCAAATTGTGCGAACGGCCATTCAAAGCAAGCAAACAGTCACAATATGATTTTGTTGACCGGAAACGGCGAAAATGGGGGTAAGAGCAACGGCGATTGTCGTCTCATGAGAAAACGATAAGACAAGCTGTAATCATCATTCGCCGTAAAAATTACTTCACGAACTTCATACATCTGTTAGGAGTACAAAAAAGTTCTCAGCCTATGCTCTGACTGTTCTAGTACGCGCACTTTTCTAAAGTATCGCCAACTTGCTTTTTGGTTCACTGTACGTTTTTAAACGCCCGTTGCCTAAATCTATCAGCCAACAGAGTAGACATATAATTAAATCGTCATTTTCGGTTCTCTGTGCTGTTTACGTTTTAAATGTAAATGCCTACTGTTTGTGCAGCTGAATATATGCATTTGGATGATCGTGCAGTGTATGTTGAGACGTGCAGTGTATGCACAATTTCCTGTTTTGAAGCTAGCGAAAAGTTTTTGTTCAGTTGAAAATGACTCGACTCTTTCAAATTACCCGCCCTATGTGGCAAAGATATAGCGGATTCCTCATGAACTGAATTAGCTAACATGATACCACAGCACACTCGCCTTAGCAAGTTGGTTAAAAATAATCTCTGTATCAAATCGTTACTAACACGACATGTGAATTTCCTACTTTACCAAGTCCAAAATATCATGGACTTTTTTCGGCAAGCGAGACATTCATAAAAAGAATGTCTGCCTGTGTGTTTGTTGGAACATGAAATAAGGGTTCTACTATAAATTTCGCAAGATCTTCGTAGGAAAATTATTCTTATACGACGACATGAATGTCAACGAAACTGGGCACTTAGCAATCACACCGCATATTCGTTTGTTTTAGAATATCGGCGGATAATTGAGAACTGCAGACTGGCTTCTCCCACACGCAACCAGGCAGATGCAAGTAGAAGCTAGATCACCAGATAGCGTTATTTGTACTTATATGCAGCCAATACTAAATCAGGAGAAATCTCGGACGTCGTCGTGCTTTACCCTCTATTATCATACTTCGGCTATGATAGGCGCAACCTTGACCGCTTCCGAGCTTTCGTATTTTGGCCTTTCACTCTACAAAGGCTATTCGTACGACCAGTGCTTGTTTGCCATTAGCAGAAAGATAAGCGCTAAGAAGACCGGTATCGCATTTTTGGCAGAACACAGACCGCGGCGCGTTAACTATAGTCTCCTTATAAACGCGATTGTCTATTTAAAGTTGGAAACTGGGTCCGATAGCCTTCACATTATATACCTATATTTAATAGCGCTGTCCCAAAAACAAAAAGCGATTGTCATTACGCGCCTCCAAATTAGTGCCGTTTTACTATTGGTAATGAAACAGCGTACTTCATAATACATGTTCAGCAAACTCTTGCTCTGTATGATTTGTTACATCACTAGTCAGTCCGCACGAAACTTTTAAATAGGTCGAATGCTCAAAAATATCAAATAAGACACTATGACTCGAACTCATTGTGTAATGGTTTTGTCAAATGCAAGTGCCAAGGCCTTCTTCTATATGATGGCTGGGTTTCCTATTAAAAATCATTTATAACCTAGAAGCCTTTGTTCAAGTAATTATTAATCGTATAAAGTTATCTAAAATCAGTTTGGCTTAGTCCACATCAAAATTTAGGCCCAGGGGAAGTCAATTTGAGTGATTCGCGCGATCATTTTTTATTTAGAAAAAAGAGAGTGACTGAACGAACCATTTGCTGGTTCAGTGCAGGTTCAGTGATGGCAGTGGTATCTTTTTTTTCTTTTTTTGATGTTTAAAATGACTTTCGAGCTCTGAAATTCGCCGCTCTGTGTAATAGCTATTGACTAATCCTTCTGCGAAAACGCATAGGGCAGGTTTCTCTTATGTTAAATATGTTTATATATACATGCTGGTGTTTCAGGGCGGAGGTCAGGGCGGGGCAGCTGTTCCAGTGAGTACGGGCCGCAAACGACGGCACAGCCCTGAGCCATCGAATCTCTTTGCGCAACAAATCAGTGTAGATACAACGGTCCTCTTTCGTGAAAACTCTTATCGATCTAGCAATGAAATTAATAGAGACTTATTGTTGAATGGCCGTGATCACGGTTAGTCGTATGGATAAAGAAAGCAATAAGAAACGCTTAGTTAATTATTGGACTTGCGACTGTATCACGTATCGCAACTTACATGGCATATGCATAATAAATCCTGCTATACATGTTATGGCCTACATAATTGAAAGAGAAGTTGAAGGACATAAAAAAAGCTTAGCTGAGCTCATTGCCTCGAAACGATTACAAAGCTAGGCTAAACGCATAAAGATGGGATGCATCCATCGAAATTATTTGATGCGACGATGATTGCGATCGATGGAACGCATAGCGTATAATACTTAATCGACTGATCAGTTAGATGCGGTGACTCCTCGAAACAGAAACAACATTTTATTTCTCTAGATTTTTTCTAATCGGATTATATTATTCTAATTAGAAAACGTTCGAAATTATTTTTCAACTAAGCAAAAACAAAGAAGGTCTAAAGGAGTATTATGCCTCCAATTAAATTAAGCAAAAAGACACTTTTTAACAATGGCTTGCGCAGCTTCTCTGTCTGTGGTTTCAACATGAACAGCAATCAAACTTAGAAGCCGTGATGCTCTTTGTTCTCTAAAATCTCCTTCTTCTTACTTAAGATGAAACAAGCTTCTTGTAGCTCGTCGTCAGAGAATATCTAAAAACCAAAAAGATTTCTATTAACATGACAATTCGTGGTAGAAGCAAGTTATTATAGTTGAAAACTTTTTTGTTGCTTTTCACGACACCGCTCTATTCAAAATAGACGGCTACGAGTTACCCTAAGCCTACGGTCAAAATTCGTTAACAAAATCGTCAGATATAATAGCATACATTGATATTAACAGAGTATGAAGTTGTAAATATTACACATTTGCAATTTGAATAGATACCGTCAAACGTTGTTTAGGGGAATTTAACAATTGTGAAATCAGTTTTCTTACCTGCATTACTTCAGCAAGAAATTTTGCTGGTAACAAGTAACTAAACTTTTCACTGCTTGCTGTCTTTTCGACCATTTTCATTCCCTCGGGTACTCGATCTTTGATGTGCTTAAAGGAGTGCTCTAGCGCTTCGTATGCAGCCCGAAAATATTTCTGGATCTCAGGGCCGAATGCCGAAGCCTTCTCAGTGTACTCAATGAAAAGGGCTTCAATTTTTTCGGCGCCTCAATTTGAATAAATTTATTGAGAAAGTATTTCAAGCATTCGGTATCACCTTTCTCGTCATCGCCCACATCGATGAAATACGAAGCAAAGTCAAGCAGACATAGAATACCAATCGACAGGTGGATGCACACATTGTTCGAAAGGACGTCCAAGAGCGCCAAAGTGTTCCAGTAACTCAGCAGGTAGTCAGATACTGTGGAATATTTTATTTATATATAAGCATTGCGAAGTTCAAATCTTTACACTTATTGTATTCGGCGCCATCATAGTAGACCGGACACATCAACTAAACATTTACAATCCGTACTCCATCAGAGCTGTCACGGCAATATCAGCATTATGTCCCAAGAAGTTTGTCAAACGAGTTCGATCGATCTAGTCATCTATAGTTATACAATGAAATATACATGTTTCATTACAAACATACCTGCAGGATTTGGATAGTATTGAATAGCTGAACGGCGTCTCTACAGTGATCTACAGCTTTTATTGTACTTGAAGCATGTTACAAGTTTTCTTGGTATTCAGCGTAAATCCTGGCAGATCGTTTTTTCTGGGCATATAACATCTAAAAGTTTGATGAGGCACAGATATCTCTTAATGGGTTCATTTGTGTTAGGGTGGCACCACAAAAAAGCTTTAAAAATTTATGAGATGCTAGGATCTCTGATATGCTTTCTGCTAGAATAATTCGTTATCGAAAGCCACGGCATGATAACCTCAATAATTATAACTAGCTTGCTTTAGGACAGGAACGATTCTCTTCGTTTGCTTGCAGTGAAAGACGAAAGTCCATTCTTCATTCCAACAGGCTTACTGGTGCGAACTTCCAAGTATTTATTAATATTTTATTGCAGAATTGGGTCATCGTAGTGTTAACATGGTATTCGGAGCGGTGTATTTCTTAACAAGTCTAGCGGTTTACGGCATGATAGATTCCTCACGAGAACGATAAAATAACGACTAGTGGTCGAGCGAAGTTGATAACGCGTAATGGATGCTACTAAATTAAACGGTCTAAATGAATCCGACATAATCAAAAACCCTAATTTTTCATGCCTCAGTTACTGTGACCGCGCTGATTTTTTATTAGAAAAACTATAAGCAATAATCCGTAGATTCGAGCCGTTTAGTTGTATTTTGTCTATAGGATGAATCTGAATGTATTTAATTTCATAGCCAAGATACTTTCAGCATTGCATATGACATACCAGCATAGTGTAAAATAACCGCGTTGCGTATTCGCAATGTGGTTTTTTTTACAAAAAAATTTTTCTTTGTGCATAAAGTTAATACAAACGATCTTAGATGCGCTAACTTATTTCACTATAGAGATGTGAATCGCCTTGTTGACAAAAACCAGTTTTTTATATTACAAGTTTTTGTATACTGTAAAACGACGTGAGCCAAAGTCGAAATTTTACACTTGGGATCCATTTCTATCTGACACTTAGTAATTCTTAGCATGAACATAAATCGTTTTGTAAAAATCAGCTGAATATTCCTGTTCTTAACAATCGATAAATCTGGCTACAGTGTTTGAGTAGCAGAAAGCTACGTTCTTGCTAATTATTATAGGCAGCACTAAAATCAAATTAAAAAAGTGCGCCAAGTAACGTCAGTTCCTAATACAAATGCTACGACCTACGAGGACATATCGCACATTAATGTTTCGCCGAAACCCGTATAGAGCTTTTAATATCCTTACTTATGTACATGTTGATACTACACATTTTAAGCACATTATACACAAAGATACCTTGGAAATTAATCCTTTTTGTATCTTATGACTCGAATTTTCTCAACCTTGTATTATCTTATCCCGATGGCAAATGGTATCGACTCGATTCGTTCGGTGTCAGAGCGATTTCGGCTGTACTGAGTGATCCTGCACGGTTATAAACGATTGTACAATCATCTGGTGTTTCACCACAAGTGAATATGGCCAGTCTCTAGCTCCATACGACAACTTGTTCGATAAACTTCGGATGAACCTTTGCGAGGTTGATATTGTACGGGAAGTAGTCGTGGCTAAAGGTCGTACAGTTAAAGCCTAGCATTGCAACTACATGACGATTCAGTCTTCCTAGCCTGAAACCCAAAACGCACAGAAGCGACACTTTATTTTACTATTTATCAGAATTAGTAAGGATATTCATAAAATAAAAATACGTAAATGAATTATGTATATGCAACATCGCATAAAACTGTATAGAATGAATTTAAACTAATTGACCAAATGGCTTAACATATCCCTTAAATGAAAGTACTATTGTGTACTGCGTTATTATTATCAGGAGGATTGGTAGACAAACTGTAGCTATCAAAGATGTCTGATTATGCCCTAGTGCTAATTTTCAATTATTCAACATACCCTGTTCCGGTAATATTGTTTAAGAATTGAAGATAAGACGGTCGAACGTTGTGTGGTTCCATGACAGAGTTAAATAACAAAAAAGCCGTAGATATTGTGTAGACGATCTCCGCTCCAAAGGGAACTTGCGGCAAATAGCCTTCTTTCATCGCCTTTATATAGAAGACCTGCAGCCGTAATAATTAAATGCAAAAACATTTGTCAACACGTCTCAAGCAAATTTTATGTTCTAAGAATGTTATATGCAAGCGATCTTCCACTTATTTTAACATACATACAATAAAGTTACCTGGTGTTCATGTAAATATATACTAGGCATTGCACGACAATGCATCGAGTATAATAAAGTATAGTTACCTATCGGTAATCAATAATTCTTATGCGTTGTTTTTATCATTATTATTACTATTTATACTACTACGTTCGGTTAATAACCAACCTCAGCTGCTTTCCAGAATAGATAGAGCGTGAGGCTGGTATTCCTCGAAATAGTTATCCATGTTCCAGCTAGCATTCCAGCAATACCTCGACAGACACTTTCGTCTATACCGCGATTTCTTAAAAGGCAGCGAACTGCGCGAAAAGTTGACACTGCTCCACCCAAGAACAATCCTTGACGAAAATAGGTTTCCGAAGCAAAAATTTTAACAAGTCTTGTACCTAATGTTATTGGGTCGGATACAACTGATGGTAAACTAGTTGCTGTAGAAATAAGGCCGCGACCCAGGTATCCTATGAAGAAAGGCTTCACGAAACCTCGTAGAATGTACATGATATGACTATCGCCGTGACGGCATCTTGATGGTGACGTTGCTAAAAATTCGTTTTTGCCGATAAGGAACTTCAATCCAGACGATACTGGATCTTTCCTACTCAGATCACTACAATAATAACAAAGAAAATGATTTACGCATAAAAATAGTCAAGACAGGCAACCTGTTTTTAGATCTAGTTTGTTAACAAAACATTGTTTGAATATCGAAATGGACACATGTTTTAGAAGAGATTACATTATACGCTTTTTCAAAGATAAATATCGTCTTACTTATTTCATATTAATTTCCAGTGAAACAGACGAAGAAAGGGGGTACAAGCTCACCTTGTCTGAACTTGGTAAGAAATACCTATTCAACAACGTTAAGCTATTTTATCAGAGGTGCTGAAATACTCTAATATGCTACACGTACCACTACTACTACTATTAGTTAACCTATCTTGTCTTCAACGTACTTGAGTATGAATGAGTGCCCCGCCAGTCCTGCTGAGAATAGCAAAATATCTCCATAAGGTAGCACAGGAGCTAATTTTCTAGTAACCAGGAAATTGAACAGAACTTCCGAAAGCTGCAATGAAAACAATAAATATCTTAATCGGCCACATCTATCCATCATTCTATAGTTCTGGCCTATGAACGATAAAAAACACGCGATCGACTACATTTAGCGATAGTGCGTTTTCCTGCCTACTAATGGTGCACAACTTTATATCAGGTCGTTGTTTTTGTTTTTTGTTGCAAAGGCTAATAACTCTCTGCACTTTCGTTGAGTATTTGCCTATAGTGCCAAGGATTTTGCCTATACAAATGACGATGCAGTGAGCATAAGCACGTAATGATGTGAGTGGTCTAATTTGTAGATAAACCTATAAATAGCCTATTTACCAGATTGAGCATATAGAGCGCAAGCACTTGACGTCTTTCAGGTCGTTCGACGAGGATTGCTAGAAAGGAAGCGAACAGTCCAGATACAAAGCTTGACTGCGGCACGTAGAACCGATCCGAACTGTGCCTATTGAAGAAGATAATTATATTGCGAAAATAAACCAGAACACTGTGAGAAGGCTGCCATATGAGGTTCGATAGCGACACATTTACACGTGAAGTATGTGGATACATGGGATGAGGTAATGGCTGGCTGGCAGGCAGGTAGGTAAAACGCAAATCTGCAGCATACGAATACTGTTAATTTTGCAATTAGTAAAATGCCAAGCTTATAGTTTCAATTATGAGTGCGCGTTTTGATTGTAAACCAGTAACAAGCAGCACCATCGAATTTCTTATGAACTTGATTGCAGTACACTATTCTAGCGATTAGCCAAGGTAATGACAATTTAGGACTCAATGCATTCTAAACATAATTATACGTAAATACAAGATATCGAGTCAGATGCCAATATATCGGTGTGTATTCCCACTAACAGACTAGTAGTTAATACTACTTTAACTTGGAAATACTGGATAACAATATTTTCTTTAAAAGGGCGTACATTTTAGGAGCTATATATATATATATATATAGAAAAGCCGTGAGCTGATTTTAGCAATTAGAGTGTGACATGATATTAGAACTCCTGGTCACTTATAAACGCAATAAAAATGTACTAACGTATCTTTTGCGGTTACGGAGACCTTTGGAGATTTGTGTATATCTACGATCCTTCGACTTTACTCTTTACAGCAGTTATTGAGCCGTCTCCTTTGTTTACTTGCCTGGTCTTCAACATAATATTAGTTAGCTTCAATAATTATTAATGGGGAGCTCTGTTTATAAACAGCTTTCGCACACAGTTATGCTTTTTCTTAAGCCATCTTTTGACGTCTTCCACAATTCGCTGAAGTTTTCTACCCATTCACTCATCATATCCTACCAGAAATTATATATCAAATATATATGTGTCTAGATATGTATGTGTATATATATATGTGTGTGCGTGTATTTTGATAGAGAATGACACAAACAAGGGGCGGAGAACGTACCTGAATACACAGATGAAGAAGAGGAAGAAGAAGACATTATAGCTGAGAAAAAGAGTCGATTGAGCCGTTGATTGAAGCGTCTGCCAAAAAGCGTTCAGCGACACCTTTCGTGATAAGCCCAATTGAGCAAACTGAAAATTAAGCCATAAGCATATTGTTTACTTATCATAAATACTAATAAAAAACGAATAGCGACGCAGCCCTTTTGGACATTTTTTATAGTGGTTTTGTAATAACATATAAAAAAAAAAAAGAAAAATACTGACAAGATAAAGGATCCCGTAGATCTTCATGGATTCGCGCACGCACGACAGAAAGACGTACAACCAGGCATAACTGCATGTCTCTGACCAGGGATGAGCAACTTCGTAGCAGTGGTACGGAAGTGACACCATAAACTTAGATAGAACTCCCATGGCAGCTATGGTTGTAGCGGCTGGAAAAGCAGACGCATACAGTTCATAAGAAAGCGGTCGGGGTAATGCTTGGAAATCAAATGGAGATATGAATCTTGAAATGCCAGCTTGAAATGCAGCCAGAGCAAATAATAACATAGGAGATAGGTAAGTAGGCTCCGCTCTAATATTTTAACCGTTAAAGGCTCATTCAATATACACCTTGTAGCAATTCACGTTACTTAAATTGTCATTTTAACTTACAACTACCTTCATGAATGGTATTAAGGTCGTTTTAGTGATACTTTTCCATGATATATTATAACTTGTCCCGAGTATCTATTGAAAAATGCAGCAAGCTTCCGCCAACTTGCCATGTATGATCTAGGTACGAGCATATAGCTAAATAATATTTCGTATCTCAAAAAACACCTCGATTACCCATATGTCCCCGTTCTTATTAGCTCATCTATATTTGATAACTGTGAAACCTTCTATTCCGATGCCCCATATTGTCTCGGTCAAACTGACCGATACCAGCTATTAATTTATGTTTATATATGTCAAAAACTAATATCTCTTTTTATGATTACCTCTTAGACTACATTGCACAACCAGGTATGATTCAGTCACCCGCAACATAGTCGACCCAGTCCGCTAAACCAATCATCGAAATACTGAGTGCAACAATCATATGAAAAAAAAATCACAATAGCATAAACCTAATTTGGATTGAGTGACTTTATACGGGGCTTTTGCCTTGAACCTAGTAGGATACAATTTATTTGCCACCTTGTGATATTAATCCCAATAAAAAAAAGCCGATTTCACTTTATACAGTAGTAAGACGTTGCACTGCCGCAAAATTATTCTTAGTTATTTGCAAACCAGCTCTGTCCTTTTTTCTTCGTTGCAATCCGTGCATTTTGGTAGATTAGCAACGCTTCCTTATCCATATCGACAACGCATGTAATAAGGAGCGCAGAAACCTACCGTTCATCCTCATAATTGGGGACGGTTTCTGTCTTGGCATCGCCAACTATCGCAAAACAAAGGCGTTGTTATAAGTCCTTGTGCACTGAGTAAAGAACTCATGATTATAGTGCGTTTTAGTTGGCTCAAATAACAAGATTGTTGGTGCACCACTGGGGACATACGAGCATAAGACAAAATCTAATCACACCAAAAAAAATAGAGCACTCACTAATTGAAGTAAGCAGCAAACTAACGTAAAACGGGGGACAACGATGACCAAATTCCTTATTGTTTTAAGCAATACAACGTCAGGTGAAGGTCTCCGCCAGCGTATCCTGCAGCACAGGACTAGCTCAACTAAATTGCTTCTAGCAACAGTTGTATATAAAGCCCTGGAACGGTTGTCCTGTAGTCAAGAAAAACATAGAAGTAAAAGTGATATTAACAGTTCTCTTTACTTCAGTAAATCTTCAGTATTTAATAAAAGTTAACACTGATTTGACGCCTATGACGGAGCGAAACCGATGAAAGAGTGGATGTTTTGAGAACAATACAGTCTGAGGAATTGCATCGTAGGTATGATATCCTCCATGCTATCGCTGTAGAGAGGTAGCAGTTCTAGCACTGATAAGCTGGCAGCAAACACAATGTTTCTACTCTGAAATCAACATATTTTAGATTTGGTCTAATAATGGAGCACTAATGTTGGCAACAAAAATTAACAATTACTCTGTTTAAATAAAAAAAAATATATAAAAAAAGAAATTTTTAAAAAAATACTCTGTTTTTGCTAACTATCTCCTTCTTTTTTTTTTTTATAAAGTAGTTCCTGTGAGCTAAACAAATGTATAATGTGCAAATTTATCATTATCGACACTGCGTGGCCAATGAATAAAGTTACAGTTTATAAATTGTCTCGGGTAACTTGTAAACAGGTGAAACTTCTATTCTCGCCGTTGGTAGAACAAATATTTGTCTATGGTAAGTGTTTTAGTGATTTTGAATAAAACAAGATGGACATCTTGTCATGAAATTTTAACTAGATTGTGTTTCAGTACCTTATTTCGGATGGCACGACGCTAGCGCAGGTCTTTATTAGCAGGGCGGATTTGGCTCAAGTACTGCGGTTATTCCAGAAATTTCAAGTAGACAAATTTGTTCGTCCACACCTTGATAGAATATTGGTAAAAATAAAATATTTAGAAGACGAAAATGTACTTATATTGCACATCTAAAAAAAATAGTAAATAAACAAATGACGATAACACTATAGGGAAAATCTTGTTCATCACATTCAACTTATGAAAAAAGAGACAATTTGTAGTTTTATAGATTTAAAGATGTTGCGGATCATGTAACTTATATTTCTCAACCTTAATCTCTGGTGGGAATCAATATTAAAATATGTTAATAATGGTCATGTTTCTAATCGAAACTTATGCGTAAAAACATACCTAGCAAATTAATCAATATGCATCCGTTATCAGTTAATTTTTCACTTTATTTCTAGCATTGTTATTCACTCTGAATTATATTCTACAACTGATATTTTGTAGCGTACTTTGTTCCGTGATATCGAACATACAAATGGATAAGCCTGACATGCAAAGTAGTCTGTACTGTCAAAATATTTACATAGCTACGTGGGTTAAGGGTTGTCACTGATGATGGTAAATATGGTTTGTTAAAAAAAATACACTGAACTGAAAACACGTGTTTCAAGCTGAAACATCTGGTTATTAGGAACATTATCTGTATAGTGATAGTAATCGGTTACCCACACACATGATTGTTCGAAGTAAGGTCCATTGTCATTGACATTTTTCAAGTGATTATGCTACTTCTCCATAGAACGGCACAAAAACATAACCTTCGATGATGACATTTCAACATCGCACAAGTGGCTACGAATTCTAAAAAATCGGAAAACATTTCGACCAACGTACATGTATTCAAAACATGTATGTCAACAAAACAAGGTCTATCGCGACCTGCAAGCGCACTACTAATTAACTGAATAATTAATTACCAGGTTGATTATCTCCTTAGAGAGTTATAATTCTGGTATAATTACAGCTGGTTTTACTGCCTCAGTTACGTAGGACTTTTTGCCAAATTGCTTTGTATTAGCATCTATCGCATGGCATTGCTCCAATAACAGCTCTCTACCAACGTCTATAAGCCTCGTTCAACTCCATCTGATTGATATCGAATCCTAGCTTGAGGAGGACTCTCATCAACGGTTAGGTGACGAGAAACAGCTGATTCTGGAGGTCACGTGATTCGCTGCTAACCAATCCGCGAGCAGCGATTTGATTACAAATAGATGTCAACCTTTCGCATGAATTTATAATAAAATTGGTCATAAAAGCTTGTAGTAGACTATAGCCTGAAAGAGTGTTAGGGTCCGTTTGCAATTTGATTGGTGCAGCGTGCCAAGACAAGCTTGAAAAGGCACGAATCAAATCTTAATGCTATCCCGTGATCGAAAACTCAATGTGACGCTTTTGTTTGTAACTGGCGCCATAGAATTGGATCCACGCATCGGATGGTCTCGAACGATCATTGATGAAACGGCCTTGCTAAATACCCCGCAAATAGTGACTTTAATATATAGAATTAGCCTGAAATATGCTATCAAAATGTCCCACTCGCCACAAGTGAAACAAAACAATGCGGCTGCCTCCGAGCGCCCACCTAGATCCCTAATTCAGCGCATTGTTGTAACTAATAAAACCGTGTGAATTGTTTTCTATGTGGACGCACTTCTATGGTGTCTAGCATGAAGAAGTAAATTTTCAGTAAAATAATCATCTGTTAATTGTGTTTTCTCGGCGAATCGCCAAGGGACGCGCATCGGTATGGTTGGGCGGAGTGATATACGCGACAGCCATCAAGCCTCTTCAACTCGACCCAACGAATCGAGCAGGCGCTGCTAGCAGGAGCGCTGGTAGCACCAAGCCAAGGAGAGCTAGCAAAGAAGCTTGAAGTGGTTGGTAGATTCGACGGTTGAGAGTGGTGTGCGGTGTGCTTATTGGATTTTTCTTCGCCAAATCGAAATTCAAAATGTGAGTGTTGACGCCCGACGTGATCAGGCATCGTACAGTGCGTGCGATTGACGTGCGTGTCGTGCAATTTCCGCGTGGGGCTGGAGGAAGCGAAAAGTTGTGCCGGGTGGTCTTGGTAGCCCGCTCGCTGCCGGATGGCGGTATCGATGATAATGGTAGCAGTGCTGTGTTATAGCTGGGCTAGCTGCTGATGGTGCGCAGTGGCGAAGCGAGGCCTACGCGCCGTGGCGCCCCCTCCCCCCAATCAATATCGGGCGACCCGGCGGCGAAATTTCGACTATAACTTAGGCGTTTTCGACGCGAAACTCGTCTCTAGTAATGCGCGTGTCCTTAGCGCGTCGAGTGTCGCGGACGTCACAAGTAAGATTCGGTTTGCAATTGATGACCACGGGTTTGGCCGGGTCCGTCTATGTCTGTTGTGTATTCTGTGTCTGTTTGTTGCCTTGCCATGCAATGCTACGGGCTTCTGTTGGCGTTGCTTTGGGGGAAAAACGCATTACAGCAAGCGGCAAAGGTTCCTGATTACGCAGTTACTTTCTCAGTCAATTACTATGATCTATAGGCAGGCACAGATAGAAAGGCAAGACGCGGCACGCAGTCATCTTGTTGTTAGTTGATCGGCGTCCCCGGCGAGTGCGGCGATACGATGGCGGGAACAGCGTCTAGTTTCGTCGGCGGGCAATAGCGGACCACGTGCGTGACACGGCGCCTTGTCACCGGAATTTGGACGTTTTCGCAGTAATTTTCGTGCTGTACGTAAGCCTAGATGGGGGGCCGAAGCCATACAACGGTAGTGTGACACCCTAAGAGCGGCCAATTGGCAGCACTAGGCGCGAGGTCGACGCGCCAACGGCTCAGACATGGCCCTCACATAGCGGTCGCCCATCTTATTTATATTCTATAGTAATATATAGTAATATATAGCCGAGGCCTACCTATAGTTGACCGTCATTGCCGTCGGCGACGGCAGTCGTACATGAAAATCATAATGGTAAAAGCATGAGCGTGCTCATAACCCCATAATAATAATAATGATAATGATCACAACAAGCACAGGAATAAGGAGTTCGTAGATGGGCTACAATGTGCTGCTCTTCTGCTATAGTGGGTGCCTCATTGATGCTAGTGACTATTTTTCGATAGCAATGACGACAACGCTGGCCGATTTGGCGACGGTTACTCATTTGCCTATTATATGGAATGTCGGCCATCTGTCCACCTTGCCGCATCGTTTACTCCGCTGCAGCCCGCTCAAACGAGCGGTCACAACAGTTGCTTCCATTACCCCCACCCCCCGCACCTCCTCTTCCAAACCCTTCTATGCGCCAGCTCCTCGTGTTGTGTATCTATCACTGTTACACAAGATAGCATATGTGATTAGTTTTGGCATTATTGTGTTACATAATTTTCTATTTTTTGTAGAAGCTGGCGTAGTTTCGACTGTATACACATATGTGCTCGAAAGAGGGTTGCCAGAATGGCGTTGTGCTTTGTTTCGGGTGCGACTCCCAAAGACTGTTGTGCTCTCTCATTGAGTGTGCTTTGTATAGATGATCGCTGGCTCGCCCGCTCACGCAGTGGCTCACTCGGGCGGGATTGATAATAATCGTCACATAATAGCAACAGTAATAATAACAGTAGTCAAACTAGGAGCATACGCGTTAGTACAAGTAGTAGCTAATGTGATAATAATGACAGTTGTCGCCGTGCTCCCGTCAAGTCCTTTTCGTGCTCGTCTGATTAATTTTATGTAATTGCTTTGACCCGCTTGGTTTGTTCCTTCCTTCGTTCGTTTCGTTGTGCTGTCGTCCTGCAGTTGATGAAAATGATGACGATGTGAGGTGAGTAACGGCAACGGACGCTGCTGCTGTTGCAGGCGTCACTGCCGCCGCCGCCGTCGCCGTCGCGACTCCGCTGTGCTGTGCTGTGTAGTTAGGCCGGAGGCATCAGGCAGTAACAGCAACGCGAGCTGCAGCAGTAGGGACAGGCAATGGCACCCGTTCGTTTGACCGACCGATCATAAACCCGGCCGCTCGCCCTTCCTCCGTAGCTTCGATTGTTGTGGTTGTTGCTGTTAATATTGATACTTTCGCAGCGGCTGCGTGTTAACGCCGCAACTATTGACACAATTGTTACCGCGGATTATTACAGGGAGGAGAGCTACGAACCACGCGGCCCGGGTGCCGCTATGCTTATGTTATGGGTGATGTCGTTAATTTGACGTACGCTCTCTATGAACGTGTGCGAGTGCCTGCGTGCTCGGGAATGACCAGCGTGCTTTGATGGTAATGTTGCTACTGTACAGAGAGAGAGTGGTACGCAAGAAGTGCCCAGTGTATTGCGGCTGTAAAACCGTTCCGCCGGTACAACCGGCGACTGGGGAGGTTGACTTTTGCTCTATAATAGTCATCGTGTTATTGTTATGCTATTTATCATCGTTATGGCTGTGTTCACTGAGTCAGTCAGTTAACAGCACCAGCGCCAAAGGATGAACGTGGGAGGCAGCGGAGATCAGAACGGAAATGTGTAAAGTACCTCGACAATGATTCCTCCGGCTGCTTTGTGCATATTCAGTCTGTGTGTCACTGGGTTTCGCTACATATACATATAGAGGCCAGTACAGTTTTCTGCTCTCGGCCGCCCCTCCCCCTCGGCTGCCCTAATACGGGGCAAAGGGTTCGGGCAAATGAAAAGCGCACAGATGTCCTGGCAACCTAACGACACTGTGTAGGAACGGAAAAAGGGTTTGAAAAAAAATTGACGTTTTGTATGTACGTTCTATCTATTCCTGACAGAGCGGGCTAGTTTAAGTGAATCACAGAACAAGTAGAAGTCATGAAGTGGCGCCACACGAGGCTTCGCAACGGCCATTAAAGCCACAGTCGGTTCGGTACAATGTTGGCGGTCTGCGAGTAGAAACTAACGGACAACAACCATTCACATAGTGCATTTGGCTGCTGTTTTCGTTGTATCCCATCCTTGCCAGGTTAGGTTAGCTCTATCTGTGAGTAAATAAATTCAAAAATGGTACTGATTGCTACCAAGCATCAGAGGATTCCGAGCTATTATTAATGTTAGAGCAACAATCGATCGACTGATTTTTCCCGTCCCACCTGTTCTGCTTCACCTAGTATAGTCTATATAAATCCCTGTCTGGATCATTCACATGTTCCCATGTCAGAGCGCTGGTCAGAAGTATTAAAAGACGAAAGCCTGTGACTTTACAATGATCACAACCGATACGTTGATAGGACTAGGCGAAAATTCATTTGACCGTTGAGCATATACTCCAACACCTGCTGCACTGATGTTGTATCACATGACCGCCATTTATTATGTCAACATTAATAATATTATAATAACTGTTATTTTTATTGACGACATAATATTGTGCTATGGCATTGTGTGCACAGGCATTACTCCTTTTTTTATTTTTTTCGGCAGAGGATACAGTGTGCGACAGTTGATGTTGCTTTGTTGATGATGTGCTTAGGGCTATCTGTGTTTGTCACGCTACGCTAGTTGTTTTTATTAATTTAGTTAGCTACCGGTGAACTGTGTGTATTTTCTGTAAAGCAATCCGCGGCGGCGGCAGCAGCAATGGCCCCGGCGGCTATGTATATATATACACAAAAGTGCAGCTGTAGGTATATCAAATGATTCAACAGACATACAGACATGTAATCACATAGATGCACGAACCTTAACGACAGCTTGTCTGTTGTAGTCTTGTAGGTGTCGTTCAGACTGAGAAACCGGCAAGGTTGAATTCTGCTATCTCAGTCCATACGGCCAGCTGGCTGAATGGATGTCCCTGTTCCTGTTAACCGGGCGACGCTAGGCGCGCTTATTTCCCCACACTGTTGTGGCTGGCCGGATTGCTTTTAAGGGCTGATGTCTTTAGGCAACGGCGCTCTCTGTCGGCGTATACTGAATTACTATTACTAACCATAAATGTTGTTGTTGTTACTGCTTTTTCAATTGCTGGTAGTACTAGGGGTGTTATGCGCATTGATTGTGCTAAATTCAGTATCGATATTGTTTCAAAAAGATAAAGCCCCCTGATAATTGAATGGTGACATGTCTGCCGATGCACTTTAGGGGCTCACGTGAAATGCGTGTTGGATTCTGAGAGCAAAAATAGTGAATGGGAGCGCTAATCTTCCGATGTTATAATGCGGCATAACGACGCTTGCAGGCGTAAAGCTCGAAATATTATTACTTTATTATGGGTACTTGTGCTTTCCATCGTTAATGTCAGCAGGTACGCGCTAGTAGAAAGAATACAATGCGTTAGTAACGGTCGATACAAGTATATACGTATGTATGTTCACCACATAGCTTGCATAGCGTTAGTATGTGGCGCTTAACAGCAGTTAGCTCCGTTGACTAACCGTGTCACTGACTATGATCAGCATGATTACTAATACGACTAGGTTTATATGTGCAACGCATGCGAAGTGGCGAACGGTGAGGGTCCAGTAGCGTAGTGTAACAGATGGCGGGATTTCTACCTCCGCTGTCGTCGTCGACGTCTCCGCTACCGCTGTAGTGTCATACGTACGCTTGTTGCTGCTGCAGCTGCGTACGTTACGGTACGATTTCTTGCATTTAGTATCTATGATACGCCGCTGCCGGCAATAGCGGTGGCACACAAAGCGGCAATTTGTCGCTTTTATGCTGCCGTTGCGCCGCCGCCGCAGCTGCTTCAGTGTCGTCGTTGTTTGCGTCGTCGTTGCAGTTGCTGCTACTGATATTTACCGTAGCAACGGCAATCTCAATAATGATGTCAACCATGAAAATGCCGCTTCTCAATGCGCAACTCTAAAATTCACTATAGCTGGCTGTGCTTGCTATTTATTGTCCTCGTCATAGTTATTGGCCTGCCGCAGAAATGCGGGGTAGCACCATTTTGAAACAGCGGAATTGTGAGCCAACATCTAGGCACGTTTCGTGTGTGTCGCGTTCCTAATACACGTGATATGATAAAAAGATAAATAGATCAATCGATACATACTTAACTCACCGTATATTCTAACCCGCTTATGGTTATTACTGGTAGAAAATAGCGTTTACTTCTGTACCGCTTGAGCTGTTCATGTTCTAGGGGAGTCCTGTCATTTGCTATTATAACCACCATTGATCACTGTTCTCTGTACGTATGCGTGTGTGTGCAGCTTATCGCCAACTGCGGAAATGTTACCTTACGTATTCTTGTCCTTTGCTATAAGTTAGTGTTATTATAGTGGTTATTATTAGCTGGTAACAACAGTAGCTGAGATAACGGCTAGTGGCGATGAGATTGATTGTGCCTACATGTGCTGTAGCGCCAAAAAGCGGTCAATCAACGTGTTGAACCTCGTAAATTTTTTTTTGCTGTATTTGTTTTCATCCGCTTATTACAACGGCCTTTTTTCTTCCCGCTAGTAGGTAGTTGTTCTAGCGTTTCCAGTGCTAATGCTAGTTAGTGTAATACTATGCGTATAGATAAATTAGACATCCGTGAACGTTGCTGTATACCCAGCTACGTTGTTGTCTACATATGTTGGCGGGAAACTCGAGTCATGCAAGCTGCTTGCCGTTCTAGCAGCAGCTTTAGCGATGTGCAGCGAAGTGGCGGGCTGGCAACGAAGTAGGCGAGCAGTTTTCATATTTTAACGGGCAACGGAGGCGGTGGGTAAAGCATTATATAGATAGCCTATATGTAGGCACTACCCGAGTGCCAGTGCAATACATATAGGTGCAATACATAGGCAGAGCTGTGTGGGTGAACTGAGAGCCAATGACCGTTGGCCAAAACGGTATGAAGCCAAGTACGGTAGCTCCACATGCAAAAGGTGCCTTTGGCTTACGCTGCTGCTGTTGCCATCGCCGCCGTTGCCGTCGCCGCCGAACGGGGTTGCCGGTTGAGTGCGCTGGTTGAACTGTTGGGTTATATGTTGATGCTGCTGTTGTATGGCGATACAACATTATACAAAATAGGGTGGTAAAGACAGAAGAGAACGAGAATGGGCTGAAGGGGAGGGGAAGTGTGCGCGTGTGCTATCGAAGAAGTGTAGACACAACCATTGGGGAAATACGTTATTTGATGGTCGGTAACGGCTAGCTGAGTCACCAGTTAACCATGCATTTCTTCTGTATCCGTTTATGTACTAAAGGAATTTGATCGTTGACTGGTTGAGTGTGACCTGTTGTGATGAAATGTTTCGACAGTTAGACAGGAGCCTGGTCACAAGTGAATGTATATATTTGTATAATAACAAAATCGCCATTAAGGTGACTAATGTATACCTGCTACACGGGTTGAAATGTTTGCGTCGAGAATCGCATTTAACATTAGTACAGTATTGTTTCTTCTAATTATGTATTTGTTGCATTTTTCACAATCTTCGATTCCATATTAGTAATTTGTATGATTGCATTTCTTCTTGTCTATCTGTCTGTTAAATAAACGAAAACCATTACAGCATGGCGGAGGGTAACGGCGACGCAACAGTAGCGGAGAAGATGGACGTGGAGGAGAAATCCCGTTCACCCGACTATCAGAAGCTCATTAGTCATGGGCTTAATCAAGCTGTCGCTACCCAGTTGGATGACATTTTTAAGACGGGCAAACTTGCTTATACGGACTTGGACGAACGCGCCCTCGATGCCCTCAAAGAATTCCCTCAGGATGGCGCCTTGACCGTTCTCAAACAGTTCCTCGACTCGTCGCTCGAGCACGTATCGAACAAGTCAGCCTTTCTCTGCGGTATCATGAAAACTTATCGTCAAAAAAGCAAGATGCCTAACGCTACGACAACAGAAAGTTCCGTCAAAGGCCCAGATGAGGAAAAGATTAAGGCGATTCTCGAACGTAGCGGCTATTCGCTTGATGTAACCACAGGACAGCGCAAATACGGTGGTCCACCACCAGGGTTTGACGGGCAACCGCCCGCAGCTGGCTGTGAAGTTTTTGTGGGCAAAATCCCCAAAGACATGTTTGAGGATGAGCTGATCCCACTGTTCGAGAAGTGTGGAAAAATCTATGATCTGCGGCTGATGATGGATCCTCTTACAGGATTAAACCGCGGATACGCATTCATCACTTACTGCGAAAAGCAGGTAGAATATCTATTCGACTTTCATAAGTATTTGATCTTGTTTTGTACTTTTTTTGTCTAAATGACTTTTTTTAACTTGTTAGTTGTTGGTATTTCCTTCGATTCTCTTTCAAATACATTAGATATCAGAATATTTTAACTGATTGTTACGTATTTCTTGTGCAGGGAGCCCAAGAGGCGGTGAACATGTACGACAACTATGAGATCCGCAAGGGCAAGCACATCGGAGTGACGATTTCTATCAACAACCATCGCCTGTTCGTCGGTAACATTCCTAAGAACCGCGGACGCGACGAGTTGTTGGAGGAATTCACCAAACATGCCCCTGGTCTCACAGACGTCATTATCTACACATCGCCTGATGATAAAAAGAAAAACCGTGGCTTCTGTTTCCTCGAATATGAATCGCACAAGGCAGCTTCACTGGCCAAACGTCGCCTCAGTACAGGCCGCATTAAGGTGAGACCCGTTTTTTCGCTCATCTTTAGAATGCCGTAGAAGTGCTTTATGTACGGCCGCAGCACGCGGCTGTTTATCGATGAAAAAAATATGAAGACACACTTATAGCAAGAAGAGAAAGCGAATAGCGACGAATAAAGGTACTATAATAGTTATGACTAAACTACGATTAATAGCTTCAATTGAGTTTCAACGACTTATCCCGAGCTACCGGTTGACAGTAAAAAATTCGCGAACAATTAAATTGGAATATTCTACCATTACTAAAGTGATAATTAATGCATTCCTACTTAGTTGTCCATAAACGCATCAAATCTAACGCCAGCGCATTTCATCCGTTTCAACTTATACCCTTGAAACCAGGTGTGGGGCTGTGATATCATTGTGGACTGGGCAGACCCTCAGGAAGAACCCGA
Organism: Varroa destructor; assembly: GCF_002443255.2. Taxonomy (NCBI): domain Eukaryota; kingdom Metazoa; phylum Arthropoda; class Arachnida; order Mesostigmata; family Varroidae; genus Varroa; species Varroa destructor. The sequence goes on from NW_019211456.1 coordinate 43,950,104, forward strand.
TTCAGAGACAATGTCCAAAGTGAAGGTGTTGTATGTACGCAACCTCACTCAAGATGTGAGTGAGGAGAAGCTCAAAGAAGCCTTTGAGGAATTTGGAGGTAAAGTGGAACGCGTAAAAAAGATTCGTGACTATGCGTTCGTACACTTTGAGGAGCGTGATGAAGCGCTAAAGGCCCTGGAAAATAATAACGGCCGCGAGGTAAGCGAGTGCCATTAATAAATTTCCGCGCAACAAGTGTGGGATGAAAACGTTAATTCCAATTATATTCTTAATTATATAGGTCAATACAATTATTCATCAATGTCTGTTTTTGTTTTCTTTAGATTAGTAATTTCGTCTTGCTCGTTCATCCTGTGTATATATAGGTGGGCCAGTTATCGGAAAGACAAATGACAAATTAGGGTAAATAAAATCTCAGCTCTTCTTAGGCGTGTTTAAAGACTGATGTCCTTTGCGACTAGTAAAATAAAAGATACTAACTGCGTTGTCTGCCAAAACGATAAGCCTGCCAGTAACAGCATGGGCAACTCTTTATTTCGTTTAATTCATTTAACTTGTTTATGTTTTAGATGGGTGGTGCACCGATGGAGGTCTCCCTAGCGAAACCACCATCGGATAAGAAGAAGCGTGAAGAAGTCCTTCGTAACCGTGAGAGGCGCATGATGCAGATGTTCCAAAGCCGGGCAATATATGGCCGGGAGGCTGACTATCGTCTCATTGGCCACCTTGGACCTCATCCCCCACTTCCGCACCCACCGCCCGCACTTCGCGGCGCCGGACACCCGCCCAGGGGACCGCCTCATCCACATGCGCATGCTGGACGCGCACCGATTCCTCCGCGACCTTATGGCGGTTAGTATTGTAATTTCGTATGTTTGCGTGCCATTATATGAATCGTTCGTTGGTTGAAATGGTTTCTTTGCATCGTTATTATCAGTTTCGTTCAGTTTTATCCCCTAGACGATGCGTCTAGCCGGCGTAACGTCGAATTGGTTTCACAGCACCATATCAACCCACTTTATTCTTTGGTTGAATGTCTACAACAACTACATAGCATTTTGGTAGGTCGGTGTAGTTAAGTGGGTTAGTTAATACTCACACATTTATGTAAAATGTAACATCAGGTGTGAAGGGTTCGCTTTATATACGCATGTAGCCTTCATATCATATAATGGGTACCACTTGAACTATCAGCGTTTTCTTAACTTATTAACGACAGTAGGCTTCAACAAAACCAATCTGTCATAAATGAAACTTCGAGCCCAACAAACCTTATAGCTAATAAGCCTCGTGCCAGCGTATCTAGTGACTTAACTGTTCTTGTATATATATATATGTATATATATATATATATATATATATAGACCTGATATATAAGAGAAATATGAGGATTGTAGATTCATCGGTGTTGCTTCTGATAATTACTATAAATCCAGCAAGATATCTACGCTGTGTCAAAGATGTCATGGCCTTATCGCTTATAGTTCTGTTCTGTGATAGCCGCCGTATGCGTATGCGGGTGACCCTGATGAATCGCTCTTTCACTTGTTTTGCATGAAAGCTTGTATAGACGGATGAATAGATGAATGAATGAACGAATGAACGGACAGGCAGATAGCTGGTCCTGTTGATTTTTCGCTCCCCTTTCTGGGTATCGTTATTGATTTTAATCATTGTAATTGATATTGGTGTATATGTTAATAGTAAAAACAATGATAAGCCTCGCAGTCATTTTTACGTTGTAGTCTACGTATTTGATGTAATTTTGTGTTCATGGTGTTCTCTCCCCTTTGCTTTTGTTCTTCATGTTGATATCGCTGTGATCCGTTGTGGTACGAACTGTGTTATGCTACTATTGTTGCTGCTGCTGGCGCGTTGCTGTTCACTAACCTCGAACTCGTTGTGGTTCTTCTGATCTTCTTCCTCTTCTGCTTTTTTGATCACTTTGTTTCTTTTTTCATCTTCGCGTCCCCTTTTTCCGTCCTCTCTCTTTATCTTTACCCTCCTGATCGATCAATCTTCTTATCCTTATCTTTTTCTTCCTTTCCTTGCTCCTTTCCTTTGTTCTTTCTCGATTCCCTACGAACGATGCTATTGTATACAGATTACTACGGCTACGGTTTCGCGGGCGGCAATGGCTACGGTGGGCCGGGGCCGGAATTCTACGAAGACTACTACAACTATCCGGACTACTATGACTACTCAACGTCACATAGCCGAGGCCGCACCAACGACGGCCAGGGCGGCCGAGTTCGCAAGACCAACACGTCGGGCGGCGGCAGCAATCAGAACAGCAACTCGAAGTCCGCCAACAAGAGTCAGGCAGCCTCAAGCTGATCTGCTTACCGCCACAGCGCCGCCGGCATCAATATTCATCAACAAGAACAACAACAACATGCAGGAGAACGCTTAGCGGCGGCAGCGACAACGACATCAATGGCGGCGGGGGCGTCCGCGGCCGTGGCGGCGAAAGCGTCTGCTTTTGCTGCTGCGGCTGCAGCCTCCGCAAGGGCGGCGGTGGCGGCATCAGCAGCGGCAGCAGCTTCTGCAGCGCCCGCGGCTGCGCTAGCGGCTGCGGCACGCATGCAGCGGCAGCACCAACAGGATCTGCGTCGGCGATTCGGCGGCAGTTTCGATAGCGGCGTCTATCCCGGGAGCATGACGGGCAGCACCGTGATCAGCAGAATGATGAACACGAGAAGGAGTACTATTCGTAACAATTACAACAACTGCAGCAACAATATAAATAATAACCACTACTACAGCAACATCGTCAATAATAACAACAATATCAACAGAGTTAACAGCTACAACACGACATCGGTATTCGGCAATCGTTGCACGACCTGCGTGTCATTAATTGGCAATGGTACAATTAGTGACTGTTGTCGCCGCTGCTTCTTGCGTTGTTCCGGTGGAAGCAGTTGTCACGGCTGCATTTCCCCGTTCACATCAGCGTCGGCGGCTGCAGCTGCGAAAGTTACTGCAACTGCAGCCTTGCTGACGTATTGCGGTGGCGGCGGTGACAGATGGTGGTGACCGCACGGATCGACGGACGACTAGCTGACGAAAAGACAGACAAACAAAGAGAGCGAGAGAGAGAGAGAGAAAGAGAGAGCGAGCGAGCGAGAGAGAGAGAGAGAGAGCGAGAGAGAGAGAGTGAAAAGACAAAAATTGAGGGAACTTTTTGTGGGAATTGAGGAATCTGAGTAATGGAAAAGACAGCGCTGAACCAAGTTACCGTTCGTTGAAACCGATCATATAATGTCTTTGTATTCTATTGATGATTATATTGATGATGCTGATGATCCTTGACGGTCATTTACCGTCTCCTACCGTGTGTGGAGGGTCGTCATTTGATGGGATCGCGCACAAGCTAATTCCTACTCGTCGTCCATAACAAAAACACTAACAGAAAGTCAGACCAAGAAAGAGAAAAGAAATGACAGATTGTATTAGAGGGAATACGACGGGCATCATCTAGACGAGACACAGGCAGTCTCTGCTTTGTCTTGTCATCTGATTTTGTCATTCATAGATGTCACTGCTCGACCGCCCGACCGACCGCCCGCCCACGCGCCCGTCGTGTTCGCCTCTACGATTTACACTTGACATATGCTTGTGAGGTGCGAATGTATTTGACACTATGAGCAAATGAGCCTTGTGTATGTTCTGGCGCGTACTCGCGTAGCGGTCTACGCGATAATAATGATAAAAGATTAAAACGGCTACACCGATGGTGATGATGGAAACGGGACGGGTAGATTTGGACACGTGCGGAGCTGGCTACGGAAACGACGATGCGTCGCCAGTCAAGCCTTCCCTCCATACAGCCGAGATAATAAAAGCAGTATCATGATCACCGTAATTATTTGACAGAAAACTACAACAGCCTCAAAAGCCACAGCAGAATCTTCAGTTACTTGGCATGCACTTGAAGACCAGTAAAACAATCTTTTTCATCGTCAATCCGCCCACATTCTAAGATGGCGCTTATATATACTATAAGATAGCTAAAGATTGTTGATAAAATTATGGCAACTGTCACTACAGTTCGAAATCAGTGAAGACAGAAATGGATGACAGGGAAAAGTAACAGCCGCTGTCATCGTGGCCGTGGTTAGCACTAGTGAACTGTGTGATTCCCTCCCGACCCACCAGTGGCGCTAAGCTACCTCAGCTCGAAAACGCTAATACCTACTAATTGTAAGCTGCTGCTTGTGCCGCTGGCCTGCTGTAGTAGTTGTCATGCGGATGAAAATTTTCTGACCCACAGGCAAATATTCAAACAGAGAAGGTGAAAAAGAAAGGGAAAAGGGATAACAATGTGACACGATAGATTGATCAATCACCGGGTCGATCGCGACAAGCACGATCACTGCAACGACGACGACGACGACGACGACGACGACGAACCATCACCGCTGCCCACTTCCGCTCCCTTTATAAATATTACCACTGTATATTATTACAAATTGAGACGTACTCGTTCTGCTGTTTCGAAAATATTGATAATAATGATAATGATGAAACATAAGGATGGTGATGATATGATAACCATGTCCATTATAACGATGGTGAATGACAGACGGGGCAGGAGGCAAAACTACTGATGCTGCTACTGGTGCAGTTAGATGTCGTTTACGACAGGACATGGCATGGTAGCCGTTCATTTGCCCACGCAGATGTGACTATCACGACACATAGCCAGCAACAACGTTATGAACAAACATCCGATTCTGAACCATTCTGAACCCCTTTCCGACTCCATGTGCAGTGAAAGAGTCTCCTCTCGGCAACTGAATTCGCCAGGTCTTCTTCCGTCCGTTTCCATGGCTCATTCCTTGTCAAAATGTTTTCTTGCTTCTTTCGCGTGATCCCTGCCGTTGTAGCTCACCACATGCCACTGACCGCCATCCGACTTCATTCATGACAGGCGAATAGCAATCAGTTCACGTTTCTAATTGAGCTTTTTATTAGTGTCATGTATAGATACACATTGCTCCTGCCAACCAATGCCATAATAATACGGGTTTTAATACCATGACTATGTTCCTCTATAGATATGACATTTTTTATTGACGTAATTAGGAACAGAGCAACCACGAAGGAGATAGCAATGATTACGACCGCAGTATGGTTCTTACGTCAGATTAGATTAGTAGCGGTAGTAGCATGGGCAACCATTACTTTGGCGCTTTTACCTTATTTATAATAGATAATTCTACCATAAGTCTACCGTTGTGATTTGACTGATCTATCGAACGACTGATTATTAACCATAGCTATCAATATATGTCCGTACACGATGTAGCTGTGTATATTATACCATTATTACTGTAGTAAAATTTATAGGCGAAAAGATCCACTAATGCTTTGGCTATGTTTGGTGCTCAGCTCATGTGCTCACCTTTTTCATGCAAAAACAATGATGGTTTCTTAAAATTTGGATAAAGTCAAAGGCGCACGTAAATAATTAAGCTGTAACTGTGCGCAGGAATCATGAGTACTTCTCATTAGATCGTAACTAAGCGACAAAGAGCCTAAAAACGATGCTCTTTGATGTACGGATACGAGAAGCCCGCAACTTATATATACATATATATATAAGGTTATATAGGATTTTTTGGCTGATAGTTTTAAAATGGCATTTGAAATTTGGGAGGAGCAATGTAATCGGTGCGATCGCTCGGACAACTGAACCTGCGACTAAAAAACCGGGGGGGGGGGTCGCTGGTCCAAACCCCGCCATCGACATTTATTATACAGCAGGTGTCATTAAATAAAAAAGAAAATAATATAGTTTGTGCCGTATAAATCGTTACCCACAATAAAATATATCAATATACGCAATAAGGTATGATAAAAAGGGACAGCATGCTTAACTGGTGGTTAACGGTGCAGGGGCGAGGGTCTGAAGGAAAACGCAGTTCAGAAAAAGGCCTGGAGCCTACACGGTTTAGTCACACGGGTACCAAGGTGATATGCATACAACATTAGCATAGTACTAACGTAAAACAAAGGAATGAATGTGCTGGTAGGACGTGAGGAGGACCGAAAAAGGACAGGTTCGTTCTTTTTCGAATTTGAAAAAGTGTTACAATCATTAAGATATCTGACGCTAAGGTTAATAGCTTGTGGAGTAGACTCGTTAGACTGCAGAGTTCTCAAACTGCCTCGGTCAATACGCTAGTGTTTGTAGCATTACTGCATCTAGATGAGCATCGTATCTTTGTAAAGACCTTCGAAACCAACTGAAAATAACACTACGGTCACTATGGATTTATAATTATGTAGATAAATGGGTAATTTCAAACGTGCAGACATCGACCTTTAACGCTAACTAATCGACAAGATTTAAAGAAACACACGTCTGGATGAAATGACAAACAAAAGTCGAAGCTAGGACATCAAAGCATCTCCAGCAAGACAACTATTGAACGCTGAATTGCAACGGTTCTGCAGGTCGGGCCCATCCCGATGGTGCAGGCAAGTTTCTTCTGATTGACCACAGGCACATTTCTTTAAATATTAATTATGTTATCGCGTTAATTGCCAGCTGTCATTGGTTAAGCTTATCTCCTTCCATTATTAACTCTCTAGTTCTTATCCGCTTTAATGGATTTATGAGTAACAATCCTCTCATTTATAACGTTACCTATAGTAAACTAACTTGTTTTCATGCCAGCTTGCTTTGTTCAAATATAACTGAAAAGGAACGAACTTCATGCGCAACAGAATTCGTTAACAAAATGATTACAGGAGTGTTCGAATGAAGTTTACTCCGAAGCGTCGAATGTAAATGTATTGTGTTAATATCGCCAACGTTTTTTGTTTATAAACATTATATAAATGTGTGTATGGCGGAGCTGAATTATGCGAGAGAGAACAATTGTGCTAGCTTTCCGTACACTGATTAGGTGAAAACGTTTGAAAAAATAATGATTAATAAGCCTCTCTTGCTTCTGCGTTTTGTTCTATTTGCCTCTATAGGAATGGTGTGGCAAAACAACGCCAGAGTTGGATACAACCATATGCAGCGATTCCCTACCCCGCTTCGATTTAGCAATAGGGGGTCGACTAAACAGTTAAACGGTGCCTATGCATGGGGGGCAAATTATCCCTTCCAGCAACGAAAAGCCCCGCTACGCGGAGCAGCGCCGTTGTATTTCAATCGCACACGTTTAACCGCATAGAGGATTGCTGTCTTGCGCCTGTCAAGACAACCGGTAGCTGTGCGTGTCGACCATTAAACCTACAGTTTGTTCGTATGTTAGGACGTTTCGAAATACGTAATCAGGCCAACGTAACCGAACATAGCAAAACACCTGATCAGGACAGTATATAATAATTTAATAGTGTACGTTAAATCTGCTGAACGTTACACCTCTAATATTCAGAAACCAATAGATACATTAGAGGTGAGGAATTTATATTGAAAACAGGAGCATATCATTATGTCCTCAAGGAGAATTCTGGCAAGTACAACTCGGTTGTCGGTTAAAGGGGGACATACATGGATTTTCTGCTTTTGGAAAGTGCATGTATGTAAAGAGCCCACCCAACATCGGGGCTCTTGAGAAGCTCGAGTTAAAAAAAAAATTAGAGGAACAGCGGCTGAATGGTGAGAGAGGTTTGCTTCCTTCCTTGTATAGTCGGTGTCGTGTACAGCATAGTAGTATGACAACATCCATCGTATTATTATTATTACATTATACATTGTAATCACACAATAAAGACACGGAACGAGGTACAGTAGAAAGGGCAACAACAATCGATTTATTCGTAGTAATGTGTCATTCGTATAATTAGTCTCATTATACAAATGTAACGGCCTTTTGTGTGCCTACACAGTTCGTCCGCCTACTTTGCAAAAACATGGCCAAATTCGAATCCGTCTTCGTATTCTAGTACTGGAAAATTTTTGTTGCTGTTGCCATTTCTGGTGTTCATGCTTTGACCCCGCCCTCCGATCGGCCCCCGCCCTGAAATATATGTATATATATATATATATATATATATATATATACGTGTATGTAGGGGAGTAAATGCTTCCAAATATGACGGCGGACAACGTACATCACATCCGTTTGTGATTTTCATGGGTAGAGTGGTGACTGCGTCAGCCACACGTATTGAGGCAGCAGCAGACGACGATGATGATGATGATGACAACAACAACAACGTATGCAGAAGGGAATCGAGGAGAAAACGAAAAAAATGAGACAGTTTGAAGAACGTCGATACCGTTGAAATCACCTCGTGTAATTGGTCAGACCACAGTTCTGACATTGGGCAGCTCGCGCACAGCCGACGCGGTGGCGGGGTCAGAGTAAGGTGTTGTGCAGGAGATTATGAATATGATGGTAATGACAGTATAATGATATTATTCGCTTTAAACATGAATGATAACAATACTGAACAGACAAACAGACGAACAGACGAAACAAACAAACAAACAAACAAAAAATAAACATGCACAAAGGTGACGATGACTGATTAATTCATACCAAACAATATACGTGACCAGACCGAACCGGAGAAACTTCGAAATGGGAGATGTAGACGAAGCAACAACTACAATATGATAAAAAGAAACCTTATTGCGTGAAAAAGAAGATACGCAAAGATCGAGAGAAAAAACGGAACATGTGGACGACGTCAGTAAGACTAAACATAATAAAAGTTAGTGGTCAATGAAAAAAAAATAATGCTGATCGTAGCGTGAACGAAACAAGTCGCGTAGAACAAATCGAAAAAGAAATAAAGAAAGAAAGTCGGAAGAAGAAGAAGAAGAAAAAACGCATACAAACTATAACAGCGTTGAGTTGTCCAGCGCAGGGGATAAATAGGGGCACGATCGAGCCTCACTGTTCCGGAAGGCTCCCGGCAAAACAAAAAAAATGGAACTAAAACCGAAACTGAACTTAAAACTGAAAATCCATCGGTTTTTTTTTGATGCCAAGTTACAAACAGTTAACATTATACCTATATCTATATACGTCTAACTAATCTAATCGATAACTGAAAATTATAAGCCAGATAGAGCCAACCAAGCAAAAAAACCAATCGTGACATCATCAAACAACTACGAAATGAAAATGAGATAGCAAATAAGCTCATTATAATAATCATACTATATAATTATAATATTCATAATATCGTATTCGTTGTCCTAATGCGCGTTGTTCATTCGATGGTGACGCTATGATAACAGTATCGATCGATCCATGTTGATGGTGATGACAATTGTAATAGTAACTCGCTGACGATGAACGGCGATGATGGCGGCGATAATTACCACTACTACACACAGTATCATAATAATTATAATGATAATGACGATACAGTTATTATACTGATTATTAATTATGATTAAATACAACTACAATTACTACCTAATATGAATTCTACCTATCTATCAATGTAACTCTATTAATCTACGAATGATAAACGAACTCAAACAACCAGCCGATAAAGAAACAAAACTCTATAATAATGAATATACAATATAAACAAAAAAAAACACTGTTTTTCGAGGAGCAGCAGCTGAAAAATTCATGCAACAGAACGCAACAACAAACACACACAAGAACAACAACACCAATAACAACATACATGACATTATTGACGATACATAAACATCATAATACTGATGAGAGGTAAATATGTAAGCGATACACGACGAGAAGCGAAT
>NW_019211456.1:43959901-44083623 GCF_002443255.2 Varroa destructor
GTATATATATATATATATAAAATATATATATATAACACGCCGACGTGGACGAATATGGTGATGATGGTAACGATGATAAAAACCATATAAATACTGTGTCCCTATAATGATGGCACGACTCCTTTCACGAAGGAAAAATAATATTAAAGAAGCTGAAAGTGGAACAGGAGTTTAAATAGATGCACAGATAATACGAAGAGGCTATAAATGATAGAAAGAAATGATATATTGCGTATGTTAGACAATAGAGAAAGACAGATGGAAATATATATGGTAGTATTGACAATAACAGAGACATGAGCGCGAGAGGTGCAGAGAGACTGGAAACGTCGATTTTAATTGTTATAAAGACCAATGGTGCGTGATGGCGCCGAGACCCTTGGGAGGGTACGTTGTCAGACATGTACGAAAGCCGAACGAAAAAACAAAATTGAGTGAAGTTGTCGCAGAGTCAGAGTCTATACATTTCACGTTGAAGCTTGAACGCTGATGCGGGAAGCTGGTTGGTTTGACCCTGTCGGTAATCATACGATTGATCATTAGTAAGTAAAGTATATTAACGGTAATAATTCGTACTATAGAAAAACAATGGTGAAACTGTGACCGCATATGAGAGAAAAGAGCGAAACATCGAATTATCATCATACCAAGATTCATCCGTTGACGACAGATGGACAACGGGCGCCCCGGGGCAACCCGCAACAACTACGAGACAAACTCAACAACTTCGACAACAACATCAAGATAACATATAAATATGAACAACAACAACAACAACAAAAAACAAGAACATTTGCATCTACCGCTACAAGCACAAACATCAATTTATATATTATTGGCCTGCTACTACCTGAATATATTCGATCATATTTTACCCGATCTCCTATTGGTTTTATTTCTGCTTATTAAATACGTACAACATTTTGTCTTGTGTACGCCCATACATATTCTGTAACCTTGTATTTAGCGATAGGAATGATAGAGAAAGGTGGGAGATACGGGTGTTCTAATAATAAGTCCAAATTGGTAAGGGCTCGCGTTGTTGGCATTGACAACAGCTGATCAGCAAAAAATGATGTGAACTAGTTTAGGGTAAGGTAATCAAAACTGACATACGAAAATGTGGTCGGCGTCTCAAAATGTTTAATAGTCATACAGATAATAGAAGTAATATTGCATAAAATTGATAAAAGATAGTCGGATCGACGTTATTTAATATTGGTCGATGGATCGTACGATTAATTAGAGCAGAATATAATGAGATTCTAATATAAGAGAAATATCAGATAATTGTTTGGCTGCTAAATAATGGCCAATTTTACTAGCGCAAATTAAGCCGTACCATAAATCGCGCGTAATTGCACCTGTGTGAATTTAGTTGAACTTCCAGTTCGATTTGCGGACGATCTGCAAGATGGGTGTTTTTTTTTCGATACAGATGGAATACTCGGAAAAAATGCGCGTCTGTAACTAACTATGCTTCAAATTAATGGACAGAAACATAGGAAAACACAGGAAAAGCATAAACCCCTTTTACTTCATCGGGTCTGAACAAATTAATTGGTGACTTACTTGAAAAGCTCGCAACTGCGCGATCGATTTAGTCTATGACTTACGATTAAACCCTTTGGTTGTCAATCACTACGATGAAATATCTAGTTATAGTAGCCTAAGAAAGCAGGCGAAGTGTTGATGAGCTTCGCAATGCATTGGAGCGTCGATTTGGTCAGTTCGAACGTTGCAAGCCCTAGAGATTGCTTGTGAATGTGGACCAATATTAAAGTTGATTATGACGAAGCGTTTAATAATAAAAATATGCTGATATCACAGGTAGCCAATGAGTGGCGTAGGGGAATCTACCTCCAACAGAGAAGCATGTTAATTCCCGCTGACAATGGATCCTAACTGGGCCATATTTGATATATACATTTACTTTAATATGAGATGTATGTATGTAGATTTCGAACGAGCATGATTAGATCATTGCAACGCAGCCTTTCGTGCAAGCGTATCGGACTTACACCTGTCAAAACTGCGTGCATTAGGGAATCTTTGGTAGTAGAATACAGCAGTACTGCACGACTTATGCCTGTACTCCAGCCAAATTCGTCACACTTATAATCATCTACAGCTTAATTCTAGCAGAGACCTAATAACAGGAATAAAGCATTGGTTATATTGTATAACCTTTGTCCTATTCGGGTTCTACATACATCGCTTGTACTGATCTCGATTAACGTGTGTTCATGTGTGTAGCTGGACTGGCGATTACGTACCATTCTGACTCGATCTGCTCAGCTTGTTAGTCCCTCAGCAACGATACCAGGATTAAAGTTGATCAACTATTATATTTCAACCAGCAGAAAACCTTTCGAGATTTTGGGTTATTAATTAAAAAAAGGATCGACTGCAGATTAAAGTCGTTTTGAATATACCTAAACGACACGACGTGAGTGTGCGAGTGTACGTATGCCTATCGCCGATTCGACAAGCGTCAGACTGCTGTAAATGATCCGCGGCTTCGCGTCAGAACACAAGCGAAAGTTTAGGTCTTGTCTGATGTTCTGGTATGGCTGTGACCAAAATCAAGCTTTCTTCTAACGGCGAGCATTGAAACACGGTTATTACGCCGGTTATTTATTTCTGTGTAACATACACTTACTGCGTGCACGAGACAAGCAGTGTTTGGGAAGGCAGGATTCTTTTAATGCGCGTAATTAGAATGATCGAAGACAAAAAGGTCGGTCAATTACTACAAGCAAAGCAATGAGCACGTTTAGCCCCCCCCCCCTAAAATTGCATGGCTGTTATTCTCTCAAGGCGTGTCAAGGTAAAACCTTGTGAATTTGAGCACGAAAATTGCGCTACGGAGAATATACCTATCAGTCTACCCATTTACTAAAACATACATGCATATATATAGATATATATATATATATATATATATAATAATCAAACAAAATTATACCATTATCAATTAACCAGAACCATGTGAAAAATGCGGACGTGATCAGCCCAACTGAAAAAAGATCGCTAGAACTTAACAAGGCCTGCTTCGGGATCTTGGCGAAGCCAATAGTCGAGTGACACCAAACGAAGGCGTCAGTTACAAACATTAAAGAAGAATAACGAGCAGTCTACAGATGCCTCCTAGTACGGGGTATTTTTGTATTCGGGAGCATACTGTCAATGCCATATTCTAGTGGGCTGAAAGCGTTTGTATTATATTATAGTTTTATTAAATGATTAACGTATTGTATCTTGCATCCATATTTATAATTCTTAATGTTCGTTGAGGCTACTGACACAATTATGACATCGTAGTAAGACATTTACCCATTTATCTTCAATGGCTGCCCTTATTAGCGAAAAAGATGAGTCAATTGACCTACGTTGAAGTGGGAAAAACGGCACCCAGAGCAGCAATCATAAGAGTAACGGAAGCATCGGACGCAATACTCGTAAATATTTGTTTATAGAAATATTCCATGAAATTTCATGATTTATTGTACGACGACAACGACACGTTTACACACGACTGACATCCATGACTTCACTATAAGTACGCTCACCATGTTGCATCAATGGATAACGATCAGTAAAATGGTGAATCTAACGGTTTCTCACGACATGTAGGCTTTGATATGGACGAGTTGTTTGATACGTTATGCGCCCTATACAGTGTGTAAAATACAGAACTCTTACACAGCTCGAACAAAACCGGAAAAGTGTCATTTTTCTGATTTGCAACAAAAACTTGAACAAAAATCAAGTAGAACACAAATCATGTCAGAAGCAAGTTGTCAGACCAATTAGAACAAGTGAATTTCGTCGAGTAAAATCATGATTAGTATACTAATAGCATAAAAAGCCGTCAGACGAATATTTTATTTACAATAGCAAGTAACGCGGGTATACAAAAAGGTATAGCGCAGCGTTCTGACATAGCGACACGCCTACTTTCGGCAAGCGGGACGGCAGCGCTTAAAATTTTATTAATCGCATTGGTATTGAGCATAAGAGATGCAAGTAATGTCAAAACAGCAAAATTTCCATAGTAGCAAAAGACCTAATCTATAAATTTACATTACCATTATTACTACTATACTACCATCCTTAATATTATAAATGCTAAGGTTATAATTTAACATATAGTTATGAATATGCGCTTATCACAATTATAATTATTAGTACTATTATGAATAATTAGTATCATGAATATTGTAAACCAATGGTGATTATATCTATCTATCGCATTTAGCCAAACCTATATCAAGAATAACGATATACGATATAAGAATCCCTGACACTGATCATAATATTGATAACCCGATACGTTTACGCTGAGCAAAGCTAAAATAACGACGTATAATAATAACGTTTAGAGGGAAGACATAATAGTTATATTGTACACCCAAAAAAAAAAAAGAAAAGGAACTGAGATGAAAATTCTATTTACCCTGTGCTATAACACACCGATCCGTACATACAACCTTATGTGAATGTATATTCCCCACCTACGGCCGTTAACGTAAGGCAGAGGCAAATTATACAACTAATAAAAATGATGCTTAAAAATTTACAGAACATAAAAAATGGTGGACGAAAATGAGATCGTTTCTGGAAAAGGCGCCGTGACAAGATCGATGGTGTTGCCAGTTGCCCTAGGGACACCTGTGGTTTATGCTTTCCTTTGAAAATGTGGTAATAAACTTATCAGATGGAAGGGAAAATATATCGATCTTGAATCTTCCATCTGAAAGTTTGCGAAGGGCGACCGAAGTTTGTACACTCTTCATACGGGCAGGCGAACTCTTTCTGCCAAACAGAAGAAATACGAAATGTGAAACAGGGCAAAAACTGATGCAGTTGAGAGAGCGAACGTCAAACAGAGAATGCGCCCTGTTGACAACCATGACAAGCCTTGCCGGCGCTTGATATTTCTGTGTATAAATAAAGATGGCTATTGTGTGCTCATAATAAAATATCATCTTGCAAAAAAAATGACAAAAATTAACTATATACGACCATGTGTGTTCATTTTTTAAATCAGGGAGGGTTAAACGTTAGATACTAATTATGTTAATATTTATTATTCACACCTGCTGTTAGGCAGACCGTGCATAGTGCTTGAAAATATAAACGTAAAACTTGAAATATAGTCGTAATCATAGAAACATGATATCGAAACACGATATAGGCACGATCCGTAATATAAGTCGAATTCATTGTGGCATTGCGTGAAGTTGGCGCGATGACCTGAACACCAAGCCCCTTGACTAGGGATTGCTTTTCAAATTCCATCAAGTACAATACTACATAACCTATGTGAATAAAGAAAGTTAGCGTTATGTATAGTAAAATATATTTGAGTATGCATGTGTAGCCATGAAAACGACAGGAGCCTCAGTTAGGATTCAAATACGTACACTGCATAGAAGTCTTTTCGTAGATAACTGTCACATGATCAGTGATAAGCGGTTTTCCATTGTCACGTTCGAACAAATTGCTGTTTAATAATATCTATTACACTGTTCTTCTCATCTGGTACGTATATACACATTTTATTTGGTTGATGAAAATTCGAAAAGACACATAGTTTATGGCAACGCCAACATTGATTATCGCGATTTCAGCGGATCCTTGACCTCCATACGTTGCTTCATATAGCTCTCTGTTTCGAGTCTTATGTCCAGTATCGCCGTTTGGCACATCACCAAATGGTGGCTCCCGAAACTAAACGAGGTTAGCAACCAACTACGTTACCCATTCAGCTATCATCAAGGTGATAAACTTATGTCTACATTCGTAGAATCCACTTTTTTTTGCTCTCCCACGATATAAAGCATTTTTCAAAAACAAAATCCAGCGATAAGTCCTATATGAACAGCGATATTTTTGCGAGGAGGTGACAAAGTTAGGGTAGCCTTGTGCCGTGCGCTGTACACGTGTAAGAGACTCAAAACATCATTGAGATTATTTAGTTGCAACTTCAAAAAAACGAAGTCTTCTATGCAGTGAGCTGGGATCTAATGTACTTTAAGGTAAAATAATTTAAAGCTGGTAGCGACTGAAGGAAGATGGGTATTACTGATAGCAGATACCTCTGCTATTGTTTTTTTGCAGCTCTCCGTGACTTTCACCATTGAGCGAAAGAAGTGGTCTAATGTAGGGAGATTGTTTACGTAGGCGAGGGGCAATCCCGCAAGAGGCAGCGCGTCTTAAAAGGCGCTCTCCCCTCCTTTCCTAGAGTTCATTATCTCTGTCTTTGTCAAACTCAAGGTTAAGTCGAGCATTACGGACATTATGTGCAGTCTAGCTGACGCTTGATGGATTGAGAAAACCTGCTACCACAGTTAATTAGGTCATCAGCATAGGTTATTTTCATAAGGTTCCTGGGCCCTCGGGCCCTTGCTGATAGATCCCTCAAAAGTTTACGGAGCAATTGAAGGCTTAAGTTACACCCTTGCGCGAGTACGGCGGCTTGACGGAAGCGTGAAAGGTTATCAGTTTGTTTTTAAAGGATAACCATTATAATGGCTAAAGATTTTTGTGGGACCCTTTTTGTTGTCAAGAGTCTCAGAAAGACGCCGCTTGACGCCGAATCGAAGGTTCCCTTAAGCCTCGGCGAAGACGGCAAATAGTGGCAGCGCCGGCTGGTAGAGCTTTACACGCTATTTTGATTGACCGGTCACGTGAAAAGTTGTAGTGCTCCTTCGGAATGACGCTAGCGATTTCTAGAAATCGACTTAATCGTTTCATTACTAGGGAGGTTAGCAGTTTGTAGTACATACTTTTCTAATAACTACAGCAAGACGTTGGCAACAGGTTAGAGCTTCTTTTAGCTTGAGAGATGATTAGAAGCACGGCGGCTGGTCACTGGGCGTTTAGGGCGCCTTTTCAAAGGCACTCGTTAAACAGCGCCATCTAGCAAGGGGGTAAATCCATTCTTCAGGTGCTCGTTCCTTATTTGATTTGGACTTTGTACTTTATCAGGATAAACCTCCAAGAGCTTGTACATAAATGACCCTGGACAATGTTCGTCATTGAAATGTCAGGCTGATCGGGCACGAAGTCGCGGTCCATCGGGAAAGCTATTTGTATGGCCATCGCTCAGCTCCTCAAACCAAGTTTATTTCTTGCTGTTTGAAATGACTCCATCGTTTCAAGGCGTAGTTCTTCCTTCCAGGCAGTCTTCAGGTGGGATACGGAAAATTTCATTCTGGAATATAACCCCGCAATGAGCTTGCATTCATTCTAGGTTCCCCTAAGAAGGCAAAAGAGTGCATTAAAACATGCGCGGTTATGATTTCTAGCACGATAAAATTGAATGAACCGTTATAGGACACCAATCAGTTGCCACGCGTAGTTTTCGAAGCTAATGGAATCCGCCTTAGGTAGCATTTCGTCAACAAGCTCATTCAGGATTTCTAGGTTCAAGCGTCGCAAGCGGGGCTTTTTCTCTTTGCGAAAATGAAGATGAGCAGCACCTTAATGCCAATGGCGACGAAGACGTTAGCACCGAATTAAGGCTCCGTTCTGAATTAATAAGTCTCACGGAGAAAGTTTAGCATACGCTTGCCGTAAAGCGTCAGTGATCGAGATTTCGTTGTAACCTACATAGGTCTGTATATGGAAGGTTTACAATTCAGCAGCAAAAATCGGTTAAGGTATGGCATAAGATTAGCCGTTGAGAACGATGGAAATTATGAGCTGTACAGCATGCAGTTCGTTTAGCAGTTCGTTGACAAAAATAGACATCGATTTGTTTTACGGCAAACGCATTTAAGCTACTCCTACTACAGACTCATTATCAGATCCATGCAGGACAACTACAAGTGGCTGAAGATCATCCACCTAGTAATTGACTTCACAACTGAAGTGTTCTGTAAACCTGCAAAACAGAATAGTTGTCCTACAGCTTGAATATGGTTGTGACTTACGTCTCAGTCAGCATAAACTGGTTTGTCTTCAAGTGTTCAAGGTGTGAAAAGCAACAGCGCTTCCGTGCTCTTAGAACTTCACTGAGCGAATTTTAGTGTATCGAGGATTTCTGGCTTTATTGGATGCGTGCTTCGAGATAATATGGACAATGGATATAACACAATAGTGCAAGCATTGGCACGAACTTTACATGACAATTTGACAGAGCAAACATTGAATCAGAAAGCATCATCGATTTTTTTATGCAATAACTCTAAAATGTATTTGTAAAATAATTGTCGTAGTTCTTACCGATTACTCATATGTATATATAGGTCTTTTTTGTTTTGAGAACCACCGAATGGGGCGTTGTTTGCTATTTTTGATAGCGCGTATATATTTTTATACCATATGAGAAGTCAAATGCTTGTCAACTAAAAAGATTGAGCTTAGACTCAAAAAATAAATGATAGCTTGACTGAGCAAAATTAGGGCCTATAGTGAGAGGAATGATTTAAACTCTCGGATAAGAGCCATTACTTTTTTTTTATAGGGCTACAAGATGAGTGTAGTTATTCGTTGCATCATTTTTTCATTCATTGGGATGCCTTGTAATTAAGGTTTATTTCCAACTGACCGCGTTTTTTACAATCCTGTATGCGACGACCATCCTCAGATCACACCATTATTCTCACAAGCTTACTTAACTCGGATTACAAAATTCTAATCGCTCCAGACTCACTTCACCGAATTCTTAAAAAAACTAATTATATCCCAATGCACACTAGTCCAAACGGCGGTAGTTTGGCTCATGAGGTACCCAAACATCAGAGTTTAAGATGTTTCTTTAAATAGAAGCGGTTACAAAACATTCTTAAGAATAATGGACGATGTCATTCTATCGTTAATATAGATTTCCCTACGCAAGCATCAGTTTGGCTTATCTTGGAATTTGTTCCTGATCATTCTAGTCGTTTCCGATTGTAAAGCTCAAGGTATCGCTTCTTGAGAGGACCACTCTACTTATTCACTGTGCGTTCGACAACTTCCAAATCTAACACATACAACATAAGTTAATGATCAATTCAAACTTTTTCACTTCATTAAATAAGAAAACATTATATCCCAAAAATAATCGCCTTCTTTATTTCCTTCCGAACACGATTCTGCAGTTCGGATTCGAGCAAATTCAGCGTCCACGGGTGTCATTTCGGCAATTACTTTAGGTGTATCCAAACTACATAAAACCTTCTGGCCGTGAACTCAATGAAAAAAAAATTCTGAAAGACAGAAGTTAGAGGAAATACATGAAACTAAAGTTTGGAATGATCAATATAGTTGAGATAAAAAAAAAACAAGAAACAAACAAAAGCAAAAAAACATAGCTCTTATTGCTTTAGCAAAACTACTTAAATTTAGATTTTCGATAGAAACAAGTACTATATGATAGATGTTTTGTTCGTGCATATTTGCAGATTTTGTTCTTCTTGGTATTGCTAAAAAGGTTGTAGGGACACAGGTTGGTATGCAGAAAAGAAAGGGAAACAGATACTGAATGTATGTCTAATTCTCATATCAAATGGGTACATTCAAATACCAATGGACTCGCTAGATACATCCTAAGAATTATTACCGTGTGTGTTAACAAGCTAAATCAAGCAGTGCGTTCTTCAGTATCTTACTCCTAAGTTGGTAGGTAGTCATCCATGGGTGTTACGCATGTCAGTTCTCTTTTATTACGTATTCTATTAAATAAGCTAGGCAGTCATCACACGAATAGGTAGTCAAAACGACAGAACTTTATAAATCAACGTGATATTTATTTAGGGTTGTTTACGTGAAAATATAAATTTTAACTTTCAATACAAATTTCTAATACTGTCTTGTTTGCAGTACGTTTTTTATTCATCTTGAAGCTTAAGTAATGTAGGTTTACGATGTAATGGAATACCTTACTAATGAAATTTTCCTCATTGCCTATAACAAGAGGTAGCGTTGCATTCAAATTGACCTCTTGTTTTTTAGGTTCATATCATTTACCCGGTGTTCAATTATATCAGCCACTCAGATATTTCCCAAAACAGGCGTGACCGAAATTTTCATTAGCTAGAGTAATGTCTCTTCAGCTATTCATTAGGAGGGATGGTCGGGTCGATACCAGCCAACTTCGACTGTACCGCGACTTCACATAGATAGTCAAGGCATTCCGCTTGTGTCTTTGCTCGCTGCCAGGTTTCTCCCCATATATATGCTCCATGTCGGCGAACAAGTACAGCCGGCGTTTGAGGATGTTGGCGCATCGCCTCAGCCATCGATTGTTCAAGATCTTTCTCAAAGCAGGTGTTCTCGATGATAGGAATCACCAAACGCTCATCGTAACGGTAAGCTGTCGACGTCCCATCCTTACGAAGTCCCTATCGAGAAAAATGAAACACTTGTGGATTTTAGATTACATATGCTAACAGTCAAAAATGATTTTAGAAAATATTTTAGCTTCATACGTTTGTCCATTTTTTTGCTTAATTTTTTGCGTGTTACATTAAATGTTACATCAAAAATAGCACATATATATTTGTTGAAAGTATGCTTTGATCTCTTCGATACTCCAAGCCCATTCGAAACAATGGCCAAGCTAACGGTACTTATTAATTATTATTATTTATGAACTCATTGTGTTTACCTTTATCATTTCAAAATGAGTTACAACAAACTCCTTTCCTGGGTATAAAAGTGTGGCCATAACGGTATGTTTCGAGTGCGAATGGATTACTGCGCCTGCGTTACGCATACGATACGCATTCATGAAGAGGGGCCCACATTCAGACTGTTTTAGCCCCTTCGGTGCATATAGAACGTCGCCTAAAAAGGGTAGCATTTTCAAACAAAGATGCATGTTACGTTATACTAATTTGACATTCTGCACGGCTCCTTGCTCAAAGTATGAATGCTCTAGAATACGTGCTCCAGTCTGGCTGGACTAAATTGAGTGTTACAGTATCCTCTAAAAAGCATGGACTAAGAAGCATTGATTAATATGCATAGCTAATTATTACAAAATCGTTCGGACATCTTGAACTTGAAGCATCAACTAAATCAGGATTACACACACATGCACCCTAATGTTCTTTTTTACATACGATACATGAAACGATAGAATATTACCTGAACGCATATTCGACACGAATATGTCTTCAGTTTGTACCCGTTCCTTTTGAACACCTGACGGCGCCATATAGACAATATCTCTAAAATAAACCCGTAACATAAAATTTAAGTTTCTATTTAATTGTTGCATTTAGTACATATAATGCCGTAAGCTAAACATCACTGCTTAGCTCATAATCACGTTCAATGATACTTCAGGCCAAAATCCGAATCAAGTAAATGCAACCTTCCACTGCCTTTCTACTGCAGCTTAAAATATTGTGTCCTACTTTGTTACTCTGCCCCGTGCAACATATCTGCTATAAGTTCCAACAGAACGTAATTCTGCTTAACGCTCGAATTTGTTTAGTTCTATTCAACTTGGTCATTTTCGTAATTTTTGATGAGTTAAAACCATAAAAATGAAAACAAGCGGTAAATCAGAAAAAATATATGGGGTTATCT
This sequence comes from Varroa destructor, assembly GCF_002443255.2. NCBI lineage: Eukaryota > Metazoa > Arthropoda > Arachnida > Mesostigmata > Varroidae > Varroa > Varroa destructor. Next base: position 43,971,434 of record NW_019211456.1, read on the forward strand.
TTGGCCTATCATTATTATCTTTTTTCTGTATAAAAGGTACATGTAGTGCAGTCTGCAGATCGTAGCGAGCAGCTTTTACTATAGAATGGCCCGCTACGAGTTATTTGTTCCGTTTTAACGTCGTTAAGATGTTTCAGCACATATCGATGCGCAATCGTCAGGTCGATTCATTACTCAAATTTGTAACGAAATAGGTATTTTGTAAGGGGAATATTAACAGAGGAAGTATTGGAAGTTATATAATATTATGCAGGTGCTGCGGTAGTTTACGTCGTAATCATTTTGCTGTGCTGTGCCGGAATACGCACCCCTGCCGAAGAGAAATACCGCCTCCTGTGCCTGTGACCCATCCAAGATGATAAAATTGTCTGCACAGCTCAGGAATCAATTCACGTGGGTCTTCGCTAAACTGAAATCGAGACAATTGGTGGACGCTAACTCCTTGATAATTGAAGTCTTATAGTTTTTGTTCTAATTAATCTAATACAGCGCAAATATCATTGCACTCGCTACGCGTTTATTCACAATTCTAAGCAGCTCTTCACAGCCTCTACCGCCAGTTGGTCATTCATGGAGGTATTGAAGCTTGTCACAAGCCAAAAATCAGTCGTTGTTTTGTCCGTCTAGGCGCTTATATATGCAATTTACGATTAAAGTCCCGACGATCACACTACTGCATGAGCTTAACGCGAGCTTTCCTAAATCCATATGTGGTGTAGCTTGGCGACTATTATATTGCCCATGTTCTCTGCGCTGGCGATTAACGACCCAATAATTCAACTTTTATATTTAGGATTCTTTCAATTCACTAATTAGAAATACCCACTAAGTGTTACTTTTTATGTCCTCAATAGCTTAACCGTGAAATATACTTATAAGGACAATTTTCAAACACAACTTCAGTGTTTCACTTCTATGATCTAATGCGCGTCTACAGTGAGATTATAACTTCTACAGAACCAGAAATACCATAACCAAAATAATACAAAACTCAAAACATTTATTAGAGAACATGGGAACTTAGTGAAATACATATCTTTCAACTATCCAGAAACTTGTTTCTCTAAGTTCCCTTGTCTAAAGCGAGGAGCCGTTAAAACTTTTAAGAAACTATCTATAATTTTTTCTAATTTTGACCTAATAAATGTGTTGAGTTTTTGTGCTAATCTGGTCATGATATTTCTGATTCTGTAGAAGTTATAATTTCACAGTAATCGGTTATATTGTATATATATACTGGTTACAATTCAAATATAGCGTATTTTATTGCCTACTGCAGCTGATATGAATGTATTAACAATACTTGACTAACTGAGGTAATAATAAATGTTGCTGTAGACCTTTTCTTATCATAACAAGCTATTAACAAGGTAACCAGAACCTGGGTTTCTAGTTGTTTTCCGATACAAACCTCTTTCGGCGGTGTATCTGCCATCTCGATCACTATTTGTCTACACAAATCAATTGAAAACAGAAAAGTTTTTGCCAAGCCAATCGTTTGAACGGATTGTAACACTAAACTGGACCTAATTAGGTTTTATCTTTCCGACCTTGAACCAAGTCGACTGCTCTTGAGATAACTCGAAACACGACGGCGAATCGGTGGGCGCTACCTAATAATATAGCGAGCCCTAAAAAAGACTAAGCAAAATAAAATGAGAACGTTTAAAGACTATTAAAAAAAAAAAAAAAAGCTTACTTGGACCAAAAACTGTCTAAGTACGGTACGATTATTAGAATCCTACCTTAAATCGCATGTGTGCGCGTGAATGCGCGATACACCCGAAATATATAGATGTCCTACAAATATCTAGTGCCGGTAAAAAGGCACCATTTGTTTGCTATTGCGGTACATTTCTATTTCTCAAACCATTGCAAATTTTGTTTGAACTATGACAATATTTTATTTTTTGATTAACATGACTGTATTTATTATTTCCTTAGGTCGTTACAAATTAGATCTGAAAAGAAAAAAGCAGAGCTATAACGCACTCTGTTTCAAAATAGTCCCTTTTTTTTGCCCTCTGGGGCGCTGGCTTTATGGTAGAAACGTACCAGGCGCTGTGAGATACTTTTAAAATTCGGAGCTGTACTTTAGGCAGTGTTACATTGACTCATAGCATCGAAGTATCTGTCGTTGCTATGAAAGTATCGTTTTTTCTTAGCGTGAGTCTCTATTAATAGAGACACCTAGAAACGATAATGCCTAACAGGCTGGTTAGATAACGTAAACTACGGAAGACACATACTTTGCACCATCGTCCGACGCATTAGCACAGACTAGCTCTCGGATCCTCCAAAGCTTCTACGTTTTGCTTCTTCAAAGGTGTCTGCTAGCGACTTTTTGTTTTGTTCTTTCGATGTTCTGGGTGTGTTGCCGAGAGTATGAGCGCATCGAGGGGAGCCATGACTGAAGGTGTTCTATGTTGAGTTGTTGATGAAGTGAAGTGATTAAAAACCGTCCCCATTATGGCAGATCCGTTAAGTTTACTGCGTCAGTATAATGTGAGCAACAAGCCAATTCACGAGGAGGACGACAAAATCATCTTCGGAGAATACGCGTGGCCGAAAAATGTTAAAACTAACTACGTCGTATACGGGTAAATTGTTGTGGAGGTGATAGAGCTCTACGAATATAAAACATATTTGTGATATTTGATTGTTCAATGTTAAAGTGGCAGAAAGGTATGGAAACGCTGGTTCGAGAGGTATTTACCAAATACGCACCATAGTCCAGTCGCTAAAATCTAACAGCGATTTCAGGCTGGTTAATTGTTTGTCTAAGTGTTCAGTGTATATGTTGATTACACCATATTTACGTATATCGTGTATCGTCTACAATGTTCAATATAATTCCTGTTGTAGTGTTAATAGCCATAGTCAATAGCCTTCAGTGTTATTAAGCCTATAGCAATTAAATGGATTGAAAAAGATAGGCCAGTAGACGTTTTAAGATTATGTTTGCTATACGGGATGCTTATGGTCGACATCAGAATCTAACTTTGTTGTCGACCATTTCGCTGACGGACGGAGCATACCGGCTGTGTTTTTGAGAGCTTCATGATTATGTATATTTGTGTATATATTAAATGTTTTAGTAGTAAAAAAACTTTGCTTTTCTACGGGGATATAGATGCTGCTGTGAGCGGCAAATATGCATTCGTCAGATATTGTCTTGTTTATTATTTTTTGCTATCGAAATGCTTGCAACTCAAATGTGTACTTTGCCCTTGACTGGCAAAAGGCAATCTCAATCGTTTGATGTTGCTTGACCCTCGATGTGATGCTTTCTTACAGAACGGCTAAAGATGGCGCGAAGGAATATTACACCCTGGACACTCTGCTACATTTTTTAAAAAATGTTACGTTGAATCACGCGAATTACGTACGGCAAACTGCGGTAAGTGAACGTAAGACAATGTTGATGATAGAAACTACTGTGACATTTTCTAAGTGAATACTGATAACGCAAGCGTGTCCTAGCTGCTTTTTTTAACTTAAGTCTTTTAAGGCGTGTCACTCATAGCTGCTAAGGTGTGTTATGGGCGTTTGTTATTTATATTATTTATTTAAATATGTTACTTAAAAGAGTTACGAGTGATGAGGATTTAAATTTGTGCATTCCATACTGTTAATGAATGTTCGCAGAACGCTGGTGTTAGTGTCGTACGTCGACCGGACCGAAAAGACATTTTGCAGTACCTCAATGGAGAAACGCAAATCTCGGCCAATATCGACAAATCAGCGCCTCCGGTCATACCGATCACTCTTAAAAGATCAGCTACCGATACCAGGTTGGTAAAATAGAATATCATTCTAACCAATTACAGGGTTATATTTGGAAAAAGGGGAGGGCAGCAGACGGCACTCGATAAATGCCATAGACATTTCTTTTGTTACAAAATTGTTTGTTCTAGTCATACTATATTCCTGTTATATATATATATATATAACAAGAATATATAAGAAAAACGGGTACAAATGTATTTCTGTTTGGTTGCTTTTAGAGGTCAAGATGGGGCCAAGCGACCACGTTTGGAAACTACTGAGGTTCAAAAAGCAAAAGAGCAATTTCAAGCTCGTCTGGATGCATCGAAAGAGGATGCAATCACAACCGAAAACATCTCATCGCTCTCGGATAAGCTTTCAGTCGAAAAAATCGCCGCCATCAAAGCTAAACGTCTGGCCAAAAAAAAAAATACCATTAAAATCGTGAGTAATCATGTCTCCCTTTCGGCTAAGTTCATGTAACATAATTTTTTAAACTGTTACGACATTTTAGTTACTTTTCTTCTTCTTCAAACTATACGCACATATGAGCATAGCAAGTACAAACGTTAACGGTAACAAAAATATAGTGCACAATTTAATATTGCTTGTTTAACTCTGGCATGTTTTATTTTTTGATTGGGTAGGGCGATGACGATCTCGAGCCTATTTCATCCGAGCTCCAGCACATGCTCGATTATGAGAAAGAACATACGACGGTGATCCTGTCGCGGGAACGTGTTTGGCGGAACCGAACGACGATTCTACAGGCAAATGGGAAGAACTTCGCTAAGACCATTTTTCCTATCCTGCAGTCGATCGCTGCTCGGGAACACGGAGGAGGACATCAGCCAACGAACAGACCACTGCTACCTCAGGCAACGCCGCAGAGCGTGGCGGCCGTGCGGCAAATTCCACCTCAACAAACGACGTACAGCAGATATGACCAAGAGCGATTCGAGAAAAGAAAAGGTAAGTTCATTCGATTATATAATATTACATTTCGGCGCTGCTTTTTGAGTTATTTGTGAGCTTCTTCACTGTATTCTTCTTTTTATTGTAAAATATGTGGTACATGTGCGTTTGATATATTATATTGATTATTTTCTTCGTAGTACTCTGGGGCTGAGGCAATGATTAATCTTACTAAGACACGTGATAAAATGTAGAAGTGATCGCTATTTTTTAATTTGAGAACGTGTCTTTGTCTTTAATTTTTTTGTGATTTCAGAAACGGAGGGATTTCAGATCGATACGATGGGTTCGTATCATGGAATGACCTTAAAATCTGTGACGGAGGGCTCACGTCCTCAGCGTCCCTCGATAACACCAGTCAGTGTATCGCCGAGAGTACCACCTGGTAGCCGCAATAGCGTAGGCGGGGGAGCCTCTCCGGGTGTACCGCAGAAACGGGTGTCTAGAACTCCGATAATAATTATACCTGCTGCCACCACCTCACTCATTACGATGTTCAACGCAAAGGACATCCTTGAGGATCTCAAGTGTGTAAAATACACTTTCCTTCCGTTTTACGATGACTTATACGACTTACGATGACAAAAATAATGTGCATTGAAAAAAAACGCTATGTTTAAAGACCCTAGTAATAATGAAAAATACCACCTTTCCTTATTGATATACATGCGATGTGGAAAACACTTTAACAAAATATGATACGAGTTCAGCAAAACAATGTAGCGATTTATTCTCTATTGCGTTTTTTTTTAATGTAGATTCGTCAGCTCGGATGAAAAACGTAAAGCAGGCGTCCGAAGAGAGCAGGCTGTCATTGTTCAACACAGAAGAATTGGGTCAACTCTTACACAGCCGTACAAGGTAAACGCATCTCGAGCGCGATGATTTAGTTAATTTTCAGTTTATTTAATCGTCTATACCGGGTAGGTATGAACAACTAAGGTACGAACCGTTGCCCTTACTACCGCAGTTGTTATGGAAAAGAGTTCGAAAATTAGCATCTGGTATATTTTCTGCAGGTTATCGATGACCCAAGACATCTACGTCCAGAAGATTGGGACCGTGTCGCAGCTGTCTTTGTGCAAGGCCCCACTTGGCAATTTAAAGGATGGCCGTGGGGTGGAAACCCCGTCGAAATCTTTGCACGTAGTACGTTTAGCCTGTCGTTCACCCTATCTAATGCGAATTCGATATGTTTATGTGAATAAATATACGGCTACCTACTCCAGCGAATCTAATATGTATCAAATCATCGCAAAACTTCATTTTGACCTATAGCTACCTACATCTTATTTAAATAGCAGACTACTAAGGTGTTTATCAGAAGCAGAGTTTCTGGATAGGTTCTATTTCACAGACTTGTTTTTTTTGTGTCTTTTACATTTGCCGCCAGTTTGTTGATTACCATTGCAGGGATCCTGTGTCTTTCAGCGGCTGGCTGTCCTAACTGCATCCTATATCTGTACTTAAAATGCACACATTTATGTATTTATTATTATTAATTGTGAGTGTTTCTTGTCTTATGTGATTTCAGTTCGAGCGTTTCACATGAAGTGGGACGAAGAGGCACTTGATACAAATGTTGAGAAATGGTCTGTGACTGTTATCCAACTTTCGAAGTACAAACGCCACCTTGATCGGGCCAATCTCCTTCATTTCTGGGAGATACTCGATAGGAATACACAAAGTGGACATCCGGCAGTCCGACGATAGAGCATACGCTTGTATATGAATAGTCTATATATATATATATATATATATATATATATATATATATATAGCAATAAACATATGAGAGGCTTGTTAATATTCAACTGGCTGCTATTTGAATCGATGCATCTAGCTTACACTCATAAGCAGTTGTAGTTAATCACGCTAAATAGTAAGAGAAAGATAAAAAAAAAGATACAATAATACCTAATAGCGAAGTTTTTCTGACAGCTTTTAAAACCACGTAGTACAGGCTTTTGTAGAGGGCAAAATGCTCATTGTCGCCTCGCTCAAGACAACTCGGTGGGCGAATGAGTGAAGTCGATAAGTTAAGGGTTGAAACCTTTGGCTTTTCAGTCACTGAATTCCTGAGAATTTATCGGATCACTATCTATAAATTCCCATTTATTTTCGCTGTCACATGCTGATGTTGCTCAACAATAAATGGTATGGTTATTCAATGTCACATATATTCTGGTTCGAATTTCTCTTTCTATCAGATAACACTTCTCGGAATTTTTTTAATTATCGTGCCTTTATTATACATTAGGCACTGACTCAATCATCGAAAGTTAAAATATATATATTGGCATAAATTTGGAATGTAATCATTAAACAACCAAATAATTAACGCATGCCTACTCTTTCAATCACATGAAATGAGGTATAAAAAAATAAGTTATTTTTTTAATAGCTTGGCAATGTAAATAGTGCGTAGTACATTTCGAAAACTTGTCGATGCCGTTGCTATCTGTTTCTTAATATGAACATAGAAACTGTCTTCTATATATTTTTAATGAAGTTTATGTCACGCAAACTTAGTTGTAATTGAATATTACAGGAGTAGATACAGATGAGTCCACTAAACAATCACGGGGTTGTATCAAGTCTAAGGATAAAAAAATATTAGTCTAGAGTGAATTCGGAGATTAAGGCCCTCTAAAGCTATTTACAATTTATGTTCGGTAAATGTTACAGGTTCTCCATTGTTTACATCGACCATAAGCCTTATGCTTATGCCTTATGTGCTGTATGCCAGTTGATTTCAAATCCATTTCGAAGTTTATGTAGAGTAAGCATCATCGGTTGTCATAATTTGCTTTTTTGGAGGTATCTTTTATAAGTCTTTTTGCATCTTTTATACAAGTTTATGCAAGTTTCATTGATGCGAACCGCGCAATAGATAATGCCAACTGCAACCACTGGAAGTGAATTTCTTTGCTAAGTACTTCACGCTAAAAAGATGGTTGTTCATGCTAAACGTGCAGTACAGATCGGTGTTTATTAAATGGTATAGCCATTTTTGTAGTTCAACTTGATAACACCTTATGAATCACATATTAGTATTTTTCACACTTTATCTTATCTAGCTCACTGTTACTAACACAACGTCTCTAACATCATATGCCAATAAAAAATTTTTATATACTAGCACTTTCTGAGTTTAGGCTTACAAACTGAAAAATTAAAGGCAATTACAAGTTTTCATTCTCACTTTCGTTCTACGATTCTCTTTAAAGCCCTTTCGTAATTTGTAAGTAGTTGAGCAAAAGCATGTTTTCTACAAAGCTGTTTAAAAGCCAAGTATATTGCTCATTCTGCATGCGCTGCTTAGCAAATATCTAGGTTATTACTATGCCTTTACGGTTGATGGACCTCGGGTTCGGGGCATTGTACATCCAACTCAATTGACGTCGAGGACAGGATGTTTATTTGGCGAGTCGACTGTAACATATTTCTACAGCCGTGCGAAATAAAACTTTTGACAGCAGCATCATTACCTTAGATCTGAGGACATGAACCATCCTAAGGTAATTTCGTTCTATTGAATCTAAAATCATTATCAGCAGTATTTTGAAACGTTCCAAATTCACCACTGTAATTCTGATGTGTGCACATGTGATCCAAGCACAAATTTATTTTTATGGCGGTGTTTTTCCTTGGTTGTTCTATTTAAGCCCAAAAAACGAATGCTACTGGTTCGTGTTTCGCTTTCTATAGCTTAGCAGTTCTTAACTTCGGCTCCACAGAATCTGTGCTTATCACCTTATATCTACCTTTACCTTCTCTCACTCTCTCGCTACATATATACTACTCAGCATACGTCATATATGTATATATATGGCGTATGCGGAATAAAAGAATTTTGAACTTTCTATTTTGAAATCAAAATAAAATCGTCGCGAGTGACCCGGATGCTTCATGCGCATTTTCCAGATGCGCAGTCTATGGTATGCTTTTTGCAAAATAAAACGAGAATCGTAAATCTACTTAAATACAAATGTCTTTTCTTTAAAGCTAAGTAGCTCTTAGTTGCAGTTAACACTCACTATGTAATTGAAATGCTCTCAGCGAAAACACTGTTAAAGTGTCGGGTTAAAGGTTATGTATTCTATTGTAATTATTATCAAATGTAGCATACATTTCGAGCAACAGGTGCGGTATTTCCAAAGTAATAGCTAGCCTTTAATCTTTTGATCATGCACCCTCAAGTTATACCGTAAATGATTTGCAGGTGGTTGCTATTGAACGCTAAGATAGTCTAACTCCTGAAAAAAATCGTACTTTCCTACTTAAACTCAAGTTATAGCAACATCTTTCTAGTTTTATCCTAGATATAAACAGAGCTTAGCCTCTATGCTTCGCATTTAGCATCCGATATTACCGCTAGTCATTTTATCAAACGGCTGCCTCCTCACACAAAACCTAATGTGTCTATGCAGGGTTCAAACATGGACCACATCGTGTTATCTAATACTACCACGCAAATACGTTAACCATGAACTTATCACGGGGTAGTTCTCTGTATCGAAGGCTTAAGGCTTCTATGGTTCGTCCCTCTGATTGTGTCGTCTGCTACTAAGGAGATGTTTTGTTAGTTTCACTCGCTCAGTTCCCTTGCGAGTAACGGAGTGCCATTTCGGATCCTGCAAAGGGTTTTGTTGCAAAGGGTGTTGAGTTGTTGATAAAGTAAACGTGAACAAACAACTGTAATTATAATGGCGGATCCATTAACTTTACTTCGGCAATATAACGTAAGCAACAAACTCATTCACGAGGAGGATGGCAAAATCATTTTTGGCGAATACGCTTGGCCAAAAAATGTTAAAACAAATTATGTCATATACGGGTAAGTTGTGTTTCATTTACAATGAAAAAAAAACTTGAGTGTCTCCATAGATTTAATAGTTCTGAATGGCAGGAATGGTAGAATATAACAGTAATTGACTCATAAGAAAATTGAACGTACGTAGAGATAGAAAAAATTGTTCAGATGACATAGAAGCGAATTCAAGAAAATTGTATGCACAAATTGGTTAAAATAAGCTGATGTAAGTTATTCACAAAATTCCGCTCTGTTAATCGCATTTAATAGCATCTTATTTGCTATATCGTTGTTATTCTTACTGATGTCTAATAATAGAGAGCAATTTGTCCTTTATCGGCCTTTTATTGTTTGGGGTCACAAGACGATATTATGTACGGTGATTTTTTGAAGATAGTACTGTTATAGGGTTTCGATAATGACCTGAACGACAAAAATTAATTTTAGCAATTTTATAATTAAAGTTTTCCTTCACATGAGAATCAGCAAGTCGTATGTAGACTGACTCCGTCGTTCATAGTACAACCATCGATGCTTGTTACCTTTTTGGTGTTATTACAGAACGGCTAAAGACGGCGCGAAGGAATACTACACTCTGGACACTTTACTACATTTTTTAAAGAATGTTTCATTAAATCACGCCAATTATGTGCGGCAAACTGCGGTAAGTGAATGTAACAATAATTATGTATTTAAATAATAGATTCCTTTGGTTTATCAGAGCGTTAAGACAGATGAAAACCTCTATTAAAACTCGACAAACATCTATATAAAGTGCTGTTATGTAGATTTCGAACATGGTACTTACCAGAGCAAAATGTATTCGTGTGTTACTTGTACAAACATAATACTGTTCATTTTTATACGTTGTAAAACGGAATATCTTGACTGGCTATATAAAGCTATTCATTTTTTCAAGGAAACCTGATCGCTATTGAGCTTCTACCTAGTGGCGCCTGCTTTGCGATAGATACGATCCTGCAGCATACCTGAACTCACATTCGCATTCTTTGCTTTATATCGATAAATTAGTTTTTCATGTTTTATCGTAGAATGCTGGTGTTAGCGTCGTGCGTCGGCCGGACCGAAAAGATATTCTGCAGTACCTCAATGGAGAAACTCAGACTTCGGCCAGTATCGACAAGTCAGCACCTCCAGTCGTACCGATCACTCTTAAAAGATCGGCTGATACTAGGTTGGTGAAATGAGAAAACATTCAGAATTAATAAACAAAATACTTTTGCTCAGGAAGAGTGACAAAGTAATGACTTTAATTTTAAATGTTTCGTTTTCACTAATAAGTAAATTAAATCATCACATAATGAATTACGCCTTGTATGAATATTTCGTCTTTAATTTTTATTCGTGTTGCATTATTCTCATTATTCTTAGCGTTGAATATCAATGTGGTTCTATTTGGTTGCTTTCAGAGGCCAAGATGGAACCAAACGTCCACGTATGGAAGCTACTGAAGTACAAAAAGCAAAAGAACAATTTCAAGCTCGTCTGGATGCATCCAAAGAGGATGCAATCACAACCGAGAACATCTCATCGCTGTCAGATAAACTTTCAGTCGAAAAAATTGCTGCTATTAAAGCTAAACGTTTGGCTAAAAAGAAAAATACAATTAAAATCGTGAGTAGGTATTTATTGTAAACGGGGTTTATCTTGTGTAGATTTTTTCGTTGACAATTTGTTACAAGGTGACCATTCTATCTATTGGTATAAAAACTTTGTTCGACTAAACGGTCATCAAGTTAAACCACACTATATTTTTGTATATAATTAGGTTGTTTTATACAACCTAATTATATACAAAAATATTAAAGATTAAGTATAGCAGCCAGTCTATAAGACTGGCTGCTATACTTAATCTTAACATGTTTCAACCATATTTTTTGCTTTAACAATGGCTACTGTATATTCTCTGACAATGTAGGGCGATGATGATCTCGAGCCAATTTCATCCGAGCTCCAGCACATGCTTGATTATGAGAAAGAGCATACGACGGTGATCTTATCTCGGGAACGGGTGTGGCGGAACCGAATTACGATTCTACAGGCAAATGGAAAAAACTTTGCCAAGACCATTTTCCCCATCCTGCAGTCGATCGCTGCTCGGGCACATGGAGGAGGACATCAGCCAACGAAAAGACCACTGTTGCCTCAGGCAACGCCGCAAAGCGTGACAGCTGTACGGCAAATTCCACCTCAACCAACAACCTACAGCAGATACGATCAGGAGCGATTTGAGAAAAGAAAAGGTAGGCCGATTCTGTTTATTTAGGCATATTTTATTGAAAAAAAAGTTGAAGACGTGAAAACTAACAAGTGGACCAATGTCCTCTCCCCCTTTGTTGAAGTTGGGAAATACATATGCTACCGATTTCTAGTAATCTTTCTTTCTTTAGATTTATTTATTTGGCCACAAAGTCATTATTTCTTCCTAATGGTGAGCTGAGGCAGTGATCAGTCCCACTAAAAACACTAATAGTTTTTTTAAAACCTCGCGTTTTTTTATATGTAACAAAGGTAATATTCGTACTGCAATAATTTAAATAAACGGATATTTATGCATAAGGCGTACCTTGAAGTTTTGGTAGTTAGGGACAACAGCTAATAGATTTAATGGTGTCAATGGTACCAACTAAAATATAGCAGAACATAAACGTAAACTATATGCAAGATTTGCACGCGCTGAAGAAGATCGTTTTTTGCTTCACGAAGTTTCAAAGTCCTTTTAAATAATTTTGGTTTTGCAACATGAATATGTTATGGAAGGTTGTTATACCTATGCACCGCGCTAATTAAACACATAAGTAATCTGATTTAACAGCATATGCATCATTTCGACTCTATTTTTCTTAGAACTTCGGGTCTGAAGCAATGATGAACCTTACTGAAGAGTACCCTAAAAAAGTGATCGTTATAATTGTTCTCGCTCAACGACTGGTTTTTTTTTATTTGTGTTTTCAGAAACGGAAGGATTCCAGATCGATACGATGGGATCGTATCACGGAATGACCCTGAAATCAGTGACAGAGGGGTCACGTCCTCAGCGTCCCTCGATGGCTCCGGTCAATTTATCGCCGAGAGCTCCACCTGGTAGCCGCAATAGCATCGGCGGAGGAGTCTCTCCTGGTGTACCCCAGAAACGGGTTTCTCGCACCCCCATAATCATTATTCCTGCTGCCACCACCTCCCTCATAACAATGTTCAACGCAAAGGACATCCTCGAGGATCTTAAGTGAGTGACACGTATTTCCCTAAGACTTGTTGTTATCGATTTAGTAAGCCTAATTAAAATTATTTATTTGTATATTCTGAAAGTTATACATCAGAAAACAGCAGAAAATAGTCATGAAATAGAAATGGTCATGCCGATAGAAAAACGGTTTAATGGTGTACTCTTTCTCACACAGATTCATCAGCTCAGATGAAAAACGTAAAGCCGGGGTTAGAAGAGAGCAGGCGGTCATTATTCAGCACAGGAGAGTCGGTTCAACGTTAACACAGCCATACAAGGTAAATGTGTCCTGGGACCGTCATTTATTAACTTATATGCTGTAAATACGAGCTGCCTGTTCAACTAAGTTGAAGTTCAGAGCATAAACAATGCCGTATTAATTTCAATCATGGGCTTCATACAGCGAAGAAAACTAGGAAATAAAAGCACCATAATGTTTTTTTCTCAGGTGATAGACGACCCGCGACACCTGCGACCAGAAGATTGGGACCGCGTCGCAGCTGTGTTTGTACAGGGCCCCACCTGGCAGTTCAAAGGATGGCCGTGGGGTGGAAATCCCGTTGAAATCTTTGCACGCAGTAAGTTTAGCCTGCCATTCTTTTGATCTTAAACGAATTCGTTGTGTTTAAAAAAAGTATATATCTGCTTATCTGCCCTAACGAGTCAAAGACACAAGTTTTTAGGAAATCGTGTCGAAACCTTCATGTGCAGTAAGTTTAGCCTACTGCATACAATAATGTTCAGTAGTTCATAGTTAATTTGCACTCAAGGTTCACGTTCATCCTTATGTTGACTTTGATATTAATTTCAACTAGTCTCTTTAGGCATCTGATTCATGGTCATTGGTTCTATGGTGTCTTGGTATTTATTTTTATGTTCTATCTGTTTCGACATTGAGCTCCTTAAGTAGCAATACATTTTTCTGTTGTAAAATTCTGCATTCGAATTTTTTTAGCAATAATTAGTTTTTAAGTGTTATGATACGTATCTTCACTGTCATCGTTAAAATGCAATGGTAAAGAATACGGCAAAAGACGAGGCAAAAAAAGTGCTTTTTAGTTACGAAGGCTGAAGAGATACTAGTGTTGTTTGTATTGGTCTTTCTATGGGTATATTTCGATTAAGTTTTTCGATTTAATAACCGCCTTAAGTACTTATCTTGTTATTAGCTAATATGTGTTCGTGGTATTCACCTCTTTTCTTATGAATTTCAGTTCGAGCGTTCCACATGAAATGGGATGAAGAGGCGCTGGACTCAAATGTCGAGAAATGGTCTGTGACCGTTATTCAGCTCTCGAAGTACAAACGTCACCTTGATCGGGCCAATCTCCTTCATTTCTGGGAGATACTCGGCAGAAATTCACAGGGTGGAAATCCAGCCCTTCGACGATAGTCTGCATATACATCTGCATATACACAGCATTCTGTAAATAAACATAGGTGCATAAATCAATAAATGCACATTGCATAATAAAAGTCGGCATTGTGCATACACATTGATCGAAATTTGTAAATATCCTAATTGCACTAGTGGCAAGCACCGGTAGCAATTCGCGATGATAGAAATTAATTTATCATTTGAATACATATATTAGTCGCTGGACACGCTTAGATCCGGTCGCACCAACATAAAATGTTCAATGATATCGTATGCTATATCTATGCCGATTCTAATCGTAGAATCTTTGTATGAATAACGTATGCCTTCCTTGGTTGTTATGAGTCAAATAAATGCTCTACCGAACCACACCACACCTACGCATTGCTGTTTCGATATAGTCTTGCGGTATTCCTGCAGCGGTTCAAGCCAGATTATCAGGCGTGTTTTGACCGTTAGCAAAGGTAACCGGTAACGTTTTGCGCGCGGAAAAGATCTATGACACCAAATACAAGCTTCATACGCTCATCCCTACTAACAATAAGGTGTCAACGAGGCGGGGGAAAAACAATATATTTGTTTGAAATTTTTAACTACAACATTTTGAATACATTTTGAATTAAGATTCAAAATGTTTTCTTATATTTTTCACCATGAATGCTTGCATGAAATAATTGTACAAAAATTATACTGTAATTTCACAAACATTAATAGTACTATCAATGTTTGTGAATCTACAAATTGCCAATCTGTATGTATATGATAGTACGTAATAAATATTTTAAATGGTTATTGTTTACGTATTCATTTGGTAGAACTTTTTAGGCTATTGCACGTAATTTTAGACCTCGCAGAAAGCCCAGGATACTACTATGCACGCCTACAAGTTAACTACATAAATTTTCATCCGTAACTTTCTGTATTTGCATAAAGAATTACATTTTAATTTTAAAATTGAGTATATTTGCGAATTACTGTAATGTATTGTTCACTACTTGTTGTTGTTCACTACATCGTACAAATTTCTTTTCAAAAAGAAGAAATCTTGAACAATGCAAACAACACGTTACCGTTTATTTACCATATACAAAGCAACATCAACCTATTTGGAAACAGAAACATCTCAGGTTCTAATTACAGAAGCACCACATATATACATTGCCATGTAATTCGCTTCTTAGTTAGACAGTGCAGTCATCTCTGGCTGAAAATTCCCGATTGCTACCTGTTCTAAGATGAACCGCGATGAGCGCCTTTTTTGAGTGACTTCCTTTGCAAGCCCTGGCCCCCATTAGCTAATCGTTGGACTATCTGATGCTGAACTCCTGCGTTCGTTTTGCGTTGAAATAGGCGCAAAGTAAGCTGTTCTGCCTGCTCGGCCCAGGCATCGATGAAGTGCTGAGGATCTACGTTCGTCTGGAACACTTCCGAACCCTCTTTGAACCACACCCGTAAAAGGGAATACTATTTTAGCGACTATATATTTATATATATTTTAGGTTTTAAGTTAATGCTAGGCCATTATAAACTGTTGGTTTGTATTCAGCGTAAACAGTATTTTCTAATTTAAACTGTTATATAAATTATACGAGATCGTTAGGCTGCTTACCGTTTAAGCGCTCGTCTCCCGGCAGAAAAAAGAAACTTTTTAGGGTTCCACTCTTTAACGGTTGTACACAATCATCATTTGCTCTGTAACGCATTTCTTCCCAACTTTTCTGGTGAACTTTACGTTTGTCTTCAATTCGCCGCCAGTAATCATCTCCAAACCGTTCCTCGGTGTGGCTTTCGTTACGCGAATCTCGTCGCATTCGTCTTGGAAAATTATCATTTTCATTGTCATCGTCGGATGAAGACATCTCCTCGACTGCAATTCGAATCGACCCATAATTAAACAAATTTTCATTGATTTACTATTAACTCAGTCTACCCTTTGCTTTGTTAATGTCATTTATACAGTATATGTTGATAAATCCTTTCTCATAACCCAATAATCAATAATTGTCTTTTGACATTTCCAATATAGTTTAATTAAATAGCACCAATGAACTAGCGCTGAAATGTACCTTTAAGCTGATCAGCAAAGAGTGATGAAAGCGTGAACCCCTGATTTTCTTTTTGATCAAAAAGCTTTTTGAGGTTGTCTTCAGAAATTGGATCATCTTCACGTTCCCAATTGGCTGGATATGTGCCCTCACTACTTTTGCCGTCTTCGTCTAGATTAGGCATCTCGTCATCATCCTGTTTACCGATATCGTCCGCAGCGTCAATCTCTTCGAAAAGATCGTCCCTTCGCGACTCGAACGTGTCCGTCTTGTCACCCTTAACGTCGTCTTTTAGTGAATGACTTTCCAGTCTTCTACTATCTCTTTGCCCGTTGAACCGTTGATTGCTTCGTTGCTGCCTATTTAAGCTACTATCCCAGTTCATTTGAGCAGTAGATGTGCCACCAAATTCCTGTCTTTCCCAAGTCTGACGTTCGCGTCCCTCACTCTTTTTTTGGCGGACATCTTCTCTATTGTTTACCTTCCGATGTATGTTCCTCTCGTCGCTATCGTGGTTATCTGATTTTTTGCCTTTCCAATATTTTCGCTTTATTTTCCAATTTTGGTTATGTCGATCATGTTCCTGGGAAAATTTGCGCGTTTTGTGACATGAATGATGGCCGTCGAATCCTTGGTCATTGCCAGAACCTCTCTTTTTATCATTAGGGTGCTCATTCGTTTTGTCAACTTCCATATAATGATCTTCAGACTCATATTCACCACAGTTCTTTTGAGAGGTTTGGCTCTCTGCCTCAGGTTTGTAATCGGTTTTTTCGTTTCGGTATTGCCCAAAAGAACCATACGATGATGCACCTTTGGTGAATGTTTCTGTCTGAATTTTTCTTTCGAAAATCTCTTTTTGAGTTTTTTGCAGGTAACTCTCTTTAGCTGGTTGCACTTTTAGACATCCTCCTTTCCATTCTAAATTATTACATTGGTGTACACCTAGAAAACGTAACGTATCATCATCAGAGATCTCGCCGATTTCATCTATCCAGGTTTCGAATCGTAAATGTAATTAATAGAATCATAGCAAGCATTAACTGTTATACCGCAACTTTGGATAATTCATTTCAGGTATTGCCTCATTCCCTTTATTATAAAAACAGCAGTCATAATACGCATCTCTAAATTATATCTCACGTAAATTTTGAACAAAAGACATTACAATGCTACACGCTGCATTCTTTACCATGAGAATTACTGAGATGCCGCCAGAACACGATTATTTCTTACAGATGGTTATCTGTTTGCAAGAAATAACCGTTACACTGCGTTTGTTGTAGATCACAAGCTTTAAAAAAGTTTTAGGGTGAACTGTCTGAAGCCTTTATATCAAGATAATCAAAAAAAAATGAAGAAACGTAGTTTTGCCATACACTCAGAAAGCTACAATAAAATTGGAACTAGTGATAATTACATTAATATATAATATAAAAGATACAAAGATACATACGCTCCTACAATAAACAAATGAAAATTCATTTTTATTTTATTTAACCTTACGTGTCATCAGCTAGCGAGGATAAACGGTAGTTATTAATATAGGTATTGTACTCACAGTTGTCAATGGACTTAGAATCTGCTTCAATATCAATATACGCAAAATATCGCCGATTTCCATAGTTTTCTTTACAGCGGATCTCAACGCTTTTTACACTGCCAAATTCGCCAAATTTGGCCTTGATATCATTTTCCAGAGTCGATTCCGAAATTCCTCCAATATACAAGCGACGCGTATCCATTTTATACTAGTTATTTTATACTACTTTCACGTACTGTCTTGTCTTCGAGTAAAAATTTACTTCAGTACTTTTCCTATTGTGTTAGTGTTATGGCATAAGTATAACAAGCACTAGCCGCGCGCGTCAAACAACTTTACTTGGCTTATTCACACGATTATTGCATGTACATATTCTATCAAGCACAAGTTGCATAATGCAAGTTTCGTAACACCAATTAGCAACTGCTCCGTTACTGTTATGTTTTTCAGACCTGAAAATTATAACGCATTATGATTCCTTTGTACGACCAAAGGACATGTTTGTCGAGAGATTTTTTAGGTCTTCCGGCACGTGCGCTGTGAGGATCTAATGCGTACAGCCTCGTTTTGTAAACATTACCTTCTATGAATGAGTTTGAATGAGACTAGGAATTATTTTTAGTCTCACTTAAAAGAGTCTTAATGTTGTGGAAGGACAAAACATTGTTTTGCAACTGACGAAAGTGGTTCCTAAGTTTGTATCATACGCAAACAATTACAATAGCAAATAATCTCAACGTAACAAAAAAAGGTAAAGCTACATTTTCTGCAGTTGAAAGATCTCCTCTTTCAATTCATCTGTTCACTTAGTTTGTAAACAAATTTTCGCGCTCAAATTCGAATAAGTGTGAGTTTAGCAGACTACTACCATATTAAGTTGGTCTTCCCAGAGCTCTTCTATAGCTCGTGATGGACTAACGTAGGAAATTAACATATCAATATATCAGAGAATAAATTCAGTGCAAGTCTAAAGCGTAGTAATATATTCTATTCTATTAGTCTGCCATGACTCTTTCCTAGCAGCGGTCAATTTGAGAGAAACAGTTTCGAAGGGAGGCACCTGCGCTAACGCGATTATGGAAAAGTTCCTTGCAAAATTTTTTGGCATTCATCAGAAACAACGTTACGCATGTGAAACTTAGGTTCTTAGGTCGTGTGAAAGAAAAAGTGGAAAGATTCTAGACAATTTCCTAATAAATATTAAAAAACCTTCATTAAATATTTATTTTCCTTCTTAGAGTTGACAACATATCTGATCAAAAAATATTTTTATACGACCTACATAAAGCCAGGAACTTCCCTTAATAAAAACAGTGCACTAAATATTGAGCAGTATATTCTGGACTGCCAATCTATTTTTAATTTTTAACCAGTCTACTTCATTCTAAAATATGTATATAATAATTGATTAGTATTCGTATTTTTCTATAATTATATTTACCCTTTTCTGGATTTTTGTATTTCCCATTATACTTCACCGTTCGGTCCACTTTTGTTGTTCTGAGAAAATTAACTATTAGGAATGTTTCATATTCATACATTACCTTATTTGGTATGTGTGTAATGTCGGCATCTCTTTTTTCCTCTTTTATTTTTAATTAAGCTGTAAAGAAGCTGTATTCACTTTTTTAGCATTGCTCTTTTAAGCAGCGACTAAATTTCACTTTGGTTTAAATTTTTTTTTGTGTTACCCTATAATCTTAATTGATCCATAACAAATTTATTTAGCCCCGGTTAAAAGTGGATAGCTACCGCTTTAAGCTCGCGAGTTCTTGGAACGCATTTACCTCTCACAGCAAATTCCTTTATGAATCAAGTGCTCACGTACAAGAATAATAACATTGATTTGTGTGTTCTACTACTACAAACGTGATTATTATAATCAAAATTGAATAAATAAAATTTGATTTGATTATTACAGATATCGCAGGGAACACCATACGTCGCTGAAATGAAATCGAAAGCCAGCACGGTATCTATCTTGTGAATTAAAGCAATGATTAATCGACACCAAAGCTTTTTATGCAGCGAAAGATCAAGGCTGCCTAAGGAAGGAGGCCAAATGTTTCTCGTTTTATGTTCAGTATTGCACTAAGTCTTGCTTCAGCAGCTAGCCCCCGGCACGAGATAAAGTGTGTTCACTTTTTTCTCATTTCATTTCTTTTTTTTTTTCTTATTTCAAACTTTTTATTCTTTATAATGTTAGTGCTTAACCAGGTTTCACGCTAAAGGTATTTGTCTAGTATCCTATGTCTTGTACCCAAATTCCTGCCCAGAATAAGCAAAAGCTTGGCCCTACGATTTTTGGTAACTTTTTCATTTGAGCGTTTGGTTTCCCTCGAAAATTCTTCTTGCGATTCTCTATACTCCTGCCGAACTCGTCATTTTTTCAATAATGCTTTTAATCGACGGTGTTCTCAACGGCGTCTCCGTGTGCTTTACTGGTTTCTCGCAGAGTCACTACGGCGCGGGAGGGTTTGATATACTCCGCCTGACTCCTTAGCAGTTCACAGGATGTAGAGGTCTACTTTTTCTAGCCTTGTATGTATGGAGCTACCTGTTATCGGCCAGCACCGAGTCATACGATAGAGCACCTTTTCGTTAGATAGCCGTGTCTAACTGACCTTATCTGAAACGAAAAAATCAGTCCAAAAGCTAAACAGTTCCTGGTGGCTGTCCTTAGGCCATTCAGTCTATTACTTTTGCAGAGCGCCTTTTGCCATAGTAAATTCGTCATTAAGTACGCATTTTGTTGTTTTATTCGTTTGCAGATTCCACGGTATTATTTCGAATAGCATTAAAGCAGTCTCTCTTAGTACAGACTTGTACATCTGAGCCGTACTGATGGCTCTTTTCCACTCAACTGACCTGAAACTGTATTAGCTCTACTGCCGAAGGCTATATCAGCCCGGAGCGACGACCCGTAGAGTGCAATCGACTTTGATCGACGTCAGAAAGGCATGTCTTCTTCTTCTATATGTTTTTTTTTTACTCCCTGAATAGATGATGTACTGATATGGTTAACTGCCTGTTCCGCTGTGAGTCCGGTGTACAATATGATTCCCATTTATTCCGCCGTTTTCCGGATATCTATCCTCGCTATCCCAAGAGTAAGTTCAAGATTGTTACATTTCTCTCTGCCTGTGAGATAATGGAATGCTGTGTTCTTTTCCGGAGTAGCTAGATATAGCACTCTTTCGTTCAAGCGTATGTCCAGACTAAGTGCCCTATTGCGTTTTCTTTCAAGTTCACTTTCTCCTCTCGCGGAATTTAGGAGAATCAGGCGATATAATCAACACTGACCGAAGAGTCAGGGGTTTCAGGACATCGTCATATACTAGGTTTCAGAAAATCAAGCCTATCACGGAGCTCTGGGGAGCTATGGCCTGGCTTGCAGTGCCCTCTCGTTCCAACATGGCGAAATAGTCCTTTAAAAGTGCGGTGAGATATTTTTTCTTTTTAGAATTTTTATTGCCACGTCTCGGTTCATTAAGTTAAAGGCGTTTTTGCTTTCAGAGTCATTGAACGTTCGAGATGCACTGTTTTAAAACTCCTCTGATTGCATCTGTCGTGGATTTATTATGGAACCCGTACTGGTCAATTTGTATCTGTGGAGGTTTCCTGGTTGTCTGTTGACTAAAGAGGCGTATGACCACTTCTTAGCACCATGTCTTCTAGAAGATAGTGTTTTTTGTACAGGCTTTTTATCATCACTTTGTTCCGGCAACGTCGGCACATCCCCTTTACGTCTTCTAAAAGTTACTTCCATTTCTCCGCCTTTTTTTGCTTAATGAAAGTTTTCAATCGCTAGTAGCTCGGCTTTAGCTCTTCCTCGCACAGTTCCTTCTTCGTTCACGTTTCATCTGTGTCTCGGTTGTTTTAATCTCTGTGACAGGGTCGCGCTTTATTGTGCCTGTCTTGAGCTGCAAAAACAAGCGGGCACCTTGCCGTCATTGACAACTATAAGATATTTCTCTACAGGCTACAGGTTCTGTATTAGTGTTTTTTTCTGAGGTACGGTTACTGCACCAGTTTACTCTAATAGTTTCTCTTAAAAGTGGCTTTTTATCTTCTCCTAATGTTTCCATATTCGTTCGTATTTCTTCTAGAAAAGGGCGAAATGTTTGTCTGTTTACTGAGAAGTAACTGGTATGGGAGATTGCCAGTTCGTTAATCTCAATCCATGAGAGGTTTTCGTGGCTACCGTTTTTCCTGACAGGCTGTTTCCTCTCTATTGTATTTTATCTTTTTGATCGTTACTTAGCCGAGTAGGTCCTTAGCTTTTGCCTTGATCGATTCGCCAGCAGATATATAACGTATGTAAACCTTGTCCTACTTTTTCAAGCGTGTCGTGGACTACTCCGCAGTAGTTAATATTTTCCTGCAGGACTTTGATCATACTGCCTTACTATAGCGTCCCGTCATTATATGGCCATCATCGTCAATATTAACTTCATTGTTTTTTCTTGTACGTCCGTCATTAGTTTCGGCAACTGATGCTGGTTAACTTCTGTGAGGTTCCTCTTGCTCTCCGTAAACGGTTGGGGGACACTCCCCCTTTTTCCATGACTCATCTACTTTTTCGCGGTATTGTGAGCGTGCCACAGAGGTTTCGGGGTGCTCGTCGTCTGACACACGTTTCGCCTCCTTAGTATATACCCTACATTGTCATATATATAACATCACTTCTTTGATACTCCTTTGTATTCTGTCACTAAATGTACGACTTTTTGACAGCTAAATAATATGAACAGCTGTATCGATTCGTTCAGGGGCACTTAATACTGCCTAGTAATTGGTTTCTAAAGCTAGCAGTCGCCTGGTTCCCGCTGCTGGTTCTCACATTAGACCTGTATTGTATTTTCCTAATTTAAGCAGCATCAAGAAAAAAGTAGATATCTCGGAAGACTGTTCTCCGATGGCTGCTTCGCCTCTCTGACGTTTACATCTATTCTTTCCACCTTCTTAATGGTATCTGCGAGGTCTTTAACCCCAATTTGTTTTACTTTATTTGGTTAGTAGATCGCCGACGTGTATCGTTTCCAAAAAGCAAATTTTAACTTCTGCATTCCCAGATTTTGCCCGAGTCCTGATTTCGTTAACGGTTCCTTAGGGCGTTTGACCCTCTGCAATTCGGAATCCGCCGAAGCCTCTAAGGCTTCCGTCTTCATATGTCAACTCGATATCCATACTCGCGTTTCACCTCTTATGTTCTCGAGCTACGTGTGGCAGTTCGGTTTCCCTTAACATCCTTACGGCGTCTCTGCTGCTGACGACTGTTAGCTTCCCAAGATCTCATCCCACTGCAACCGGAAAAAACAGATATTGACAGCTTAAGTGGTGACCTTGTCGCCCTCTGAGTTTCGGGTGATCAGCGGAGCTCTAACCCTTTTTGTCCCAAGGATGCCCCTGGGGTATGCTGCGCTTGTTTGGAGAGTTTTTCTGGTTCTTCTTCCCATAATAATTGTTTGAGATCGTCCATGTTTTGAGTATTTTGTAAATAATGCTTGATATCGGCTACATGTCTAGCCTCCTTGGCTTCTGCTTGTCCTTGTAACTTTATTTATGCCTGTGGCCTTGTATGCTGTTTTGATATTTTTCTGTGGTCGTGTTCCTCCTCACTGTATTTGTTTGTTCGTTCTCTTGTTGCAACTTAGGTTCATCGCTATCTTCCTGCAAACGGTTTTATTTTCTTTCTAGGCTTTTACCGCCTTTCCTTTGGCCTTGCGTCTTCTCGTGAGCGCTGCTCCTCCTTCCACCCTTTTTTCGAGGTTACAAAACAGCCAGTTCAAGAACCGTTAAAACAGTTTTAGTACCTATTTGTTTAGAAGAACCTAGTTTTGATATTAATTTTCGATATTCGAGTTTCTTCGTGAGTCTCTCTTTCAGATACCTTAGCGATTCTACAGTAACCTTCCTGAAGACGTCGGTGTAATCTGTCGCCAGGTTATTTATTTAGACAGCACCCTTTGTTTTTCTTCAAACTTTCTTCTTAAACAACTAGCCCAGGTGGGAAAGCATTCGTTCTAACACTTATGGATAGTCGGGTGACCCATCCGCCGCTCCTTTCCTATTGTACGCCGCAGGGCCTCCTGTAGACTCTTTGTCTTTCAAACACACTGAAATCACCACTTCGGGTTCCATTGATTTCGCCAAGTGCCTTCTCATTCCTTTTTTCAAAGAGATCCGTCATCCCATCAAAAAGCCTATCCTGTCTCTTCCGTGTCAGTTTTCCATTCGGTGTGTTGGCATTTGTATTGCCGATCTTGCTATTTCAAACACCCGCCATGTCGATGTACAGTTTAAATTAGCGCGCGAGAAAAGCGGTATCCGCTGCTCGGCCGCCCGGTCCATGTATTGATACAGAGGCGAGCGGCTCTGATCAACTATATGAGCCGTGTGGCCAGATTTTAGCCGCAGAAAGCTCGACTATATATAGTAGTTTACCCAAAACACACCTCAAAATACTCCCGAGACTCAATAGTACTGTTATAAAACTTTTTAAAGGCGATTTGGTCACAGGTTTTTTGAGCGGTCTCTACATCCACCTCTGGAGTGCCCGGTCGAGAGTCTATACTATAGACGTATCACGGGCTGTATCCTCATTTCTCGTCTTCGTTCAGCACGCAGTCATATACACTTTAATAATCCGCTCTGAACCATTGAACTACAATGACTTCAGCAGTATCTTTTTGGGATTCTCACTTATTATCGAAAGATTTTGACGATTTCTAGGAACACGAATAAAATAAGCCCGTTAACTTGGAGACTTCTTTAAGCCACTAAAATCTAGCTTACATGACCTTAGTTATAGTAAGCAAACGCCGCGTAAGGCTGAGGTGTATGAAGGAGGCACTTTTTTACATTTTTTTTTTATATAGACTATTTTTATTGAAAATACAAGCTTTCATTTTAATATTTAAGGAAAATTGCCTTATTGTTCTACATCACTGCAACGAACGTCAACACCAAAATGTAATCTGCAAATGCAATTACAACTTTTTCGCTTCGCAGCGGTTGGCCTGATGAACACCCACACCAAGAAAGTGTATTTATCATAGTTCCAAGAAAGCACGCGAGTGCTAATATCCCGCGAAGAGTGCAGTCTGTCTCAGTTAGAGTGGACCTTTTAGTTCCCCGCACTAAAACAGTTCTTTTTGCTCAGCGCTGATTGTGATCCCTGCTAGGATCGAATTATTTGCGCGTTTATTGCGCCGAGTTAACGATGAATTTGTTTTGATGTAGTCCATCAAATAATTAGATTTTCACTGATTTTTGTTTCCGTTATCAACCATTTCCTATGTTCCGCTGTATGCTTTGCGCCTGCTATTTGCATCATATGTTCCTTTGTATTCGATCAGCTAGTAGCTCGTACTCGGCTCTAGCCGAGACAAGCTCCAGCAAGCGTATAGCTGTGCCAAGCCGCATTGTACGCAGTCCTAAGTGTAAACATTGCCTACTCTGGCCGATTCGAATTTTCCCGCCTGGCGGGCGACGTTGTTCAACCTTCTCTATGCGGCCTTCGCCAGCTATTATGTACGTTCGACGACGAGAAAGACGACGTAGGGAGTGTGTTATTATTTTGTGAGTTAGAGTGGATTGTTATAGTGGTGCGTACTGGGGGAATCTATGTTTTGGCGTTACAGAGCGAACATCGACGTGATCGAGTGACGAGTGTTACGTCGTGCGAGCAACACCGCCAAACTGGTGAGTCGTGGTTTATGCACAGCCTACTCCGAATTCATCTGTTGTGTGGACGAAGCTACACTGTCAATCGTTTGGCCTTCGCCGCCGGGGGGAGGGGGGTAGTAGTCCAGCGGAGCTCTATGTGTTGCTGCTGTGTGCTACTGTTGGGTCAGACAGAAAGGCCAACAGTAAATGCAATTGCAGCTAGACAGCTCAGCAATCTTTCCAGAAGAAGAGCATAAATTCCTCCTGCTGCCCCCCATCCCCGACATCCTCTCCCCCCGTCCGAACCGTAGTGTTCCTCATCACCCGCCAGTGTACAGAGGAACTGCCGTAGCGACAACGACCCGAACTTTGGGTGACTTGGCCGTCGTTGCGGTTGGGTCTTGAGTGCTGAATCTATCCGAATACGGTTGTCTGTGGCGCGCTCGAATCCGTGATCTCATCGTAGCACCGGTTCAGTGCCTCTGCTGTATTCACGCTAATCGATTAACTAAGTGCTGCTTGATGAGCCTGACGGCCGCTATTGCGATTGCGACTTCTAATAGCCGCAGCGTTTCTGTGTGTATCAGCGCCGTATCATTGGGCCGATTGATGACTGAGAACTGTGAGAAAAATTATTTGAAGAAGGACCAACTATGGCTGGCATCAGTAGCAACAGCAGCAGGCCAGCACCAACCAATGGGTGTTAATACCGTCGGTTCCCTTTCCCCCTCAAACGACTCGAGCCTTCAGATCTTACTTCAAAATAGGCACAGGTGATGATCGACGGTTGCAATAATGGTTTACCCGCCCGCTACTAGGATACATAGGCCAGTGCCAGTAAGAAGTTGTTATTGCTACGATTACAAGCACTACATCTAGGTGTAAATAATGGTGTTTGTGTGTGCGTGTAGTAGATTTCTTGATTGAAATCTCGAAGACAACTGGCAGTTATTGCAGCAGCTGCAACTGTTGTAGCCATATGCGGCAGTCAAATGTGTTGCTTGGTTGTTTTGAGCTGGGCTGATTGATACTCGTCGTAGAGTTCCCGTTGTGTGTGCGTGTGCATCTGTGTGTTATTGATGTCGGTGGATAGAACTGGCTTGTGACACTGGGAGATGGAGAGGGGCTGCTAGAGTGATTGGGGGTGGGGGTTGTTGGTCGAAGCTTGTCGGTGTTGTTGTTGTTGGCGTACATAGAAGCCTGAGGTCTCCGCTGTTGGCGTACACTTCTTGTTCAGGCTTCCATTGCTGTGCATATTCCTGCCCATTCATTCTCGTGATTCGAAACAAACGCCGCCAGTCGCCACTTCGCGAAGACTAAGCAACATACAGACACGGCTGTGTCCGTGTATCTGGCTTGTGTGCGGTGCTATACCGTGTGCTTGCATGTATGTCCATCTGTCTGTCTGTGTGATGATCGCGACGGCGGCGGCAGCGGCGGCGACGACAACAACAACGCTGATAATTATAGTGTTGTTGTTGTTGTTAGCGCGGCTGAAACTGACCCAGGTATTTTAATAAACAGCGCCAACAGGCCTTACCGTAGAGGTATTGATTATATATCATTGATCATTGTTTGGATTATTATTACTTAACCCTGCGTCTGAGATGGGTGTGTTGTTACTGTTGCTGCTACATCTCTCGGGTGTCCACTTAACAAACCCATTTAAGATCACCACCGTTGTTATTGTGGACTGCAAGTGGTTGCTGTGAGCTGGCTTACGCGCTCTTAGCCGTCGCATAAGTCTCAGATTAGCCTGTCTTGTCTGGCTTCATGTTCGCTGTTGTCCATAGAACATCTAACGTCGACAAAAGCGAGTAATGCTGAACCTTCAGCTGGCGACAAGCATTCGTAAACGAATGCAGCTATTTTTCTTTATTTGTTGCTTTTGGAAAAGGGCAAACATTTGAAGGTCTCTCTGTTTGTTCAACGAGATTCGTGTTTTCAGTCGAATTGGCTACAGCATGATGTTTTGTTTGCTGTGGACATATAGATCTTTGGCTCTACATGCCATAATAGACGGTCGTAGATGGAAAATCAGCAATTTATTATCATAAGGAACAGGAATTCCAGCAGTTAGTTAGTGTTGTTTGGCTGGTAAGCCGTTTCAGCTCGAAGCATACATAATACATTATATGTGAGATTTTAGAATGGAGCAATAACGGGGCTTTTAGCAATTATTGTTGTACAAAAGCCGCTCAACATTCGGACGTTGCCTTGTAGTTATTGCTACTTTAACGTTAAGTCTACTGTGGTAGACAAATGAGGAATCATGCCTTATCTGGAGATTGTACTTTATATTATCCTGTAATTGTAACTGATTCATACTGTCAATACAGAAATAGTTGCTAATGGTGCATACAAGTTTCAATAAAATGCTGCCTTTTGTAGGCGTATGCGTGTATGGGCCTGAATATGTAAATAGGCGCGGTACCGATGGTTACATTTTAGTATAAAGAATCCGCCGTCCTCGAAACCCATGTACGTAAACCCTTTACGTTGAGGGATGAAGGGTAGACGACGTCTGTGATAACCACTGAAATTTCAGGCATCGATTAGCTTCCGAGAAATATGTCTTACTATTATTTATTTATTTGAGTTTATTGAAGTGCGCTTCTTCAATTAGCAAAATTATAGATTATCAAAGCAGATTTCCGGCATAATTATTTTTAGAACTGCCACACAATTTCATCCGAATCGTTTTTCGATTATCAATCCAAGAGCATACTATACTTAATAACCATATGCGATCTGTGTAATTTTTTATATATTTTTATCCTGAGCAAAAAAAAATTAATTTGACATTTAATATAACCGGGCAACATTTTCGGAATCTTATTTTGCTTACCCGGTTTAATTTTCTTTGACCAAATCTTCCGAAGCAAACGACGTCTGTCCAACATGACCGGTCGAATAGCATTTTTCATATCGCTAGAAAGCCATTATAATATTTCAATTAACAGATAAGGAACGAGTATCAGTCAGCTTTGTAATCATAAAGACTGTAACCAGTGAAACTGGTCAAATTTTCTCTGCTGTTGATGTTGTCGTCGTCGTCGTCAACGCATACACGTGATGACGCGTATCCGGTCTCTTGCATGTACCAAAATGCGGACAGACAACTGTCTCTCTTTGAAAATGTCCCGAAAGCGCTCGCAGTTCGAGTTTGCTGGCAAGCGAACTTCGACCCTAGTTGAGAAAAAACCTGGATATGTTTCTTCTTTAATATTTTCGATATACTCGATAAAAAAATTATCATGATAATAACAATAGCAACAGCGACCGCAGCAGCAGCTGCAGGAAGACTGCTATATTGCTACAACCTGATGGGCATGGTTATTCCTGTCGCTGTCGCTGTTGCGTGTGCTCCAGCTGCAACGGCTGCGGTTCGTCGGCGATGGCGGTGGCCAACGATGTTATTGTTGTTGTTAATTCGGCTGCGGCAGTAGCTGTGATTTTACCGGCGACGGCGGCAGCAGCAGCAGCGGCGCGTTGGTTAAAGTGTCGGTAGAAATGGAAATGATGCTTCATCAAGTCAAGTAAGTTGACAGGAACTCAACCAGTCCACTTGGGTGGGATAGAGTATACTGGATGGATGTTATGTCTGTGTCAGTAGTACCAGAAGCATTCGTACGAAATGGCCATGCAGAGCCTAAATGCCAACGATATATGAGTTAATGGCATGAAGTGCCCGCGAGGTGGAAATCGGGTGAGGCCAGATGGATATCGAGGGGGAAACAAATAGATCTATCCATGGTGGTACACGGTAACTGGCTACGTGTAGAACTGTGGTAACGACGGCGGTTGGGAAGGTCCTGTAATTAACTATATCAATATTAAGCAATACAAAGTGTCAGCGTATGTACGTTGCCTTAAAAACTACGCGGTTCACTGACAGCGATTGAGTAACTAATCGACTGGAGCCCGCTGGAAGAATTTCGCGTCATAAATGCGCGGTTCAAATGTATAATGAAGTATCGATAATGGTACTTTTTGCCGGCGGTACAATATGCATATCATCAGATATATGATTTCGAAACAAAATGGTGAGCAACCGCACTAGAGTATAAGAACGAGTTGAAGCGACTCTGGTGAGAAATAAAAGGCGGAATGCAACACCACCTACTTGTCGTATTGCATATTATGTAAATATTTATATTAATTAATTGATTATTTATGACGAAATGATTTCCTTCTGAACATATTTTGAATCCATATGGAGAGGTTATCGATATGATGATGGTTGTAATGATGTTGATCATGAGTACAGATATGTGTGAAGAAATGAAGATTATGTTAATTTATATACTCTGTTTAAAGCTAATTTTATATAGGTCAGTTGAATAGTTTAAGAATAAGATATAGTAATTATACATAATATATAGTAGTAACATTGTATATATATATTTGTGTTACAGCACCTATAAAAATATTCTTTATATTTAGCAAAACATAAAAAATATTCTAGCTGTAAGTTGTATTCTACCCATGACTCCCGTGAATGTATAGACTGTGTCCGACTGAGATGTTTTAATACGAAAAATGTTAATCTGAATTTTCAAATTTTTATGTATTTTATTAGAAGATGAATACATTCTTGGCAACCAGCCAAAAACTTGAGTACTTGCCACAGCCAATATAATTGACCTGCTGTGGCTTTTTCTATTAGAGGCTGAAAGTTCAAGAGGGTAGCACCCGCAGCGACAGGGCGCTACGCCGGACATTCGGGCCTTCTGGACTTTCTGGGGTGAGTCACAAGTTCGTATCCTTTAGACGTGCGACATATTAGCACATGAGATCGCGACAGGCCAATTTTCGTCACCGAAAATCTGTCACATTTTGTACGAATAGTTGCTACTATTACTAAAAAATATGCCGCTAGTGTATATCAGTAATAATTAGCTTTACTTCCTATTTAATCCAACACTAACAGACGGATTAGTTTATTTCTTCAGCAGTGCGTTCAAGGATTCAGTTCATATGCAATCGCCGCTATTCACGTAGTGCTCGGGCGTTCTCCAATACATACATTGTTGTAGATGCTTTTTATGCTATTCGTAAACGACCTGAGAATATCTAGGTGCAGCAAACGCTAACCGTGACTCGTTTTTGGTGAATAATTGAGGTCTCTTTGGTTGTCGTAAATAGAAAAATACGGGCAACGGGCTGAATAGAGCAACAAGTAACCTTGACTAATTTGTATTAGCATGAAGTCAAAAATAATTTTAACTAATTTAGGATAAAGATAAATAAGCAATACTCTGCGCTAAGAAGCAGAGGTTTATAACACCTCCTTGTCGCACCTTTTCTTTCTTTTCACTTTTCGCTTTCCTGGTGGTACAGTTAATCCTAAATAGCTTGAAACTATCATAAATAGCGAATTATCTTCTATACAAGAGGCTCTTTATTTTGTAACAAAATGCTATGTACACAAGAGTTGTTCAGGAAAAAGCAATTTTCGCATCTTTCGCCTTGCATATAATATTACTGGTACATGAGCGGGTTTTCTTAAGCATCTGTCTTAATTACTGGAGACGCTTTTTTAAGAAAAATATAGAGAGCGAATGGATTTCGAAGCATTTATCCAATATCTATCTATCTATAGCATTATGCGCCTTCTATTGCAGTTTTTGTGCGGTTCAGCAAATGACATTAACAATATCTGTTTTTTTACTTGTTCTTTCATTTTGTTTCCAGGCAACGATGAGCTCGCCATCTCCGTCGCAGTTGGCATACGGCCAACCAACGGGCAGTTCGCTAATTCCCTTTTTCGTAGGCTCTCCTGGCCCGCAGGGCGGCGGTGCCATGGGCGCCAGTGGTGGACTCGGCGGGCCTATGGGCTCTGGAATGGGCAATCCCCGAGACCAAGGCCTACAGCAACCTCCACAACGAGCAGATGTAGCAGACATGGAACGCTTCCAGCAAGGATCGAATCGGATAGGAACGCCAACATTGGCTGGGGGTGGGGCCAGTAGAGGTCAGATGGCCGTCGGTGGTTCTAGACCTATCGGACCCCACAGCAATAACAACAACAATAACAATAACAACAATAGTACCTCACAACAAAATAGTAACAACCAACGGTAGGTTCGAGAAAAACCTCTCACCTGCGTGTATTTGGATAACACTTAATAATGTTAAGCGGCTGAACATTGTTCTGTATGAGTTATTGTAGTAATAATATAGTTTACTAAGTTGAAAATCTTATTCTATTTAAATAACACAAGTGAAGACCTTGGTATCTACCAAGGTTATTGAAGTGTTATTTTAAGTTATCCAAGTAGTATATTTGACGTAATTGAATTATTTGGACATGTGCAATCAAATGAACAATCATATTCCTTTGTATATCCTACTATGCGCATTGCACTTATAAAAAAAATTGCCGCATATCCAAATGCTTGTACTTGAAAATTATTTGTATGTTATGTATTTACATTTTTTTGCTAGCTTTATTTGTACCTAAGGAGAATATTTTAGTGAACATCTTCTAAATTATACTACACTTTTTAAATGTGAAAATTAATTATCAATATTAGCTTTGCTCATCGATTCTTTGTGTACTAATGACCTATATTTGACGGCATACGTGCGCACCCATGTGATCTCCCTTTACAGGTTCAGTGAGCAAAGTCCGATGCTATGGCGTAATGGCGGTGGAGGTGGGGGTAGTGGCCCTCGGGGGAACCCCTTCAACTCGAATCCTTCCCTCGACCTTTCCGAGTTTCCATCATTAACTAACCGCGACTCAGCAGCCAACATTAACCCTATGTCCGGCAGAACACCTTACGGTGAGTTTATATCACTGGTGCTATATGATACGTATATCTTCGAAGTCAATGATACCATACTTTGCTCTGTGCTACATCCTCCGCGATATTAGCCATAGCATCGTTGTGCAGTGCTTGTGCAATGCTACATTTCGCATGACGCGCGCTATGCCGCGTGTATTAGCCAAGATATGTTGAAAGATTGACTTCATCGATGTATCTATTTAATTGTATTATGGAGCAACAGATTTTACTATTTCGTTCATTTTCATCCGACCTGAAAGACTATCTCGATTTTAGGAAACTATCGAAATTGATATTTACGAAGTTATTATTATAATTATCACATTTTACGAACACTGAGTTCTAAGATAAAGAGTAACGGGAGGGCGGAACGAGGTAAAGAACACGATATTTTGAACACTTTCGGCGATTTCGACAGGAACAGTCACTTTGCACTAACGAAGTGAGAGATAAAAAAAATCGTTGCTATACTACGATTATCTATTGTAGAATTAGGCCAGATTTGCTTTGGGCCGAAGAGCTAAGACCTGCCATATTTGGTATAGCGTATACAGTTGTAAGCCTACAGTTGTCTGTGGTATTGTAATTAGTGACACACGTTGTTGGTGGTAGATAGTAATATAAGTAGACATAATACGGTGTGTACCATTTTGCATCCGAACTCATATTGTGATTTTAACTATTTTTGCAGTTGTGAGACTCAATCAACATTTTGCATGTGGGTATTATGTTTATCTTCTGCGTTTTGCCCCTCCATTCCTTGCCCTCCCTTTTTCAGTCCTTACATTTTACTCTGTTGTTTTTTTCTATATCGATCAGTGTTTTCGAAGAGAGCACCTGCTATTTTGCGAGCATTTAGAACTATACGACAGATACCTCAAAGCTTATTCAGACTTATTACGAAAACGTTGGATTTATAATTATATATCAACGAAAATGGCGTTTACCTAACGTATAATGCACTGTTCAAAAATCCAGAGAAACACGCTGTTACAACAATTAATATCATTACGTTAGTTGGTGTTGATTTCCAATCAATCTCATATAGATTTTTTCTGTTGCGAGTAAAAGGTACTGAAATTCTGTGGCATTGGCTGTTTCCGAAGTTTCCACGAACCCGTAAAAGCAATTTTTCAATTTCATTATTGATTAAATTTTGTCAGTTCCGACGCCATATTCGATAAAAGGAGATTAACTTTATCACACGTTAGCTCCTCGAAAACACTGGACATCGTGGAATGCATTGCGTTCTTATCTAATTTCGTAGATTTAAAGAAAAATATATAATTTATATGTATTAATAGAAACAGATCACATTTTTACGTACGTGTACACAAATATTTAGCTATTAATGTACATTACCATTTCTATTATCGCACATTTTGAAGACTTTTATCTACTGCATCCCATTGAACTAATATATTCCTTCTTTGTTACCCTCTATGAAGCTAATCCATATGATAAGTGCAGGTGATAAATGAGAAGTTCTAATGTTGGTTTACCCCTTCCTGCCTGGTATTCCCTGCTCATCTGCTCACACCGGTACTGATTTGGTCATCGGTTCTGCAGTTGGCATGGTAAAAAACCCTAATAGCGAAGCTAGTGAATTTCACATTCAAAACGAGGACTTCCCTGCGTTACCTGGCTCGAACCATAGCAATCTCGGCAATCAACAGAGTCCAAGCACAACAGGACCCCAACAGGATACTAGCGGCAACCCCGGAAGCAATTCTCAGCAGCAGATCTCGCAACAGGTGATATATAGTTCGTAACTATTTTTAACCTGTACGAGATCGTTTAAAATTCTACCATTCGCCGTCCGCTCTACTTCAAGCCCACATTATGCAGCCGTAGACAAAGGTCACAAGGTTTCATTAAGCCTTCATATTGTTAGCGACCCTAGAGTTAGAACTTGGCTGGAGATCAATCTAGCAAACAACTACTCAAAGGGCTGGATAACAACATAGAAACAAAGTCACAAAATCTTCATCTTACATGGGTTTTTCCTATATTTTATTCTAGAATTTTGTAGTAGAAAAAAATCTGCTATTTGTGATTTATTGTCATTCACTGGCGTTCGTAAGATTGTTGCTTTGCTTTGTGCATTGGGTGAATTGAATCATTCCGCGAAAATCTATGCTTAGAGACATAAATTAGAGACAGGTAACCTCTCAATCTAACCCATCGGACTTCTTACCTGTTTCCAGGTAAATAACGCAAAGAATGGCCTTTCAAATGGACACATTATGACGGGTGATAAGAGTGTCAACGGAGGGCCGCTAAAAGGGGACCCGGCAGGACTAGCATCTCATCAAGGCAACCCGAGCGGTCAGAGTGCTGTTGGTAGTCGGAAGCAGATCATAACGACGAAAGACGGCCGGGTAAGCAATATCCCTCCCGGTATGATTCGCGATCAGTACGGCATGGTTGGTCTGTTGACCTTCATCCGCGTAGCAGAAAGCGAACCGAATCTTGTGACGTTGGCACTAGGTTCGGACCTGACAACACTTGGGTTAAATCTTAACTCGCAAGAGAATCTGTTCACGGTATTCGGTGGACCCTGGGCCGAGCAGGCATTACGGCCGCATGAGATGGAGTACAGCGTGCCGACGGAGTACCTCATTAACTCACAGATCAAAGACAAACTATCGCCTATCAAATTGCACCGCTATAGTGAAGACACACTATTCTTTCTGTTCTATATGTATGGTGGGGACATTATGCAGCTTGTGGCCGCATCCGAATTGTATAATCGGGATTGGCGGTTCCATCGCGACGAGCGGGTGTGGATCACGCGGGCCGGCATCAATCCGACAGAGAAGACTAGTACGTACGAACGAGGTACATATTATTTCTTTGACCCCGTCAACTGGCGGAAGGTTGCGAAGGAGTTCCACCTTGAGTATGAGCGACTCGAGGAGCGTCCACCTCCACTAAGTTTCCCTAGCGGCTTGTGATCAAGCAATTCGTCGTCGTAGTACAGGCCAGACCATTCGTCCCGTTTATCTCGTTCAAGTCGTAGCTATCGCGGATGGATGGTCGGCCGTTTTGTCAGTCAATTGTCAGTCAATCTTAATGGTTCGATTGATTGGTGATAGATATGGTTCTTCAGGTGATTCAGGCCAGCATTCAGAAAGGCGTCGGTGTGCGTTGTATATTTGATTGCTGGCCAGCCACTGGCTCGAAAGCTGCCTCATCCGAGCCTTGCGGGACCCTGACGAACCGGCTGGTCTGGTGGACGGTTAGGTCTGAGCTCTGTAGCTGCACTCTACATATGCCGCCTTCTTCAAGTGCTTACCTGTAGGTGGCTAGCAGAACGAAGTAAGGGCCAAAGCTGATCCACCGACCAGCCGGCGCGTCGTTGTGTGAGGAAACAACTCTGTGTAGGTTTCTTGTAGGGGGTCCGAGGCCAGCTAGCCGTGTCTACTGTGTGTGTATGAAGATGATGATGAAAATGAAAAGAAGAAGAGGAGGCGAGCGCTGCTGGCTGATCTCTCCGTGGATGAGGGGCACGAGTCTTGGCAGCAGTCTGTCACATATTTAAGAGCTGAATCGGTTGGTGGGCGCTGCTCGGTCGCGGTGAATGTAGTTAGTGGTTGATTGATATTCCACGCTATTCCGTTGTATTCCACGCTATTCCACATACGAAAAACGTCAAAACGTTGTGTGGTGAGGCCCTTTCGTCGAAAAGGACCCTTTGTCCGCTCCTATAGCAAGCTACTACAACTAAAGCTACAATTACAACTGCGATTTGCATCTGCATCTGCTACTGCTCTACCACAGCTAAATATCAGTCATCTCGTCTTCTGTCCGTTTCGATACCTCTCTATATTCACTTTGTCGTAGGCCTGAGATGTCTGAAGAAGAAGACAAAGAAAAGGAACGGAAACATACAACAAACAGCAAATAAATCATGGCGCGTGAAGGGGCAACTCGGCCTTCATAAGCTCGCCAGATGTTCGCCGTCGGTCTTATCCGCTATCCACCATGTTTTGTATATGTAAAGCAGACAAATTCATCACGTCAATAACAAACAGAAGCGACCTCAAAAGTAAAACAAACAGGGAAATATTAAAAGAAAGAGATTTTGACAGTAAACAAAGAAGGCCACAAGGGACCAAGCCACCATTGGAAAGTAAATATATCGGAGCGAAATCATTTGTTTTTCCGTTGTTAGTGGATTTTACTCAATTCTCCACAGATGCACTTAGACTGATCCAGCGATTACAACAACAATAGTAATTATTATTACAATATTAAAAGTTATATTTTCAGTATTAAGAATGGCTTGTCCGTGTATTCGTACAATACTGCACACAAAATTCGGATTTAGTTTTGTTTTGAAATAAACTACCCGACTAGTTAGCAAGTTAGCTAAGCAATATAAAGGCAAATAATGGTCAGGATGTGTAAAGAACAAAAAGACTGTAACGAGAGTGAATCCAGTGTCATGGTCAGGAACGTTTGGGAATGTCAGACATGGGATTATTTTTTCTTGTTGTTACAAAAATAAACCCTGTCATAGGAAATGTATAATAACAATAACAACCATTAGTAATATAATAATTTAAACATTAATGGCTATACTGTTCCATTACTGCGTCCATTGTTAGCCACCTAGCTTCAATTGCATTTATTAGCTTACTCAGATTCTTAATTTAGCACTGACCTCATCCAAACAATGCTGACCTCGGCACTAAGCGCACTTTTTTTGGGTTTTTCAAGGGTTTTCTTTTTGCTTTTTACACATGCTGGACCCAATTTTTTTGCTCAGCCAGCTTGCCAGATGAATAGCTCATTTCAAAGCAAATAACAATTTGAATCTCTTACGCATTAGAGAACCAATACACAGAAAAAATATCACCATTTTTGTTCATACTATTACCATTATTATTGTAATCGCTTCATCAGTATTTATGAAAGCGGAATCGTGAGAAATTTAGTCAAATTCATGCATAAAAGGAAACAAATTAAAATTTAACATCCGTTTGCTAGAAGTTCCTTTGTTGACAACCGTGCCTTTGAGTATATCGATTGCACGAGCACGTTAAAATAGCTTACCAGTCAATTGATGAAACAACCCTGAAAACATTCATTTTTTATACTTGATTTTGCTTCGAAAGATTTGCTTGCCAATAGTTGTTTAATTCCCTGTAGTTTTTTGTTTGTGTGTTTTAAATTCAGTTATGAAGATTTTGTTGGCAATTGACTAGGGAGGGGCAATATATATAGGGAACGATAACTAAGTGATGGGAATGACGCCGAAATAAGAATCTGACTCCGTAAGAAAATGCAATCAAGACAGATTGGTTCACAAGAGTCGCAGTAGCAGTTTAACATAATTTTCATATTTTGAGATGACAAAAATTATATTTTGATGGAGATTTGATTTTGGTATTAAAATGTAGTACTGAAAGATAGAAAAGAATAGAAAATCATGGGGAGAATAGGGAGAATGGTGGCGGTGAACTACCAGTTGTGCCGTAAGCCTGAAAGCAGTGTTTTGTTTTAGTTCGGAGATATAAAAAATGAACACGAAAAGAATAAAAATGAAGCAAGTAGAAAATTTATTTTTTGCTTGCTGCATTTTTGTTCTTCATCGAGGTCAGTAGTGTTTGGCCTGCTGCTATTGTTGCTTTCAATACAGTCCGGCTTTTAATACAATTTGACTGAAGTTGCCGATGGATGCCTCAGCTAATACAAGGCCCTGCCTACGGATAAACACGCGCCCTGTCATTTTGAGTTTTGTTGTAAAATTTTCGTTGATAACTAAGTGAGGAGGAATAACACGGCACAATGATAAGGTGACGAGGTCAACGCTAAATTAAGGATCTGGCAAATGCAATTGAAGCAAAGTGGTAAACAATAGCCGCAGTAGCGAAACAGTAGAACCATCAATGTTTAAATAATACAGCAGAGAATACAGTGGTGGGATACAAGTGTGTAAGTTTAAATGGAACAAAGACTGTGAATAGAATATTATTAGTATATATAACTGTGTTTATTATTGTAACAGCAACAAGAAACTGTAAAAGTGAAAATCATCCCGTATATGTATTTCTTCTTTCACCTTTGAGCGAACGACGATGACGACGATGAAAACAATCCTACAGTAACAACAACAACAACAACAACAACCACAACAACAGCCACAACAACAACAACAAACAAAAACACACGACGATATTTGACGGTTCAGACGGCGGCAGAAATCGCGCTTGGCCCAAGATGTGGTTATGTCTGCTATTTTTATTGATTATATGCACAAAGCAATGAAAGAAAACAAGCAAAAAACGAACGAAAACAATTATAATGCTGGTGATAATAATAGTGAATAAAATACCTGCACAACGCGTAAGTGACGGCAACCGACATAAGAAAGAGAGAGAGAGAGAGAGAGAGTGAAAATAGGCAAAGACAAAAACGAAAAACACTTAGCAACGAAAATTTGTGCTGGCATTCGGCTGAAGAGCGGGGTAACAAAAAGTCAGTGAAGAATCTCTACTCTTTATTTGCTCTCACCTTCGTTACTGCGCAGCTAGCGCCTGATAAATTCGAGTCGGTTTGTAGTTTCAAGGTTTGAAATGTACTAATTCACCTATTAATAATTGATCGGACCATAAGAGAAATTCAGCTGAAATCAGAGTCAAATAAGGCAGAAAACAACTAGAAGGCGAATGAAAATTCATTTAACAACTAGAATAATCTTTTTAAAAGGCAAATCGCCAAACTGCTGCTTCTGACGGTGTTCGTAATGATAATGATGATGAGACAGCTAATGATGGTGATCATGATGCGAATGATTAACAATTAACGATGCTGAGAAGAATCGATCGATTGCTTTGATAGTGGTAATGCAATGATGATACTGATGACAATGTAAAGATGGAGAACATAAATATATTATAAAATATAATACTACATTGATGGATGGAGCTGCTGCAACTCTCAAACTCAAACTCGCGCGCGTCACTGTGGACCAACGAGCTGTACAGTCATTCCGGGGGTTCATGGACGCGTGTCTTCTGTGAATATGTAAAGTGTTGATCACTCTGAGGGAAAACGCGTGCTGCTACGGGAAATAGGGTGGGATAGTGACGGGAGATTTAATGACGCATACGACAAGAATAATTATGAGGAAAAACATCACTGTCAAGACAACTACAACATTGAGACATCATCAACATTCACAACGAAGACAACAACAACAACAACGACAACATCAATAACATTAACAACAATAACAACATACAGGGGACAATAGAAGTAAAAAAAATAGGACTGAAACATCAATAGCGATTAGGAGAAGTAAGAACAAAACGACCAATGTTTAAAAGAAAAGTAACTACATATATACATATATATATAAATATAAAAAGAAAATATAAATATTAAGTAAATAAATGCCGTAGTGTATCTCAATACATAAACGGACCCGGTTTACATTTCCTGTTTGTTACTAGCGATGAGGATGAAAGTAACTGCAATATTAATTTTCATTTATTCTATTATGTGTTGTTAAAAATTGAGAAAATGAGTCGCGTTATTCAAATTGTACCAAGGTCGAATTACACTATTACAATAAGTAACTAGTTAATATATATATATATCATAGTTATAACAACAGTCGTTATTGACTGTTGTTACAATCGCGGTACCGTGCATGTGTGCGAACCTCACCGCAAAGAGCAAAATATCGAAGTCTAAAGCCGGGTTGAATTTTTTGACCCAATGTTCATAATCCTTAGCTCGAATCATGCCTCGGAAAATGAACAGTTTCTACCGGTAATCAGCCAATTGAGGGATACATGACAACAACGTCACTCGAACACTCATCTCGACCACAAACAATGACGCCAAGACAGACAATCACACAACTGCATTGACATTCGCAAACGCACATGATTTAGACTTTTCAACTATTCCATTGGCATAAAGACCTGCTAGCCATTTCGTGTAGCGGAAACGACGCCGATGGAAACAGGAACAGCCACAGAAACAACAACAATAACAACGATATAAATACCCATAATACAACAATAAAACTCCAGCAACAAAAAGCAAAGTGGAATTACACACGACAGCATGAGAAAACAACTGGACTAAGCGGCATCAACAACTGCTATATATATGTATGTATATATATACACTATCACCAGTGGACGGAATAGAGGCAAACCAACTGATTGAGGCAAAACAAAGGTAAATAAATCTTATTTCATCCGTCGTACAAATAATATCCGTTTCTTTTTCTCGTTAGCTGGAGAGAACCTAAAAAGTGTGAATTATGATAAATAGATGTAGGATCATTTGGTATAAAACACTGTGGACGCGTCTAGTAACTACGACTTGTTGAGTTCGGCAACAACGAGTTTTCACTTAACCTTTCCAAGGCAAACATCTCTATATTTAACGGGCTTTCGCAATTCCCTTTCGTTGTTGTTTCAAAAAATGCTGTTAAATTTTCTGCTGGGCGTATATGCAAATTTGCACCTTAGTTGAGCGAGCTAATGTATTTGAGATGAAACTCTCTATTATAATTCTACCGTATATTATTAAAAAACGTCCGATATTCTTTGTACTGGCTATTTGAACTTACTCATTGACTCGATGTTCTTCTCGTTACCGTAACTAAAGTCTCTTAACACAGCTGCCCCACCACTTGGATAATTGCAGAACTATTTTTTGCCTGATAATAATATCTGACGTTACTGAAAATTTTAACAGACCTAAACATTTTTTAGTAATTTTACACCATTGATTTTTCGGATCAGCTTTCTTAAGGACTCATTTGAACTTTAGTGACAGAACTCCGGTACATTTAAGAATCCGTATAGTATTAGCGCAGCATTATATAAACAGTTGAAAGAATCAGCTATACAATACGTGTTTGACAAGAATACGAAGGGCCGTTCGATAGGTGGGAGAACTAAAATCAGGTAAAATTGAAATGTAAAGAAACATGTTTATATGAACGAAAAAAAAAATACTATTAGAAATTAGAGTATAAAAGCAAAACAAGCAAGCACTTCATCCGTTATATGCCTTAGATAATTTCCTTTCCAGTTGCGCTTAGCTATTTGCAGATACAATAATATAATATACAAGTCCCTATTATGCGAAATACTGTGAGAACAAGTAGCTAACCATTAATGCTTAATTTTTGCTCATCCAATTTCTTATCAATTTAGTGAGATAGCTCTAATAAATAAAACACTGATTAGGATTTAGCTCCGCAGACAGCAACATGATAAATAATACCATCGAGTTTTCAAATAACAAATTACATTATATTTATTCTAACAATAACAGGTGCTCAACTCACGATTCGTTTCCTTATGATCTGAATATAATT
Organism: Varroa destructor; assembly: GCF_002443255.2. NCBI lineage: Eukaryota > Metazoa > Arthropoda > Arachnida > Mesostigmata > Varroidae > Varroa > Varroa destructor. The sequence goes on from NW_019211456.1 coordinate 44,013,026, forward strand.
TTTTATATGGTGCCTATAGAAAAGTAGCTTCTAGCCATTTTCTAGCATCTGATTAATTCAGACATACATTTTTACATTAATAATGGCATAGGTTTAATTTTGCTTGATTCCCAATGTTTTTTACGGTCCAAGATGACACGACCCGATGAATCGCACAAGTGAAAATTAGGACAGTGGTTGCAAGCTACAATCAATTTGTACAGAACTCTGCTATTCAACAGGAAATGTTTTGGTGATTGTTTGTTGAGGCTTCAGATTTTAGTCGATCAACAGGCTTGAGACGTATTATATTCTTAACTGGCTTCGTAAAAAGTTCAGCTTACCAAAATGCTACCTTTGTGGAAACTACCAGCGTTATCTTGGCACTGGACAGTTCATTTGTTCACTGACAGTTTGTCATTGTGGTAGGCCCAACTTTTTTAAACTGGCTTACTTTTAGATTAACAACAACAGGGACGGGTCGAAAATTTCTGCTACGAGCCCTCAGCGATGAACTTCTAATTTTCTCGTACAGCTGTGATCGTCGCAGAAGTTCCCTTTAATAATTTGCTTTTGGCCTAGTTGACAAACGACGGTTAATTGTGGCTTTACGAAAATCTGGATAGCTTATTGGCTCTTGATACCGAAGCGCGCACTAGTGGCGGACGTTTTATGAATTTTTGTTGAGGAAAATTTGAAGATTACGTTGACAAAAGTCGAAATTAGTTCAACGCTTCCATTTTATGCAATTAAACTTATATGCTCAATGCATAAATGAAGAGATCCAACCCACAGTCAGTTATTATATATGCATATGAAAATCAGCAGCTGTTTGCACGCTATAAATATTTTACTTCGCGGCTATATCGTCTACTGGTGTGATTATCGTTCGCATATTACAAACCTGTAGGAAAACTGAGCCTCGGTGGATGCTTTTCAAGCTGCTCGTAAGGAAGCGGACACGACTTGGTCTCTTGGCGCCAGTTTAGCGGGTCGAAGAACTCAAATGTATGGTTATTGCAGTCGGATTTCGAGTCAGTCAGTTTGAGCCAAACTTGTTCACGGCGATGAAACAGCCATTCGCGCCGATGCAGCTCCCTTGAAGCGGTCAGTTGCATGACGCTGCCACCACACGTATAGAAGAGAAAGAATAACGTGTCTTCGGTCAGGTTTGTCATCTTAATTAGCGGTAGGCGAAGCGGTTGTATTTTGTTGAAATTCTCGCTGAAACGATACTCGTCCGGAACGTCAGCTTCAATTTCGTGCAACCCTAAGCTACGTTCCTGTATTGTGCCGTTGAATGTGTCTAGTACGTTGTCCGTTGAGTGGAACTCAGGCATTAACTTTGTGGGCTTCATGCCAAACGTCACTAAGCGTCTGCCTGGGTGTTTATCAGCCCATTTAAGGTGGTTGTAAAGTTCTAGCAAGCCATATGGACCGCATGTCTGTCCCGCTAGACTTTCTTTTGGCTCGCAAAGCTCAGCTTTCATGATAAAACGTTTTTCGGCGAGGTTATCTTGGAAATGGGCATTTGGGAAGCAACAATGTCCGGCACAATTTTCGTCTATTCGTGAAAAACATAGATCATTTGGAGTAACATCCCCATCTTTCTCCATCATGCTCATCACTAAATATGATTGTTTACGTGGTTGATTGACCTTTCTGAAATGATTGATTCAAAATAAATGCACCACTATTGATACAATGGTCACCAATATAAGAAAAACTATACTACTACTACTATTAATAGAAAAATAAGAATCATTTTTAGTCCACGACAAAGGCGATAAAGCAATATCTAAAGGCATTACTATAGTAGGAATAAAAAAACTCGATTTCTTCATTTTGTTTTGTTCATCATAATATCCCTTCAAGCCTGGGCATCTTGATATTCTGTCCAAACAGATTTCCTTACATTTCGAGCTAAGTCAAGAAAACCAAAGCGTTAGTCTATTGAAGTTGGAAAAGAGTCTTGTAAAGGATGGTTAAAAAAATTCGCTTCGGATTTCGAGAGCAGGTCGATCCCAGCCAAATGTCTCGTAGAGTTCATCTGTTCAACAGTGTGGGTCTATTCTTGGGACTCTTCGTATACCCGTATAAGAATTGTCTGGAGAGCTTAAACTACAATCAGTAGTAGCCTGAAAATATGATTGCGGCGTTCGTTCGTGCGTGGCGCATTCCATAAATGCTGGTATTTTGTGTCACTGCTGCGCTTGTAAGATGCATTAGGCAGTTGTCAGGATCAGAAGAAAGTAGAAAGAACGAATGTTACTTTAGAATAAATCTATGAATTTCTAATTAAAGGCATGAGAAAGGTCGATTGCAAATGTGTCGAACGGGCCCCTGCTTTGGATTGTATAAAACAGTTGCTATATTCAGATTTGTTGTACTCGCCTTGCAGATGTGAGCCTTTAGGTCCGTCGTTACCACCGTTTGTTTAGCTAAGCGACATCTGTTGACCGAATACGTTTTTCACTGTGTTAATAAATTTCCAAATCGTCCTATTGTAAGCGACTGAAAAGCACATCGCATGCAGTGACTGGGCATACTTTGCAGGCTAGTGTTCATCGCAATTCGAACATTGAGCTGATCTTACCCTTCCTCGCCTTTGTTCGACTGAGCGAACACATTATGTGACAAACAGGAGCCGAAAGGCCCGACGATTGGTTCTCTGGCCGAAGTCCTTGCTTGAATCAGCTGACACATTAATCGGAAGACCTGATATGCGAGACAGAATTGACCCCATCGCTTTCTTTGTTAACGTGCAATATGCGTCAGATTGTACCATACCTGTTCCAACCAAAACGTTCACTTTGTCGGAATAACCCATTTCTCTGGGCTATTCATCAGGAAGGCTAGCGAGCTTTGCCATTGTATGAGACCGGCGTGGTGAACCTTCCAGTACCGGTAACTGCCCGTTTCAAGTAGTAAGGTAAGTTCGATCACGCTTTATTCGTATTGTCGAATTTAACCACCTATTTGATAGCTGCATTTTTATCTGCATAAAACATGTGGCAAATTCAATAGAACGTAAATATGTAAAATCAGCATACTGGGTATTTAGTGGTTTTTTATGGATAACTGATGGACTTTATGCTCGACGGAATAGATCGAATTGCTATGTCATATGGCAAACAGCTATATATTTTCAAGTTATGATAAAAAAAATTCGGGTCTACGCACTCATTTCATAGCATAGTAAGAGCCTACGAGCTGCTAACGAAACACGAGGCCTAGCGATAAGGCTTAATGGGATCATCGCTTGAGGCATTTTGGCACGAAACACGAAAGTGAACATCATCCCTAAGTACGAGCACGTAACACAGCATATTTTATAGCCTCTTTTGATAAAAAAGGGCATAAGATTAAAAATCAGGAAAAGCGAGTCATGACATATATGTCATGCACAATACCTAGAAAAGATGAGGCTAAGCTCTTTTTGTTTTTCGTGCAGAAGATGTCCCAGACAGGGTTAAGTGTGTCTGCAAAGGCACAACGGATGACATCATATCACCTAGGGCTTGCCGTCTTGCTCGGTGCACAAATAATGCTATTTTGCATCTACAGTACTGAGACGCCGGTAGACAATGTCTAAATCACCCAAATAATACCGTTGTCGGTTAATGGAGTTAAGGGCTGACTCATCGGTTTAGGTGAGATGACTTACGTGAGGTAAGCACAAGACGAAGTTTTTGACGCGTACAAACTTATACGAGTGAACTAATAATCGAATGCGTATTTGAGGTGCATGTCCACACAAGCTCCTTATTATTTTTACTTAAAAGAAGTATAATTTGGATTTCCATATGATATGATGCGTATAATACAAAAAAGTGAGATGAATGTGAGTCTAGATACGTCGTTCACCCGAATATAACGAAAAGCGGCTGTGCCCATTTCCTCGGCGTAGGCACGCTCGCCTACAAGCGCACAGAAGACTGGCAGGTTCTAATGCCTGGGAAGGATTCACCTTTCTTCTTTCGGCTGATACTACGTTCAGGTCACACTTATACGTAGAGGATTACCTCTGTGTGCACATGTTTTTGCCTTATGAAAAAAAGAGTAAATTTTATATAAATCCGCAAGTATCACCTTGTCTCACTGGCAAACATGTTGTACCTGTCATTACGCAAATACGATATTTTGAACAACAGACCTGCGGCTACCTATGCACACTATTTTGTAACATCTACTCATTCCCAAGCGCATTATAGACGATATACGACTGATAGAAAACAATCTGCTAATTTTACATTTTACTTATGACAATAAGCAAAAAATATATGGTTTTGTCTAGCTAAGGTTGATTCGCAGATATCAAAAAAAAGTTCTGCCACACATCTATATAACTATTGCAATAACGACATCAACGTTTCCGCAACACTTGAATAAATGAGGTATTTATAGTCATTTATCATAAATACTACGACTTTAAGCGACACATGAGTTAAAAGGAAATGTAGTTAGTCGGTTTACAGAATAACTTCAATATAAATGTTATCTTCACCTGTCCTTACCCTGTCCTGAATATGAAATTTCCTGCTTGCGCGATAGGCGCACACCAGTTTATATTTGGCTAGGTTGATCAGGCCAGATGCGGCACTTTAAAAGCTTTGCCTTTTCGTGTTAATGAAACTCGTTGGAATCCTATCTTTTACGGGATCGTTGGTCTACAGGCTCTGACCTCAGGCGCTGTTACCCAATGACGATGTTCAGTACAGGCTCCAACCCTCAGTTCAGGTTTACACATTTACTCAATTGAGTAGCTCATAAAAAGAAAACTTCGATCTATTGGATTTCACATAGAGATCGGGTGACATTATTTGGTTGTTTGAAAGAAGCAAGCAAGCGTATGAGTGAGTTTCTATTGAAGTCTCTTCCACCCCAACCCTTTTGGGTCGTTTCTACGCCATTATGATGGGAACAAGCCTAAATTTGAGGTCATTAAAACGGGGGTCCTCTTCCGTTTTATGGGATGGGAGAGTTCTGATGAAATAGCCTTGTGCAGCTCAAGAGAAAATCTGTTTTTGATTACCTTGAACACGATCTGTTCCTGATTTTTTTTCGCGAACTCAATAGAAGGAATATGAATATCATAACTGTCAACTACAAATCTCCTTAGAGATTCCAGCAGTTATTATTCTACGGTCAAACATTACCAATATTTATACCTTTCTTTTAGCTATGTAATATATACTAAGGAGTTTCAAAATCTCTCTCTATCTCTGCCGGCTAGGATTACCCCTTTTTCGTCTCGACCTTTAGGGAGTAAAGTTTGTAGACTACAACTATGTAGCTAGCTAGACTAGAAGAAAGTTAATATGAAAAAATAGCGTAACTGTCTATAGTGGACTCTGCAAGTCATAGTGTATACAACTTTAAGAAAAGATAGCGGATAAAGGAAAAGATTAGTCCCGACAGGGTATAAATCTATGATAATCTTTTGGAGCACCTCTGACAAGTCAGACTCGCTTATCAACCACCGAGTAATCTTTTAGCTTGTTTTTCATTTGAACAGGTAGTCTGACTCCTCCAACCAATACAACCAGTCAGATTTGGGAGCGGTGTTTTTTTAATTTCAGACGTAGCTGGATTCTTGACAATACCACTACAGCTATGGACAAGTGATCTTGTGATGCGGATGAAACTCGGGCAGAAAATCTGAACTCTAGAATGATTTACATCCATTGACTCGAGAGCTTAATTTCAATATCAAATAGTTGAATTTTTTTATCGGATGCATGTAGATGTTTGAGTAAAAGGTGTACCTCACTTTGTGAGTATTTGCTCTATTCGCTAATGAATGACTGATCTATCTATCGCTCTTCATCGTACCGGGCAAGTTTGTCAGCGCGAATCCTCTTCCGTCTGTAATTTTTACTGATCTGACCCTCTTTCGATACTAGCCTTATCGCTTGAACGAGAAATAGCGAGCAGAGCCTATGGAAGTAATAGAATTTCCGCATTAGACGTGATAATGCGTGTAAATTACACCGGCGAGGTGCATAAGACGAGGTATATTACATGTGCGTGTATAAACTAATGGCACACATTTCGTCCTGCAGAACTGTCATAGCTTGTTACTACTCTTGCTCAGCTGAAACTCTACTTGATACTACGACACCGCTTCGATTACATCAGGTCACAGGCAACAAATCTGGAGGGATATTGCTCATTTCAACCCCAGGTCATGACTAATGCTGCTGATACTGCTACTAATTAATACGAATCGAATAAACTATTAGCGGCTAGGTTATCGTGATCATCGTTGGTATGGAACGGGCACGTCATGACAGCTTGGACACGCCAGATAAGCAGTCAGAGTAGGTCATGATTGTATTCATCAAAAATATACGCACACACGCAGGCAGGCATAGGCACACGGTTGTGGCACCTTCGATGTTGTTCTCCTAGGAGTACGGGATTCGGATGACGGCCAGGAATGACGTTGGTTATCATTTTCGTCCTATTGCAGCTTTTCGTGCTTTATTGAGACTCGCTCTTTATCCGTGCCTTCGTGTGCGCCTTCGCATATGACCGTAACGATAAAAATGCATACGAAAGATCATGTCGCGGTCTGGCACAGGCTGAGGCGAGCCAGTGATTATGATGGATAAACTGATCGGGAGAGAAGGGCGTAACGAAGTGCGTCGGTCCTACGTTGCGTTGGCAAAGGTTTGGAAATGGAGTCAGGGCCCAGATAAGGACATATACATACACTTAAACACACATACGTACAATCGCAGACGCAGGCTCACATGGGCTCCACAAGGCGCGCAGAGGGGGCCAAGCGACTATCGACTTCCGCAAGCAGAGACGTATGTTGCGGCTGTTGTCGTCGGCGTCATCACGCGCTTCCACCGGAGACAATTCAATATGAACCACACTGTGTAATGCACACCACCGCTCCCGTGTGCCCCTCAGGTGGTCCGAGGTCCTGACCTCACCGGTTATCCCGCCACACCAGCAATATCTGTTCAACTCCGCCTTGTCGTATATCCCATAGCGGAACCCTTTCTCCCCTATTCAGGTAATTACGCGTCCGCCTTTTCGGCTCTTGCCTCTACACCGGGACAGCGAACCGCATTCGGCCTACGACAAAGATACATGAGCCCCGGGCAAGAGTAATCGCGAGCGATCGACTGAAATAAACTATGTCAATAAACGAGTAGCAAAACGGTGCCGATGTGCATATCTAAAAAAAAATCCGTAAACTGCAACAGTATAATTGGCGTTACTTTTTCCTTATCGTGGTACTTGTAGGTTATTTTTTATGAGGTTAATTTATAAAAAAGACAGCTGCAAGCGCTTACTTAGATCAGCACGTGTGTGTGCGTATTCTACGATTATTCTGTTAAACGCACGTCATACAATCCTTGTCACCAACTGCATTTTTATTTTCGATGGCATACAATGGTCATAACGGTAACAGTATCAACCTAATTGGAAAATAGAAGGATCGACATGAAGTCTAATTGCTCTAGTAGGACGGAACGAAATGCGAAGGTCGTGATAAGACTTAAACAAATCAACATTTTTCTCACAGGCTACTTCCTTTTGATTCAAAAGAAAAGAACAACGAACAATTCACCGAAATAAATGATATCTACAAGGCATAGATGACAGTGATGCGTTCAGATATTATCTTCTATTGTTGTTATAAAACATGCGCAGCGTAGTGGTCCAGCTGTTTCACTTCGAGATAAGGTTTGGTCGACTATGCATAGAAATTGTGCATTAATATATATACGTGATAATGATAATGAGCAGGGAGTCCAATACTGAATTCAGTCTCTTATCAAGCGTAGTAGTAGTAGTAGTAGTAGTATCCGTTTTATTCGGCCATAATCAGTCTAAGGTTAAAACAAAAAAAAAAAAAGAAAAAGGAAAAATATAGTAGGTCAACACTGACAGCGTCTAGACGTCAGCGTATAGAAACAATCGTCGGTTTGCAGTCATTGTGATAAAAGCCTTAAAAATTCTCAAAATCTGCGTACACGTATTTTAATTTACTTAATTTAGGCTGTACAAGAAGAGTATTATTTAGCCTTTGCAGAGCTCATTAGAGGAAATTTAACTACATGGCAATAGGAAATGCATACAGAAAGATCTGTTATTTTTTGCAATTGCCGAAATGACTCTTGACTAACCCTGTCCCAATGACAAGCTTGTCATAACTTATCATTGAGACAACGCTCATACCGTTCCTTTTCTGCAGTTATGTTCTCTCTAAATATGTAATAAATAAATTGATCACAGCAGGAATCACCAGTTCATTATGATTTTCGCTGTACTAATACAAAGTGTGACTATTTCTGTTAAATCAAACATACGCTAATGCCAAAATCTGGGCTCTGTTGGGTATGGAATGTATTGTTTATCAAGCAGTTTACTCGTTTATGCGATACTACTTTAGAATAATCAGCTTGACGAGGACCGGGCGGACTAAATACATCTTGTTACAGCGCGTAGTATCTTTCTGAACCGATTAAATTTCCCCTAAGCGAAATTGCATAAAACAGTACGCATTTTCGGACACATCTCTGTAGCGAAAAAGTAGAAAGCATATCTATTAAGAACGGTAATTCTTACGGGTAACCTTTCGCTCTCCCCATCCGTTGTCCCTCTCTCAAATAAAGCTCTGCTCTGTAGGGCCGTATTCTGCTACGATGGGAGCCTGTTTGCCCACCGCGTTTGAATGTGCCGCCGCAAGCGAGGCACTACTCTGGTATACCGAACCGCTTCTACAACTGATCTGTTCTCGCCGACAACGATACTTCGAAGTTCCTGGTGAGTTTCGGACACCCGCCCTTTACCCTTATGTGTTGTGCAGGCGCCCTCTAGTGCTGTTTTCAGTAGCCCGCTCGCGGAACGATCGAGTCAACAAGAAAGGCGGTCGGCTGGTTGTAACGAGAAGGTGTCGCACGTCAGACAGTTACTCAGATCAACGACCCGCCGGTACGCGAACTGCTTGTAACTCACACAGTCAGAACAGGTCGGCAGCCGTTGTCACTAACGTTTAGGTGTTTAGGTTCCGACATGTGGCACGCACGTTGATGTCAATGAGCTGTTAGTTTTACCTAATTTTTTGGACGAATTACTGATTGTTTACTCCGGACCAGTCTGACGTTATTGCCATGTCCTTTTAGGTCTGTAGTTTCATGTGTGTTGATCATACACACAATATAACGGGGGCGTCACTATGCATATCTAGTATGAGGCTTGGACTTCATCTGCCAATATCTAGTCTAATTCTATTAAAACGGTTGGACCAACGGGTAGTTTTAATTTGGACGATTAAGAAGAGCACTGGCACGGTGTTTAGTGGAAGAGCATTTTCCACTATAGCCATACGAAGGTCGCAAGCATCATTTCTCACCAGCTACACAATCAGCTGCGGGTGATCCTCCCTCTGTGCAATTTTAGTATACCAATTGACTAAAGCGGCACAAAATCATGGATAGAATTATTCATCGAGATGTATGAGCTCGATCGTAACGAGAGCAAACATTAGAGGAAGCTATGCATTTATGTAAAAAACCAGGGGTGCAAACCTAATTGTTGTTGTTACTTAATTAATTATGTCGTTAATTAATGGACACTTCTGATGAATGATTACTTCTGGTTCATACGTGACGAGAGGTCGGTAGTGGCCACAATTATAAGAAAAGAAAATCTTGATTAATCGGTTCATACTAAATGTAAGTAGATTTTTTGTCCTTAGAGGATATTTTGACATGAATGATTAGAAAAATGAAGCATATAGTTCCACGCAAGCTGCCTGCACTCATTTCACTTAGCTTCTTTGAACAGCACACGAAGAGATTATCTGACAGTAACCTAATATTTCTGTTATTGAAAACCTTCGTTTAGTCTACAGACATCATCCTCAAGTTCTCCTAATTGATGGATATTGGATGTATCTTTTATTAATAATAGTAGTGTGGCATCATAGCGAACGTTCTCTAGCTGCACTTTTGGCCTAGTGTACGTCCTAAATGATTTATTATCATTAGCCTAATTATTCTAATTAGACAGGCAAAAAGTAATCTACCTAATCCACTGATTAGGATCGCATTGAGGGTGAGCATATTCGTTATCGAGGCCGTAAAGCGAAAACACACCGCACGTATAATGCCTTCTGTGACTGGCGATACGTTGCTTTGCTCAGGTTTCTGGCTTAGTGTCCAGCATGGCGGTTAGGGTGAACTGAGTGTTCGAGAGGAAACTACTGCTCCTCAGAACTTGCCATCTCAGAACCACAGGTATCCAGTAGACCCAGCCTCAGCTAACGGAAGTTACGATTTTTTCTGTCTGTCAAAATCCCTATCACGCGTGGAAACCGTAGTGTCGAATTGAGACATTAAGCAGTATTTTAAGTTTAAGAGTTCGCAACCCATACTTAGTTGTGTTCTTCATTCAAAGCGGTAATCTATTTCATCATTTTACGTTTAGTTTTTCGCGCTTACACGTGTCTAGCTTTAAATCCTGGCTTTTCCATAGGATTTGAGCTAACATGACATGAGCTTACTTATATGTTCGATTGGTTACGTACGAATTGCCTTTGCCTTTCTATTAACTCGAATATAGCTATATTATGCGATGGGATATATTATCCATGTCCACGCGCTACCAGTCAATGTTATTATCCAGACTATAGTTGCTTGTTTCCAACGAGCCAGCGTTCTACCGTTTGCGAGCAATCCAGGCTAGCAGTGTAGTTATATGGTGTAACTGAACTTTTGCAACTTTAAAATTTGGTAACGAATAGTCTCTCACAAGATATAACAATTGCTTTGTTATGTGTTTGTGAACGATTGGTGCTCGACGTTCGATAGCATGCTTTAGGAAAAATAACAGCTGAATAAAAATTAATGTACAGTTATTGATGTCGTGCTGTTTTGGACTGTTGAATCGCTTGAAATAAGTACTTGATTGGCTGGCTGATCTGACGACATGGAGGTGTTCAGAAAGATTCCGGGAGTAGAGAACGGTTCGTTAAGTCTCAAAGCGTTCACGGATTTTATTCGAAATACGTTCCCTGGATGCGATGCCGATCCACACTTCGAGAAGAAGGTATTGATGATTTTCAAAAGGTTCTCGATGTCCGATCCAGACGTGATGGTTCAGACCGACTTCACAAAACTGTATGACTACTTTCTGCGTCGGTGCATGCATCCGAAGTGTGCCCTGATTATCGTGGACTTCCAAAACGATTTTGTCGATGGCTCATTATCTTTGAAGAGGTGTCCCCGAGGCGAAAATCCTGAGGTCCTGATCCCCGGCCTTAACAAGATGGTGGACCTTTTTGACGTCGTTGTGTACACATACGATTGGCATCCAGAAAACCATATATCTTTCTTGGAATGCTTCAAAAAAAGAAAGCTTCATAGCACATGCACTGAAAAAGCAAGCGATGTAACCCCTGGCACGATGCTGGTGTTCGACGTCGATGGACGGCCGGTCAAACAACAAATGTGGCCTCGCCATTGCATTCAAAACACAAAAGGAGCAGAGCTACATAAGGGCCTGAAAGTGAAACCGGACTCGATAATCATCCATAAAGGTTCGTAAGATATGTAGAACGAATTGGCATCAGTGTATAACTACAGAGATAAAAATATCGGATAAATTCTCCAGACAATATTGCAGTATTCTGGGTTTGTCAATTACAACCAACAGAGAAGCGATCTGCAGTATTAGCTAGAAGAATTTAGTAATGTACGTTGGCAAAATTCCTTTAATATAATCAACAAAATCATTTGAAATGATTGATGAGCTCGGCAGATGCCGATGTTTTCCGCTGCCATATAGGTTAAAGATGGTAGGTAGCTTGAAAGTGATTAAGAGCTTTTCACATCGAATTTGCAACAAAATGCCGATATCGGCTTTCTGCCTCAAGCCCTAAATGCCTTTCTCTATGAACCCACAGAAGCTAGGTCGAATAATCGATGGCTAAGATGTCTTCGGATTTCCAAAACGTTTTCCTGATATCTTGGCTAGACGCATGTATGCGGTAGAAATTAAGAATCTATACGTTTTTATCATATAAGTAGTTAATCAAATGGAGGGGAACGAGAACGATGCTTAATTCGGTATCTTTGTTTCACTAATTTATTAGGTGAAGAGGTCGATGTGGATTCATATTCGGCATTTTGGGATAATTTACGAATTTCAAAAACGAGTCTCGTGGTCGACTTGCGCAGCAAACAGGTAAACCACGTGTACATCGCCGGTATTGCATACGACGCCTGTGTATTATGGACGGCAATGGACGCAATGTCGGAAGGGTAGGTCCACACTAGCAATAATCGTCTGCTGGCATTGTAAACAATGCTTCGAATGAAAACACCATGGGGATAAATGTTCAATTTCGAAAAATTGACTGGCCCGTCGGGTCAAAGTAAGCAAACGGCATCAAGCTAAACTGTTTTGCTATTTTGCATTGATAGCGCTTTCCAGTATGCTTCTAATATTAGCCAAAACTCGGCTTCAATATCCGTAGATACATTATTAGGGAGACGCACATTTTTACCTTTGTGAATTATCACTTCTTAGAAATGGGATTATGCTTTTTGTTTTACTAGGTCGTTTAGCATTAAGCGTGACGTATTTACAGATGACGCCTTCTTGTAGCGCTGCGACATTGTTCTCTTCTGAAACGCAGTTGCTCTTTCGAATACTGCGACTCGGACCTTTAACGAGCCAGTTGTAGTAGGCCACCAAAGATCAGAAATGTTACATGATTTCTTCTCTTTGCTCTCACGTTATCGCATATACCTATCCGTATCGTATACCTATTATGATTCATGATAAATAAACCGATCCATTACAGTAATTGCAGACGTTCAGATCGATAGGTAATTGGAACAGGACATCAAGCTAAAACGTACAGCTGCGTGATTATGGTGCCTGTTTGGGGTTTTACTAGGCTATTATTCGCTATAGACTTTCTTACTTTTGATTACACTGGTAAAATTTAATTCGTCCTATATCTTTAGCCATAATTGCAAGGTATCATGGATAATATGATTACAGGATATCTGGGTCATAAGAGAAAATGACAATCTTATTTATTTCTATTTTTCCAGCGATAATTTAATGATAGTAGAAATAGTTGTCCAAACGTACGTTTACGTTGTGTTATTGATATTTTATAATAGTTTGATTCTCATCACATACTGAAATCTGGCTTTGACCAGTTATTAGTGGTTTTTTAGAGGAAGTTCCGCAAGCAGCCTCGTGTATTGCATAACACGCTCAACTTCAAGAATGATGGCAAAAGTGCGAGAGTTACAGTTTCAAGAAACTTTCTATCATTCATCATATCCGCCATTGCCTCTTTCGTCTCGTACCTTGATGAGTTTTAATAAGATATTAAATCTCAACATGATGTAGCGCGTCGACCTTTCAGGCTTCGTAGGCCCTAATATTGCAGATGACAAAAGATAGCAGTGATGCATATTTCGAGTCAACTAACTAAGGCCTGTGACGTTCTATATAACGTTGTTACATTATTATTATACATTAATAAAAGGTAATAGAATATATCTGGATATATCTACATATATAGAATAGGACATTTGGATAAATCTGTGAAACACGTACATTTTTAGGTTTATGACTACCCTTATTCGCGACTTAACGTGTTCCATTGCAAACGAAACGACTGCCGAGGCTGACGCCCGTCTAAAAAAGGCTAACTGCCCACTAATCTGTGAGTATTTGATCACAATATGCGGACTTAACATAAGTAAAAAAATCTTGAACAGTCGGTGTAATCGATCTGGCGATGGTCGTGTAAGTTGACAGGTAGCAATGATAGGTTGCTACTTTTTACAATGGAGTTTCATTTGAATCGATATTTAAATAAAGTTTAAAAATGCTTTATTGTATATATATTTTATGTGAACCATAAGATTTTCTATATCTAGAACCATTGGCGACACATATGGTTAGGCCGGCTACGATAGTTCCGGAATTAGTTGTTTATCAAACAACAACAACGTGAATTCTTTTTTGCGTCTTTAACTATTCACGAATACGATAGACGCCCATGTCCCGTAAACGAGACGTAATACACACCAGAAGCTTTTAGATATGACCAGAGCGAAAGACGCGTAAGTTGTGTAAACTTAGCGAGAATGTTCGTTTCAGCCATCTTTTTTTCCCATTTTCATCTGGAAATGAACGTCTTGAGACTGAAGAACGAGAGGCAGACGGGAACGAGAATCTAAAATTAGGTGCTCCGGCGTCACCTGCAGCTGCTCTATCGATGCGTCCTATAGCCACGTGACTTTTCCATTGCTTCGTAACAGCTTTCTAGTGTGAGAACGTTCAATGGTGACAAAGGCGTTTGTAGCTTTCGAAATGTGGGAAGCGCTCTTTTCACCTCAGAACGCTTACGGGTGTTTTCTGTAGGAATTCAAAACATAATATATTTTAGTTTTTTTTTTTTTGGAAAACGCGTCCGGCATCAGTCGACATATTAAGCGATGTAAACAGCGATAGACCAATCAGATGGCACTTAGATCGGAGAATTCCATCCTGCATTAATGCCTATATAAGATAATAATGTTATTTGATTTGCAGTCAGTCACGATATCACGAAGGAATCGCTCAATGGTCCTGTATCATGGGAAATTGTTTGGCAGCTGGCCGCAAAAGAAATCTGATATTGTTTATCAATAGGATGATCTCGCAAGATTGTTTCGTGCGCCAAGACCATGGTTGACCTAGACATCTCTAAGTGGATTTTATCTTCAGCTATAACAGCTCTGTAGGATTGGCTGGTACGAAGCCGTACCATTCATTTGTAAGCACAGGTTTCGTGTCAGCGAGCGACATCTCGACTACTTAAAAGCTGCTATTAACACATTGTTAGTTGAGCCCACGGAACAAATAAATGGAAAACAATATTTGAACAAATATCCGCTGACCGTTGACGTCAATCCAATGAAATTTCTGAATGTGTTCGTGAAGACCTGACTCGCGTGATATCAGGAAAGACTTCATTCATTCCAGTATTCCGATTATCAGAAGGTTGTTAACTCAGATATACTAGGTCAGACACAACAAGTACTAAGTCCACTAAGGGGAGCAAATCCGATATGATACTCGCACAAATGATACAAATGGATTACTAAAAGTGAGATAAGATACCTACTGTCTGCGTATATTATATACACATATCTATACTTTAGTGAAGATTAAAGTGGTGAATAAGTGTTGTAATAGACAAATATGATCGAATAAATGAAAGGTTTAAGTGCTAAGGAACGTTTCTTCTTGCACTCGGTAGGTTTGAGTTCAGAAATGAAGGACGGATGATAAGTTGGGTGATAAATTAGATAATATTGCTATCGCCGTCCCTTGCGTGCATCTAGATAGTTACCACTCCTACGATGTACGAATCGTGAATTCAACATTCGCTTAATATATTTATCTCGTCCACGTTTTAGGGACTTGCCGTTGCGGTTCAATCGGTAGAGACTGGAGCCGCTCGCCTAATCGTGAATAGCTCCGTTTGTGCGACGTAGTATCATAGGTATCATCGAGCATATCAATATCCATGTTGGTCAAACATAGCCGGAACGTAAACCAAATCCCAAACTGACATCGCTCGAACACACGATACGAAAGATCGAGCAGCCGGTTTTCTTTAGAGAAGTTTGCATTCCGGTTAATCTGCTTCTTCGTTGCCAACAACAGATCAAAAACAACAAACGTAGTTCATTTACAACACACGGTAACATGTTTTTATTTGTTGATGCTTCATTTATATCACGCGACTATATACAACCCTTTCTACCAGTAGTAGTACTAACCTACAGACTCTTCAGTCGCTTCTTCTTTCCTCCTCTAACCATCCTGCTTCTAAGTTTTAGCTCCTCAGAAGGATACCTCGTGATGCTTCTGAAGTGCTTCGCGGTGTCGCGAATTGCAAGAAATGTACACAACTATTTACATACTGTTTTGTTGTTGTTGTTATTATTATTGTTCGCTGTTTCCTTATCATTTTCTTTTGTCTTCTTTGTCTCTCCTGCTCTGTTTTTTTGTTATATTTTTCCCATTGAAGAACATCATCAGAAACAAGCAAACACAACTGACAAGTAACGAACCCATGACGAAAAGCGTCTTATTATCGCATATTAGAACCACCATGAAGGATCAACTTCGATGCTACGATGGTCCGTCGAATGAGGATACCCTTATCGACGAGCAACGTTCCACAAGCTGTTACATCGAGGCAGGTTGACTGATGCAATCTATTTTCTGTTCAATGAAGAAAACTCAGTCTTCGGATTTGTTTCACAGGGTTCGTAAGACATGTCTGTCCAGTGGACAACAAAAACAAAGGTACACTGGCTTCTGCAGTGGCAAGTCGGCACTATCGCGAGATTTCTCGTAGTTTCGGTAAAGGTGCGATCTGATGGAACTAGCTCGGACGCTATGCCAGCAGCAAATCATTGTCTGCAACACATTGCTGCTGGGGTTCAGGAAGCTTCGCGGACCTTTTACGTTTGGCGCACGTAACGATAAGCTAGGCCCTCTTGACTAGATATAAGTTTGGGTGCTCGAGACAGAAGGTTTTGTCTGAACGCATGTTGGGACTCAAATGATGTTCCGTCGCTGGGATCCATTAATTAGTTGGTGGATTGGATGATTGATGGGCACATAAGTAAGTTTGCACGGATGGAGCAACAGATTTTCCGCGTAGCAGAAGAAGCCCGAAAGAATTGTGAGCTCCGTTTTAGACTGCGCCATGATCATAAATAACGCTTCCTATCGTTCTACGATGATTTGATATTGAATTCAGTCATTTTGTTTCATGCTCAAAGTTGCTTCTCTCTATCTGTTCTTTCAACGGTGCTTCTGCACTTTCCGCGCGCTCCGGCCATCTCAAGTCCGCCTATGACCACCAGCGGGCGTCTGGAGGCGGCAAGCCGGCTGGATAATGGGCAGCTGCGTTTAAATAGGCGCCCATGTCGACGCCCTCGGGACAGCGTTGGCCGTCTCGAACCAGAACCGGAACCGCTACCCGTCTTGGTGACGGAAGAGGATTGCTACCTTGAGACGAAGATGGCGAACTCATCATGGCTGCGCCCATGCCGCCTATACCGACAGCACCAGCGGACGCCTCATATCCACCTTCCTGGCGGGCCCGACGGGTCTTGTACCTGGAACCATCCAAAAACAGATTTTCATAGTTAGCTTCTGAATGCTTAGTGCAGATGATCCACACAATGGTTACCTCGGTAACGAAAGAGAAGAGCTTCCCTAGCTGTACGTGCGTAGTATGTGGATAGGAACTCGGCGGGCGGTTTTTAGTTGAGCAGACAAAGCATTTACGATATCGTACAAAGAGAAAAAGAATGAGCATAGGCATGACAAAGAGATTATGCTATATGCTCAATACTGTTCGACATGTTTTGTGCTCTCTTACACAGTGTCAAGGTCGGGACTGCGCTGCGATTGAGCATTCCCAACATAAGCGAGAAGCAGGGTGTACATATCGCCTTATCTCTGGCTGTATCGAAAGAGTGGAGTCAATGTTCGCCTCATTGTTTCTTAGAGTACACTTGAGTGCGCGTGTACACCAAAGTTTGTCATAGATGTTCCCTATGTCGCCTTTTCGCCTTCATTATGTCTTTCTCTCGGTGCTCCGCTCTCATTACTGCCGTTGCCGCCACTGTTCAGTCCGTGTGCGTCAACCAAGCCGAAGTCCTCTTCCCGATACCAATTCAGGTCGGGTCGAACCAAAAGCGATGCCACTTCTCAAAATGGCAAGGCCAACAGCAGCGGTAGTAGTAGTAGCAGCAGGGGTAACGGTAACTTCACCTTTAGCATTGGCTTCGGCAGCGGTGATATTGGCTGCGACCACAAGAACCACATACGTACTCGATGCGTTTATACATGTATTTTGTCCAGACGCATGCGTATATGCGCACGCGTGTGTGTGTGGCTTCATCGTCGTTCGCTTCCTTCCTTCCCTGAGAAGACATACTTGCCACATCTTGCCAGGATCAGTGTCAGCTATTGCGACTACATATCATCACTATCGATGTTACTCTGCCCTGCTATCAGATTGCTGTCGCACGTGTCAGCGATGTCGGTGGGCCGCCGCCCGCCTGCGCGATTGTTTCTTCAGCAGCAGCATTAAGCGACAGGATGGAGAGGATGGGAGAAGACGAGGAGAACAAACGGGAGGACCAAACCGCTTCCTCAGGACAGTGTAAAAGGAAACAGGAGACGCAACGAGAAACAAGCATTCAGCAGCAATAGCTACTGCTATCTACCTCCTGAACGAAAAGCAAGAGATTCCGGGAGTACGAAAACTACGTACAGCCTTTGTGTGCGCGTGTGTGTGTTTTTCTCTGTACGAGTCGCCGCACAAGAAGACCGCAGGCTGGCTCTTACTAACCGCGCAAGCCAACGCTTACCAGGAGAACAGTAATACAAGTGAGCCACCGCGGCGTGTGTCTCTCTCTCCGAGCGTCGTAAAGAAGTTTTTACGCTTATAGAGACCAACCGAGCGAGCCACACACACACCAATGTCCATACACATCCTGTACTGCTACTCTGTCCGTATCTATCACAATATCGCTAGATGTACTTTGTTTGAATGCAGAGTTTTGAGAGGTGTGAGTAAAAGGTAACTGAATGTGCAGTCGCATCTAGCTAAGGTGCGTGTCACTGATTGATGTTTACGAGATAAGAGGTGGCAGACGATGTAACCGCAATGGCACAAGCCGGCAGCCGTCGCAGGAGACGGGTTAATAGCATTGAGGAGCTACAGGACTCGAAAAATCTAATAGATAGGGTCCTGTCGGTATGGGAACGGCTTGAAGTAATAGAGACATTCATGAAGCGCGTATACATCTGTAAGTGTGTGTACAAGCGGGGCAAGAAATATTGCAACAACCACAGGACAGGCTTGAAGAGGCCAAGTTACTCCAGTGTCTTTGTATAATAATAAGTACACGCAAACGAACCACTTACGAAGACAACTCTGACGATTTTAAATATTCCCTTAGTAAAATCTATGAGTAAAATTTGTAGCAGTTCTGGTTCAGATCATTTGCTTGACCAGGCTTGCGGGGTATATAATCGGTTGCCGTTTCTCCTGATCTTCCGCGTCGTTTACCGAAGAACAGTTAAGACCGATCTAAAGAGACGAAGAGATGGGTTGGTGGCGACGGTGACCGCGGCTTGGAGATGACGTTGAAGTAGGTGGTCTTGGTAGCGCAGACCAACAATTACTGCTTCGTCTTTTTTGCACGACATGGATACGGCAAGATCCTTGTCGGATCTAAGCTTGATCAGGGCCGCCGGGTAGTTACGGCCGAGCAGTTCTTTTGAGCAGACGACTTTGGTCGGTCTGCTATCTTTATCTATTCACATCGTCTGCAACGGGCCAAACGTTTCAGCTCGCTGAGGGGTTGCGACACGAAGAGCTATACCCCGTATAGTACAGCGTAGGGGCGGGGTACTGGTGAAACGTGTAGCACCAATGGGTTTGGAGGGTAGTGTTGGAACCAGTCTCGCAGGGTGGCCATGACTGGGCCGAGCGGCCAACAGACTTGCTGGCCGCTTCCGCAGCCATTTCCGGTCGGCTGACTGCCTGTCGTCCTTACTTTCGCTTTCGCCTGCTGAGTGAAGACCTTCCACTGGCCGTCACCAGCACTAGATGGCTGGATAGCTCCAAGTGAATTTCAAATCTTTGCCACATCCAGATCGCCCGTACGACCTCTGTCCATCTCTAACAGAAACTCTCAATAGGTAGAGCTACTCCCACTTAGAGTAGTGTCAGCCTACTCTAGTGCTTTCGCATAGAACGCTATAGTTCAGGCTTTAAGCAATGCTAACAATAGAGAAAGTGGTACCTGCCGAAAAATGTTTTTGTTAGAGTTGCCGCATTGTATGATCACAATATGCTATGCTTTTCCATAATGTTGATAAGCACCACTGATAAGCATAATGTTTGCGAATGAGCTCTATATATATATATATATTTCTACTGCGTGCCAAAATCGGTGCTCGTGCAGTCGTCGATTTATGGATATGATCTAAGTATATATTTTGTAAAGCGTACGAATGTGTTTTGTTGAAACTGTCGACGGATAGGCGGGCCGAGTGATATCAGCATGGAATCTTGTAGGTCGTTTCTCCTCATAAAATTGGCCTCCGCTTTGAAGAACCCGTCTCATAATTCTTAATAAGCAAAGCTTCCTATCTTTACTTAAAACCCGACCGCGTACATCCCTTTCTCGGTGGTCGCTCCTCATAAAGCTCCCCAACTTTACGTCGGTAAGCTAGATAGCTGGTTGGAATGCGATTGAGCGATGAGCACCGCGCGAACCAACAAGCCCACGGACGGAGGGCTGGCTTCATTCTAATCGCAGCGCCCCGTTAGGAGGAACAATGATATCAGAACTAGATATATATCAGATCATCATTTCCTGGAGGCTCATTAGCAGGTTCCGGGCGCGAAGGCGGGGGCCAGAGTCATTGGACAGGGAACCTGGTCAGGTAGCCGTGATCCTGCGAACCGCTGCCGCCTCGGGTCTTGCCACCAGGGCAGCTCGTCGGGTTCAACGCGGGCAGACCGAAATTCTTTACTGGACAAATTACCGACCATTTTTCCCTATTTAGCTACATGAATTCAAACAGAGAAATTCACTATAGTGATTCTCTTTCCTACTCGTTTTGTTCTTAGCAGATCGCAACACTAAACGCCATTTATATTTTTATGTATACTTTTGCATTTATGTGTTTCCTAGAAGCCTTTGAGCAGAGTAAACTCGTTCCGAAAGCTCCCTATTATCATGATGGTAACCCTTTATACTGAGCACCGCTGTAGTGTAGTATAATGGTTTAAGGAAATGAGTTTTACATTAAACACAGTTAGAGATCTTACCGATGGTTCTGAAACCATATCTTGACTTGCGTCGGGGTGAGCCTGATCATCGAAGCGAGGTGTTCTCGTTCGGGCGCGGAGAGGTAGCGTTGCTGTTTGAAACGCCGCTCTAACTCATACGTCTGAGCCTTGGAGAAGAGCACGCGTCGCTTGCGCTTCTTCTGCGCGCCACTCTGAGAATATGCCAAAAGGACAACAATAACAACAATAGCAAAAACAAAATACACACAGAAATATTAGCATCTAGCTCTGTTCTCTTATTTAACACCACTATTCAATAACTTGCCATTTTGAGGCAGATGAAAGGTAAATCAAGAGTACACACATTTCACTAGATAAAGTAGATGACACTTTAGCTACAAAAATACTACAAACTCAATCGTTTGTTCTCGATTATTAAAACCAAGATACGGGTATTCAATCGATTTAGGGAAAATTGCGTATCTCAAAATTCTGTTTGTTTAGGTACCGGCATCTGGTGATCGAAATTCAGTCCGAATTTATTATTGGGGTCGTTGTTAGCAGATGAGTGGTCGCTCTCCTCATCGTTCGAATCGTTATCTTCTACCTCGATCAATTTGTCGTCACCTTGTTCTTCCGACGTAGGCGAACTTCTGGGGCAAAGGAGGTAAGATTAGTCTACTGAACGTGTGGGTGTATTTAACATCGAAAAAATGAAAGGATAAACTGAAATTGAGTACAAGATTAATAATTTTTCAGGTAGGATATGCAGTCTACCTTCTCTCGTTGAGTGCGCCCATCATAAAGTGTTTGTCTACCTCAAAAGGACCTGCCCGGAATCGACCAAAGGGGATATCTGTAATTATTCAGAAAGAAATATGGCGTCAAGTTGGTATGTAAAATGCTGCTCTAAAGTAGCGAACCGAGGGAATAAACTATCTCTATAATATGCATGCGTTGATAGCACCGTGATACTGCATTAGAAATGTACGTGCGCTAAGCAATGTAACAGCTTTGTTTGTGCGTTACTGTAACGGATCTGTTCTTTCATATACAAATACTACCTTTTTACTAGCATCATAGCTGTTGACAAGCGTAAATGAACAATTCCTTATTTGCCTAAGTACAATTACTGGCAACTAAAGTTCTCACAACATCCAATCTTTTCCCGAATCCGCTGGCTTCTTCCAGAGTCAGGGAAAAGCGAGGAAAGGCGTTGCCTACCGTATAACATTCCCCAGTGGTTGTAAATGTGGCATACAGGTTTGTATAACCCGCCCATAATAGCATGCGTCGCGCCTATTCATCCCGAAGCCCCCTCAGCTGGCTGTCTGTTCAAATCCCCATTTTGAAGATCTGCGCGGCCATTGAGCACGTGTATGTATGTGATCATGGATACGGGTGCAGACGCGCCCTACACTTTTTAACGCCTTTGCCTTGCGCTGTTCTAGGCGTGCCATTCTCCTTCTCTCTCCTATTGTCTGTATGTATATGACAATTCGCGCTTATCGTACCCGAAGCCGATGGTTGCTCTGCAAAAAGGTGCAGCTCAAGAGCGTCAGGCGCAAAGTCAACGTTGCATGTCTATGATACGACTTCTTTCGCCTACAAAGACGATGTTCCTCGTTGTCATCAACTCTGAAGGAGGAGAAGACGACGAAGCAAGCCATCGTTCGCTCGCTTACAGCCGACGACGACCTTCTGGACCACTGTTGATACTGGTCAGGTGTGCGGTTCATTCTTTTGGCTCGTTTTTCAGGTGTTGACTTCAGCCAATTTGTCAATTTCGATGCGTTTTGTGCAGCCGCGGCTACACCGGTGCGACACGTAGGGTTGAAGGGGCTACGCACACCGGCGGGGCGGGGCGAGGGCGGGGGGTGAAGGTGAACGCCAGCGTTGAGGCTAGCAGTCGGGGGTGCGAGGCAGGTCAGCGGTATAGTTTCGAAGCCCTCAACGAGCGAAAGCATGCGTTCTAGTCGCCGAATTCCTTCTTGCTTTGTCCTCCACCCACCCTCTCGTTAGGATGCACCTCACAATGTCTGGTGACTACGCCGAGGTCGTCAACTGCCTCGGCAGTATCCTTTGAGCAACTGTGACATTCGAACGGATAGAATTTCTACCGGGCATCGATGGGCTCGTCACTTATTTTTCCTCCTTATTGTCATCAGAGTTGGTCATTCTGCCCCACGACACCCTTCCCCCAATCTCTCCGACAAGACTCGATGTACGAAGCCGCTAGTTTCTTCCTCGAAAACCGTCTTGCAATGTCTGGCCACTGGATCAATCTTACAGAAGCGAAACCCCGACACCAGGATCTCTACACCTGACACGTCGACATTATTCAAGCCTATTGCAGTTCTACTATTCAATCGCAAACATAAGATGAGCATACGCCGATGCCTATGGAAGTCATTTTATCTTTTTAGATGAATTCAATTGTAAGAAATATAAAAATGATTATAAAATAAATGCAGAACAAGAACCAACAGGCATCTTTTCACTTTATATGAATTAAAAGTACATCGAATAATCCGATACTTCCATTGTAGCTAACATTGTAGCTATAAAAGTTACTATCGAATGTATTAACTAGAATTATACTTAGCGTATATTTCTAGTTAATAAATCCTAGCTTATCACGAAGATCGACCCGCTTCACAGAGCTAAATCCGGTAACTAGCAGACGGACCGAGGAGTGCGTCCACGGTTGAGGTCGCCGACTCTTCAAGGTTGAAGTTTACTCAGGTGAGCACCTCATCACAGCGGATATCAGCAAACAGTGTGAGATCTTGCGTAGACGGTATGCGCATATAAGAACTCTCTTGATCTTTGTATTGATCTTCGCGAGCGATAGTTGTAAAGGATTTCAGTATACCCAAAAACCAAACCCAGTTGCAAGTCAACAGTTGATAATTCGGGAACGTCAAGTGCTTGTTGTAACGAAATGGACCTTTGAAAGCATGCGGAACAATCTCTAAGTGGTAAAGCGGAATATACTCTTCGTTTACTCGTTACCGACCGGCGTTACTGGGAACCATCATAAATAGCTCAACATCTGATTGGGTCAAAGATGAAACTCAACTATTGTTTGCATGCACAGTGCATATGTCACAGGCACCCCTATGTCTTTTCAGGCCCTTTTGCCAAGCTTTGTGCGTACGTGTATAATTCCGTAAATGTAAATAATCCCTGCTGTATAGCAGAGCTGTCATTTCAGATGCTGGCTGACTAATCCGTATGTAAATGACGCGATGTCCAGCATTAGTATCTTCCAAGACAGTAATGTTTTGCTTCATTGCCCCATTTCTTCCTTCGGCAGAAGCTAGTGGAATGAGTGTGGGCAAAGGCGGCAAAACGAGCGGTCTATATCTCGGGGTGGTTTTCTCGTACGACGATGACGGTAACAACAATAACGACAGTTTTTTCTTTCTGTTGTTGTTTTGATTCGGCTTGGCCTTTCTCTTGCAGGTGCTGGCCAGCCATCGCTCGTCCCATACGGCCAATGCCCAACATTGGATGATTATTATATATGCCTACGTGATACCCCTTTGACCATGGCTAGTTTCGAAGGCAACCAGTGTGTTAGTGCTAAATACCCTAGTTTAGACCGGGTGGTCCTAGAATGGCTTGACATCCTGTTGTGCCTTCTGCGCATTGCCTATATGGTCTGCCTTTGTTCGCATCAGCGCTTCGACAACGGCCGATGTTGCAGGAGTTTATGTCGTGCGACAGCGGTGTGTTGGGGCGCGCTGCTGTTGTCATTGTCATATTCGTGTGTCCAGCGGGGCTTTATGACCATCTCCTCCACCGATCGCGGCCACTAGTCGCCGACCAGCACCGACGCTCTGCTGTACGCGCGAGATCAAGCGGACGGACGGGATGCTTATGTTCATGGCTGCGCTGCTCATGATGGCGCCGACTGCAGTTTGCCCGTTACACTTGCGTTAGCTGTGGCAGCTGTCGGCCATACCGCAGGTCCCTGTGTGCGCCTGTTTGTGTGTAATGTGTACATCTATGCAGCTCTGTGTCCACATAGTGTATGTTGAAGCCAGGGGGTAAAACGGACAGTATAGAAGCAGTAGCAACAGAGGCGGCCGTTGATGCCGCCGCGTCTGCTGTTGTAACAGTTCGCGTTCATTGCTTCGTGTTTCGTCCTTTCCTTTTGCTATGGGCTTCGCTGTTGTGGTTCACACTTTATGATGCCTTTAATTGCCTAGTGGCCGTCGTCGGCTAGGGCAGAGAATACGAAAGCAAGTTCTGTTCAGCCAAGGTGCCTTCCTCATACTATTACATACAGACATATATATATATATATATTCGTTTGGATGTGGTCATAGAAGTAATAGCGATGCTGATCGTAGCGGCTAGACCCGGCCGGTAGACTCCGCTACTAGACGTGTGGCTGCATATGTACAATATTATAATACTACGACGGCAAAAGAAACGTCGCGATTTACAGAGGGCAAGGTTTCTTGGCATATCATGTCGCTAGGGTGTATTGCGAAGAATGATATATACTAGTTTTGTATATCTAAGCAAAGCTACGGGGCGAACACGCTACGGGAATGTATCTGCTATCGCAGTCATGTTAGCATAGCGAGTACCCCGTAGAAGTATTCAGGAGACGGCGACACAAGTAGCTATGCAATAACGGCGTATTTCAAAAACATAACACCATACATTTATACTCTTTAGGTTTGAGCTCGCTGCCCAGTTACTGGTATCGTTAATCAAAAACATTACCAACGCTTAGCCAAACGAACTACCGCTGTGTTCGTCCGTAACAACTTGTGCGCATTTGAGATGGCCTTTAATAGGACCAGCGTTTTTTTTTTCAGATTCTACAACATACAATTATTTTTTTTACATACGTCTTCTATGCACACCATTACGACGCTGCATTATGAAGATCGGTCAACGAGTGCCGTTCTAACGAGTCACTGTGTAATGCGATAGTTCGGAACTATCAACATACGCATATGTTAATGTATGCCGTACAGTGTATGAAAGTGTTTAGGGTAGGCAAAGTACATGACATTCGTGCACAGATGTCGCCATCGTGCACAGAGGTCGTCGTAAGCCACCCAGCCAGTTGTCATAAGAGTAGTTGTATGTAAAACTAGTATTATACCTATGCTTGCAGGTAGATGTCCATTAGATACTCGTCTGTCACTTTAAAGCGGTCCCGCTACCGCGATGCGATGTCGACACATTACAAATCCCTTAATCTCTATGTACTTCAGACTCATCGGCGTGCTGACATAATGTACGTATGTATGCGCGGGTATGTGTGTCTTGTATGTCGCATCTGCAAGTAGGTTATGGCGCTACGACAACCTCTACGAAAACCGGGATTTGTAATCCTCTCGGTTGCGCTCTATCTCGTGTAGTTCTGGGCAGTGAGTGCTGCTGCTGCTGCTGCTGCTGCTGCTGCTGCTGCCAGAGGGGAGCACCAGATCGTCAGCGGTCGCTGCGACCGCAGCAGCAGGACTGGCAGAGGCGGCAGCAATATTCGGCCTCCTTCGTTCTTCGAAAACTTGAGATGACAACGGAACGAACCTACTCTGAGCCCGGAGTCGGGCACCGCTTCAAATCGTCATATGCCAGTCTATGAAAGCGGAGTATCACATAAAGCTGTAGCATTGGCGGCGCCGGCGGTGGCAGCAATAACACCACCGCGACTGACATAATGTGCAAATGTGTAATGGGCGTGATGGCAATGGTCGGCGAGGCTCTCGGCCCGCACGTACCCGCCGCAGGCAGACACACACACACACACAAATGCATGATTCTCTAGGTAGACACTGATATTTCGCACGCTAGAAGTATCCGAGCCCGTGAACACATTGCCAGAGGACCGGGCCACATATCGGCTAGGTTAAAACGCCTAGAAAGAAGATGAGCAGGAGGCACCACATGTAGGGCGCACACATGCACATGCACACGAACACACACACACGCATAGAGTTCGACTAGGCACCAGATGGCAGTATGGCGATGAGAGAACGACCAGGTACTTTGATCGGCAACGCGCCCTTCCCGCTTTGTTGGTTGGTTGAGCCGTTCAATGCACCACTGCCTCTGATCGCTGACTGGCTGGCACTTCGTCCTTTCTTCGTTGACGCTCAGCATTTGTCCTCTCATCCATTCTTTTTCTCCATCTATCGCTCTTTATTGCTGCGTTGTCGCTATTTCTACAGCCTTTGCTGCACCGTTGGCTGTTGACATGTGATCGATGCGGTGCAAGGCTCGTTTCGGACGAAACGCTTAGTGTAGCAACGACCGCGTAGTAAGGCCGGTTGTTGCCTGCTCTGTTTCATATGAGCCCGAGACTAGCTTTCGACAACAGCAGTGGCCAAAGCGGCAGCGCCGTCGCCAAACTATCGCAGACCCTCATTGATAGCCACGGAGACACAGAATAAGGAGGCGTGCTCGGACGAAGTGCACACTGTAGACACATTGTCGAATTTGAGCTACTGCTAATGATTTTAATCTACTCCACCCTCCCGTCATACATTACCCCAGGAAGGGACTGAGTGTTGCAGGTCGTTGCTGGAATAACGAATAAGGGGTCTGAAGAAGCAAAACGCCACTCGGCTTAAAATTCGTTGTTGGAAACACCTTGTTGAGGGCACACCTATGTATGTCGATAGCTCTCCTATGAGAAGTTGAGTAACAGTAGAAGAACAACTGGCTTATGAAAATCCCCTGGTAACAAGCGTTTGCTGTTTGGCCAAGTTGCAAAATTCAAGTTCCCCGACTGATCTTTCTGATTTCAGTAAAGAAAGAGAAACGCGATAATATACACCAGCTGAGAACATGGAGATATTCGATCATCGATCATGCAGTGGCGTTTCATAGAAGTGTGGGCTAAGTGGACCCTTTGATACATCAACTTTATATTGAATTTTCCCGTAGTTTATCACAAGATGGACTTGTATCGGCGATCTAGAGCAATACAAGGGAGTAGAAAGCAATAGTAAACATGATGGATGTTGAAAGCGTTCATTTTAACGCTGATTTCGTTCTAATTTTGCAGATGCGCTTGTATACAAGTTGCATTGTCATTCTGTCCTGTCAGTCATATAGCCGTTCACGGCAAGTGACGTAAATAAAAGTCATCTGGCACGTTCTTGGAGGGATGCACCTCAACGCGCACTTTTATGACCGCCTGCTTCATCGATACGACCGCCATCATTAGATGTTAATGGAACGATGCATACAATGATGTAGCAGTTCGTACAATTACAAATCAGCTGTTAAACTGAAATCAAAGAAGGAAAGCTGTGATCCTTTACAATACTTTATATTTGCCCCCCTTTTGAAAGGAATGCAAATCCGCCGAAAAATTCGGCGACGGATTCACCGTCACGCGAATAACTTGCAGCGTTTAAATAGGTGCAGCATTGAGACTTGATACGCAATCAAAGATACGGAACAGACAAGCGCGAGTCTTGTTCGTAGGCATACGCCACCACAGCGACACACAGGCTACCCCACGATATGGGATAGGAGGGGGCGGTAGGGAAGAGATCTGTTGCAAATGAAGTAGTCTATGTTAATATCTGATCGATAGCTGCCGGCTTATGTATGTGTGCGGGGTGTGAATTCGCACAGCATGTTCACAGTCGTAGTGTGTGTCCTTCTCCGGTTTTCTAGGCATAGCTCGGTTAGCATATCTCTCTGAGTATGTACGTGCATACAAGTGAGTGTGTATGTGCATTTGGTCTGGAGCTCATGCGATCTGTGTCTTCCGAGTCGGGGATTATCCAATTGCGGGTTAAGCCCCGGCTTCAGCCAATTTCGCTCATTGCTATCGCATTACAAAGCGACACACACATACACACATGCACGCAGACATACAAATACACACGTCGACAGAACGGGTGCGACAAGCGCTAATAGTGGTGGCGGTGACGAGTGATAGTAGTCGCGAATGAGGTACTATATCGTCATCAAAAAAACGGTGAGGCTGACCCAGGGGGAAAAAGCCAGGAGGGGGGGGGGGGGTACGAACCGCTTAGGAGATAACAGTGCCGCTGCTAACCGTCAGATCGCAGCGAATGATGAGCGTGCATGTTAAGGGAGCAAAGAGCACCAGAGGATGCTGTGGTACCGGGCGCATTGGCATAGGGCGGCGATTTCAGCATGGCCCGATAGAGCGAGTCGTTTATTTACATACAAATCGTACAAAACTTGGCCGGTTTCGTACCAGCCTGTCTGTATACAATTGTGAGTTAATGGCATTAGACGAGATCAGCGCAGTGATTATCGGGGGAATAACGAGCAGCAGTAACAGTAGCAGAAGATATCCGGCCGGCACGATCGGAGCAGGAGGTTAGAGGGCACAAGAAAGCAAAAAGGTCGAAGAGTAAAATGACAATGAAATTTATATGTATCTACGGCCGATTGCATGGATCAATGGCCACCGCCGCCAGCATTATCTCATATATGTGTCGTATACGATTCATCGATACTCGTATTGTGCCTTTGGTGATCTGCGGAAAGCCAAGCGTAAGCTCAAAGCGAGCGATCAAATTTAGCCACTGACAAGCCAGCCTCTTGAGCCTGATTTGATATAGATAACTGGCCTGCGATCGTTATTAAGTCGTTGATGACTATCCCCGTAGGTTTTTGATGTATACCGCGTGTCGCTTTTAGCGTTTTTTAATGAAATTACGCATGTAGCGAATGTCAGTTATAGAATAGTTATAGCCAAATCAATTAAAGCCAATATATCTGCCATTAACCAAAACCGTTGGATAATGATAAGTACCAAATAGCCCTAACTGTGTGTGATACAGGCTGATTATCCATTCTGTGAAAATGATATTGTCCTAATCTACAGGTAGGCACTAAGCACGTCATAATCAACCTCTATGCGTTATTTAAAGATTGAGAATTCTGCCTCGAGGATTGTGTATGCACTCTGCTGTAGTTCAGTAGCAGAGTCTTACTAAAAAAAAACCATACTTTAGTGCCAAATACCAATTACGGTTGCCATCACTCATGTAGTAATAGTTAGCTAATATTACTTGTAAGCTACGTTCAAGCAGACGAACTTCGCCGCTGTTTCTAAAATAGTCTCACTCAATGCAATGCAGAAACACATTGTATGGTGTACAGATCTTGATACAATGTCGGGCTTCGTTGCATGCTAATACGGTGGTGCATTTCAAGCCATACCCACATGAAACCGATAAAAGGCTAGGTAAATCGGATTGAGAGACTAAATATACACATACATACACGGATGGTATCAAGCAGACATGGACATGTGTTTACATCGTTGATCCGTGGTTTGCATACGATTGCAGCACAAAACGAAATCTGAACCACATTGATTTACATGATTGTTATTGTCGAAGCACATTAGCATGAATGCCTGAATGCCGCCCCGCACATTGGCCTGCTTCAGGGCATCTTTGAGTTCGAAACGAAATGCCTTTCCTTCGTTGAATATCTCAAAACATCTAGGCTATGGCCTGCAACCTCATCGCACAGGTGAGGTGTCTCTCTTAGGTTTTTCGCACACGTATCTCCTTCTTGTCCCTTCCCACCTCGTCGACCACCCTCACAAACAGACTTCATGCCTTGAGTTTTACAATATAAGGCAACTTCGCAGCTTTGCGCCTATTGTAGTATAGTTAGGTTGAACCACCGAAGACGACGCCCTCGTTCGGATTGCAATCACTATAGAGCTCATCAATATCGCGGAGATAATCCGTTTTATTAACCTCAATCGATAGAAAATAGGAAGATACGTTCGTACACGATGTGGCCCTATAACCCATCGAATCGACTGCTGATCGGCAGTTAACCTTTGCCATTAGAGTTTAATGGTTAAACCCTTCCTTCTAAGCGTACATATCGTTCAGTTGTCTGCTTGACTGTGTAGGTAGCTTCTCAGCTATGGCAATAAATACCATGAAAAAGGTGTTCAATACGTATTGAACTCTACTGCTACATACAATTATGGGCCCGGGACTAAAACATCATCAGAACAAACTGTTCCATCGTTACATCGCGTATAGTGGCTGGTGAAAGCAACATATCGATTTGGCTTTACTGGCAAGAGTGTTATCGCGAAGCTCAATGACGTACCTATTCTTACAGGTAACGCAGGCCATGTAGGGCTCTGTGTAGGTATAATGTAGTCGAATGTCTAGGATACAGGCGTTCGTGAATAGCGACGAAAAAATGGTTTGTCTATAGGTTTCGTACCTCATATTGTATTTCTATACCATTAACTTATCGTCAATTACTAGCGATATTCAGGATTCTTTTATGCACGTGTCTTGCCCGCGTACACACATTTGGTCCCCCCCTTCCTCTGTCTATGTTAACAAATGGACTTTGCGATGGTTAATAGGATCTATGGAGCGCAGTAGAGCTGGTCATAGTTTCAATGCTGTCAATGTGAATCCTTCCAGGAGGTTGACACACGAAGAAGAATGATCCCTAGAGAAGATCGATATGTGCTGTTCTTGTTGTGACATGGACACGCAGGTACCGCCATATCGTCGACTCCTACTGACATGCATTACAATTGTCTTAGTTAAATACAATAATCAAATATAATAATAAACCAGACCGGCAGAGGACAATCCGGTTAGCAGTAATTTCCCTTCAGTCCTCTCTCGCCGTATCTGCTGTAAGCTATGCCTTTTGTTGTTGATTTTACACTAAAGGGCACAGGCAAGCAGACGGCTGCCGCTGCTCTTCGTTGGTCCACCTATATCTGCATATTTATTCAATATACAAATGCGTATATCGATATAAAGATATATTCTCACACGTAGACCGATCTGGGCAGTACTGTCGCTTGCTCTTGTTACCTTACGCCAGCACAAGCATTGAGAGCAAGCAGATACCCAGTGTGTCTACGGCTGGGCGGATGAGGTTTGCGTATGTTTTCTCTGAGGTGCTGATGCCGCTAGAAGCCACCGAACTAAGTTTCGGTTAGTGGCAGTATATTTGTGGGCTCAGCTTTGCCATGGGTTTCCTACGCAGGCTGAGGTCGGTCAATACAGGCTGACAGCGACGGCCCAACTGACCGATTGCCGCGAATCAGCCGGTCAAGCGGCCAGCATATCGTCACCACAGCTAAGACAGTAATACCGAGCGATAAAAGCACCGCCGAAGCTGTCGCTGTAGCCAACTTCCTCTACTGTTGCTATTCGCGGTTAGCTAAATCACAGCGCAAATAAAGGACGACATCGTTTGTCAATGCAAGGACAAGCGAACTCTGCGTTCTCTAGCCGTCTAGCCCCCGCTCCCCCGGTTTCCCAGAGTCCTCACAGTACTCTTCGAATTCGTTCGAAGGGTCAGGCAAGAAGCTGATCGAAGCGCCTACACGGCCATTGTTTACTAATACTACGAACCTTCCCCGACTGGGACGGGCCAACAGCTCAGTATCATTGAAGACTCAACCAGTCGACCTCGTTTCCTATTATTCGTAGAAGAAATTTCCGCAGTGCGCCATAATCGAGCATAGCATTCCATCATATTAGCGCCGATATAGCAATAGCGCGGACAGATTTTTACGTTCACAATCGCGTCGATTCGTCGGTCGGCGTGTTCATCATAGCGTGTCAAATATAATGTCAGTGTATCTATGTTTCCTTAGCTCTTTTTCCATATTATAGTTAGCATTGCGTCTTTCTTCTGCGGAGACCTATGTCTTTTTTTAAGATATCGGTAACAAAACGAAGCGACGACCCACAAAGAAATGTTGATAACGGTGTTATCAATCCACTACAGCCATATCTATCCAGACAGAAGCTGAATCTTGCTTTGATTTTTGCTATTATTACGAAAAATGTTCCCGTTATAGTCTTCTTTTTCTTGTCTTCTATCTCGATATCGTTATCAGAATGAAACTCACGAGAAGCATCCACAACCGGCACAATGACGATTATTATTATTATTATCAAAGTCCCGCCGTAGGATTCGTCTGCATCGATATCCTTTAAGCGTGAACATACGGAGACACACGCACACACTGACGCTTAAACATACGTGATGTCCTTATCCTTCGATGTGCAAGTGTCAGTGTGCTTTTTGTCGTCGCATTTTTCCAATGGCACAGATCTGTTAGACTCGAACGAAGGATCGTCTGGATGTGCAATCGTATCCAGACACATAAGCGCCGAGCCTATTATATCTGGTCGCCATCATCACCCCCGTGAGCCGTTTCAGCGGCTGTCGACTGCCGTAGTTTTCCTCATATTTTCTTTTCCCAGGAGCAGTGGGGGCGATGCTATTTGAGTAGAATGGAGAAAAAACAGACGAAAAGGGAGGTGCTCGCGCCCGTAGCGTCTAACCGACGTAGTTGTTGCCACTAGTAGTGTAGTAGCTACTATTGCCGCTCTTCGGGCTGCTGTCCCGTGCGACCCGGGCTTGTCATCACACACTCGCCCTCGTCCCGTACGACCACTATATTAGCAGTGGTCCTTTGTGGTCATCGGTGTTCGTCTCTGTCCTTTTGTATTTCCAGTCGTTTTCTGTATGTCCCACTGTGTGTGTGTGTGTACATGTTCCTATTGTGGTAGTGAACGGGCGACAAGGGACCGGTGGAACCGCCACTGCTGCATCTTCTGTATTACCGGACCAGCTAAGGCAATTGGGCGTCTGCAGAGCGGACTAGTGTAGTTTTTGCACCCAGCGATGGTGTTTGTCAGACCGAACTTGCGTACAGGGGAGCTTGCGTACAGAGAGAGGAGATACTATCAAATAATTACATCTTGCCTTGCCGCGACGTCGCTGCCCATCAGGGCAACGATATCAGCTCTACGGCC
Source organism: Varroa destructor (assembly GCF_002443255.2). Taxonomy (NCBI): domain Eukaryota; kingdom Metazoa; phylum Arthropoda; class Arachnida; order Mesostigmata; family Varroidae; genus Varroa; species Varroa destructor. The sequence continues at coordinate 44,046,686 of NW_019211456.1, forward strand.
ACTGGTAGATGGACATTGTCGGTACGGAGTCACTGGGAAAGCTAGGAGGAGCGTCGACAGAACGATCTTGCTTGCTTGCCGTAAGCTTGCCGATAGAGATGGCATAAGGCGTACTCTTATAGAGCGAGATCGGTCAAATATACAGACACGCAAACGAATCATGACTACCTTAAACGGTCATTGGTAAAGAGCAACTTTTACACAAATGCTTCATTTTCTATCCTTCTCTCCCCTTCCTTCGACTCCTTTGGATACGTTTGCTGTTTCCCCTAGACGACTCCCATGATGATTTGCTCGCTTCGAGGTCTTGCCGCTTAGTTCTATAAGGGCTCAGCTAACTCGGTTGATTTATATCAACCTTCGTTTCAGCAGTTGGCGTGCAAGCAAGCCCACAGAAAACTCTGTACTGTAGGGGGCCGCGGTGGCTGCTGCGAAGCTTCCAATCGTACGCCGAGTTTGAATGCTAGTCCCGGACCCAGCAGCAGCTTCAGTCCGTTCATAAACCATATCTTTCAATGTGGTCCCGTTGTGCGCGATTCTTCCCAACAAACACGGCACTCTCTTTAAGGCGGCGAACGCCTCGGAGGCGATCCCACCATTTAGCACACACGACACCACTACGGCCTTCCTCAGTCCTCGTACCCTCCCGTGCTTCAATTCTCCCAGCGCTCTGCTTTTTGGCCCTTGATCGGTTTTCGTGCTAGCAAGCCCGCGTTTGTGTGATGGCCTCTACCCTCCACTATTACATGTACATATAATGCATACATGTGAGAGTCAATGCAGGAGAAGGACACGAGAATATTGAATCTCGGCTTTTCCCGTTTCTCTATGGTCTACGTTCTACCGAATGGTAGCCACAACGAAGCTGCTCGCCGTTTGCCGACAAATGAGTTGCCCTCAGTGTATCTGGATGGTATTATATGCCTCAGTATATGATTGTATCTATCGAGATATGCCTTCTCTGAAAAAGGTCAACTAGGCACCTTTGACTCGATAGTTTCATTATCATCCTACCTTCGCCATTATTATTGAATCTACTACAGATTTTATTTTCGTTGTTGCTGATTGTAAAGAAAAGCTTGCCACTGGTTTACCATGCGATAGAACCTGGTCTCAATGCATGTGAGCTTGTGCATTGGGCGAATGAATAATTTACTCAATGACATAAAGGATATAGTTGAAAGCGGAAAAAGTGGGTAAAACTGACAATGGCTGTAGTAGTGTTAAAGGAAGAAATACATGCGTAAACTGTTTGTTGTCCTCGGCCGCGTCTTTTCAGACGGTCTAATTCGTATTAACCCGGGCTAGACTCAAAGCCATACATTCTACATCGTTCATTTAGTTATTCATCCATCCGCAGTCCACAGCAGAACCGGAAGCAGTTAGCCGATTGGGCAGCTGAACTTAAGCAACACCCAAGGGCGAGCTAACACAGACAGAGATGACCGACGCTGAGGCGAGAAAGAGGAAAGGGCATTTTTGAAAACACTATTGAAACTGTTCTCCGAGTCGAGAGACGAGGCAACCATATATATATATATATATATATGTATCAAAGCAGAGGGAGGAAACCCGCTTGATTCACGGTTGATGTGTCACACTGCAACATGCACGTTATAGGTGTGACGCGCGCGACTTTTCGTAAACGCTCTATTAGCTAGTAAGCAAGATAAACCATTCTATCCTTGCAGTACTTTTGCGTGCTCCTCTGAACACGGCGTAACCAACGGGATGTGTGGTCAATTCCTTCTTCTGATCGCCATTTCGGACATCGCTGCGACCACACTGTTCATTCAGCTCTGAATCCTATCCACTTACGAATAAGCCGACCAGAACAGCGAATGAGCTTTTAATTTCTCGATCTGCTTGCCTACGTTATTCTGCATGTTGAGTCGTTATCTACAGGCAGCCAATATACACAAGGAGAACTGCGGGAGAACCTAGTAAGCTACCTTAAAAGTTTGGTCGCGGACACATACATAGAGGCGTAGTATAACAGGGAGTGACACGAAGCTGTATTTAGCCGCAACGCTAGCGCCGAGTCACCGCAGCGTACCAGGCCTGAGATCCTGAAATCGCACCAAAACCAGCGCCCTTCTCGACGGCGGGCGGAAGTGTCCCCACCCAGAGGACTTCCGGTGGGCGACTGGGACGAACTGTCTGCATAGAGTTGCTTGGCTCTAATTTGAGCAGTAAGGGGCGGCAGCCACAGGCGTTAGTCCCAGCGGACACGCGGAACGAGAGAAAAACGAGAACGGACAACGAAGACGACAATGACGCTTGGTCATCATCGTCGTCTTCGTTGTGGTCTTCGTCGTCGCCACGGCGTTACGAGGGGACTTAACTTTCCCTAGCAGTGGCTACTCGGCTAACGTGGCGTAGCCACGCGCGTTGGGTCGGCCGAACAAAACGAGAGCGTCCGAGCATTCAACTTTCCACCTACTCGAGTCGTCAGTCGTCATTTGCGCGACCTAGCCAGCAACCATCTCCTCTCGATCGAGCCTTCCTTCTCAACTCAGATTACGCATATTTCGAACAACTACTACGGCTGCTGCTACTATTACAACAGACTACCACTGCTAAGGAGCGATAAAGGAGACTGGACAACGGACTCCTCCTGTGCTTCACATTGGCGGTTAGGAACTGATTAGCCCAGCTTCAGCCCACCGCTTACAGACATATTTATTTAAGCTGGTCCCGAATCGCGAATTCTACCTGGTTGTCGAGTTTCGATAGACGGCTAAATGTCGCCATATGAGGCGATACATACCCAGGCGTAGCAATACGCACGTGCACGGACGCATGTAGACACTTCTTGCGCGAACGGGCTCCCGCTATGTAAACTGATACCGCCGTATCGCACCAACCAATAATAACACCCATATACAACAGCTCCTGAATCTATAAATGAATAAAGCAATGACCAGAGCAATCGCGTCATCTTGATATATATGTGCAGATTTGTTTGAAAGGACTGCCTTCTTCTCGGCCATAGGGATTGGAAAGCAGCCACTCTAAACGACATTCGATCCCTGTCAGCTGAAGGCTGTAACTTGGGCTGCAATGGCGGGTGTACAGTTAGAAATAGAATCAAAGAATGAACAAACTGTTCTGTGGGAACAAAGAACTTCATTTAAGGGTTGACATGCTCGAAATGAAGTTCACATTTGAAAGTGATGGCTGGACATAGCTGGATGTTGAATAGAGGAATCAATCTCAACGAAACCAGTTAGCCGAGCAGACCCCAGTTGACAATGAAACGTTCGCTATGTTTATATTGTTGACCAGTGTAAGCTATTTAGATCTAGCAGGTGTAATGTTTTATATTGATCTCAACTAAAATTAAAACAGAGAGTTAAATTGTGTGACGAGAGCTGCTAGCGTATCAGGTCTCAAGCAATCTTTATATTGATTTTAGGGAGTCTTTTATGAGACGATTTAACAGGTTCGTCAACTTGGATTAGTTGACAAATTGCATAATGGACTCTTCGACTGTTGTGTGACTTCGAGTGATCGCGTCAAAGAAGATTCGCTCGTGCCCCCTCTTTGCCTCCGACTCGTGTTTACAATAATCGACACCCCTCTCTGAGCGGTTATGCCCTTCGCAGTTCGACCAGCAACAAGTCACGCAGCCATTATCCCTAGTTCCTCTAATAGGCACGCCGAACTCATCGAAAGCATTATTTAACATCGTACATGTGTTGCCGTCGCTCGAGTTCGCGCTTATTAAACTGAATCCATTTAGCCTATGTGGACCGAGACGCGTCTCACGGCATCCGAACACATATCACACGTATGTATGTTCCCGTGTCGTGTGAACTATCGACTATTATATTGGCACCCGTCTATTAGAAGGTATATTACCTCAGCTCAGGTAAAGCAGGAGATCGCAGACACGTTCGGGCTACTGTGGTCTCGATCGCTAAGGCGATCGATGACTGCCATTGTTCCATGCTTGAACTCCCCAGTTCACAGCAAGCGGATGTCGCCGTAAGAGCACAGGTCTACAGCAACGCCTATGAGGAGACAAAAATAGACGAGAAAACTAACATAACGCCCAGCGGAAAAGGCAGGGAGAGGGGAAAAAATAACTACACTAAGGACCGTACGTGGCCGCTAGCCCAGTCTTTTAGGACGACGCAGGTCTAGCGTGCTACGGTGAGGTTTCATGGCTCAACGCGCACGTCGCCAATGTACTTTGTGAAAGGTCACTGTCTCAGCAATGGGTCGCCAGTTATCGCACATTTCATATTGATAATCCTGAAGTTTATCGGAATTTTCAATGGCACCATGGGAGAGTGCAGCTTCAACTCGGCTATAACGGTATACAAAAGTGGATGGCAGCAATCTATTACTACTTGTCCTAAATTCGTCACTGCGCCCTCTCCTTGGGATAGCCCCAACTAAATACAAGCAATCAGTTAGCAGCAAACTTGGCCAATCTAGAAGCAAACATTGATCGTTATATAGGCCATACACCCAGTAAGACAATTAATGGGTCAAAAATAACTAGCACACCGACATTTATACGAGGGAAAACGTCCAATCAAGAGCACGGTGGCACGATTTATATTTGTCATCGTACTAACAGTAGACTGAACAACACGGCAAGAAATGTGCAAATGCTGGGTACGTTAGATTAGGTCTCAACGATCTCGTTATCAGCCAAAACATTACGAACATCGGCAGGGTTATACGAATCAGCCGAAGATGTAACAGTATATTTGCAATTTCCTCGAGAATATAGTCACTGCAAATCTTGCTGTTACCTACCAACACATTCACGCGGGAACTCAAATACACAGACACATAAGCATCCCCATACGAAGGTTTCGATTGTGTAGCTCCTGTAGCAGTCGGGTGTGACTTATTGAGCGTTGGCATTGTTGTCTCCAAAGACCAATAACATCCTCAGCCCCCACTGAACGGGAAATACAGATTTTCTTCTTCTATGACGATATATTTCGTCGAGGCTATCTTTGGTTTCGGCCGCAGCCACTATTTATTGGCGCTCCGCGCGCAATTGTCTCATCGGATTGTTTTTCTATCCCTCTCCATTTGCTCACACCATCAGCCCTCTGTATTTTTTTCGTCTCTTCCCCTTGTTGAAGGCAACGAGTCAAACAGCAAACGAGATTGAATCAGGCTCAGCCGTTCGGCGCTGGCGTCAGCCATAGCAACTCATAGTCGACTTGAACGACGCCAGCGATTGACTCAATCAGGTCGGGATTAGGATCAGGAGGTGGCGGCGGCGCTGCGATAAACTCCTGCCGGGAGAATTTCACTCAGGGTGTCCATCTAGCCAGTCTGTGTGCCCCTGTCTCCGGCAAGCTTCTCCCAGCCTATTCCGCTAGCCCCTGCGCGTTGTTGATTAGTGGCCGACAAGCGTACAACAATAGCTGTGCCGCAACGAAGCCGCTTGGTCGCTCGTTGGCCGCTTTCCCGTTTGTTTGCCTGGCTGGCTGGCTGGCTGGCTATCCGCTTACCAGTCCGCAATCCGCAGTCGGTGGTCGTCGTCGGTTCTAGGTGAAGCGGTAGAACCGGTGGGACTTAATAAAGCAGAATTGAGACTGGCCCCCCGCCGGGCTCAACTCAGTTCAGCCCACTTCATAATGGCTTTTCTCCGCAGGTGACGACGACGACGACAACAACGACAACGAGACTCTGAGCAAACTTAGAGAAGGTCGCGTCGGTGGTAAGAGAAGAGAAAATATTACTCGTTGACGCTCCGTTCTCCCGGGAAATAAGTACCGGGTGAACTAGCACGAAAAAATATAAGTAGAAGATTACACCGAGAAAGGACGACTGTGTTTGCTTGTTTGGACCGCTTATAGAGAATAAGCCGGACGCAGCAGCTATTCTTATAGGTTTATCTCGTTTTCGTGGAAAAATCATACTAAAAATAACATTGACAATATTTTTTTGTCTAATCGGGAATTGAGCGACTGTAAATTGAACGTTCGCAAAAAAAGGCTCGTGCTCAAAACACGAATTTACTCGAGTAAATGAAACGCACTTACAATTGCATATATATATATATATATAAAACTGAAAAGTCGGCGGACTTGGTTACGTATGTGACCAGAAGGAAATCATCTCACATAAACAGTATAGAAAGCTGCTAGCAGTATGCGGCTATATCATGCAGTATGACATCGCGCTCCTGGAAAGAAAGAACATCCTTAAATAAATGGTACCGCAATACGCGGCTACTCTGCGCTTGTAGAATAGTGGCAAACGAAAACAAAACTGTGCATGTTCGCATACAATAGATCCTTAATGCACAGCGTTTTTCACTCCTACTTCTGTATGGTGTTGTTAAAGGACTCACCAAACCTTCGCAGTTCAAGCGGGTGCGAAAATTCTGCAGGCATCCCATTGAATGTTGGCTGCGGTGTCCTGTTGCTAGGTGACGTGTCCTGTTGATCTTGGCTATCTGGGGGCGCAGGAGACGTGTGGCCACTGATGGGACTTCGCTCTTTGTCCACCACCACCACTTGTTTAGTTACCTGTTCTTCCACATCGACAACATCTCTTTCCTCGTCCTCAGCCGCCTCTACCAAGCTGTCCTCTTTTTTCTGAGCGGCTTCCGTCGGCAGGTCGAGAATGTCCTTCACTGAGAAGCTCGACTTTTTCGGTTTATCGTCCGTCGACTCCATCTTATCCTCGTCAGCTAGATTGCCTCGTTCAGGATTGGCCATCGCCATAGCTAGTAGACGCTGTTGTTCCGTCCATGCGGCTTGGATAAGGGCACGGCGAAGTGCCGAAACGTACGCAATATTTTGAAGTGAGATAGGAAGCATTCTGTATTTTACCGAACGGAAATTCGCGACTGCTTTTCGTCGTGAATCGTCGCTGTTCGCTTCAACGGCTTATCCTTGTCTTGTGGAACCGCTGCCGTTGTGTGAGTTACACAAACACTGAATAATTTCGAAATCAACTCCGAGGGCTTCCAGCGTATTCAGTTCACGACATTTTTATAGCTGAAGCCGGCGTTGACGATGCTTGCTTGAACCACTTGGACTGCAGCCGTTCCTGTACAAAACCTGTTACTGTAAGGTGGTAAATGATATTGTTGTACCCTGCGTTACCACCATGTAAAATTAGAGCACCGCGTAAAGTGGTTTCAACACACCGCACAGGCTGAAAACACAACTGCTAGTTAACGATATTAGTCTGTTATTAAAATTTGATTACTGTTTTCCTGCTCAATTGGTTACCCTGAAAGAATAAAACTTCACTTCTCCTTCGACTTCACTTCGTTCGGATGGTGCTTGAGCACTAGTTGAACAATTATGGCATCGGCAATGTACTCTGAGGCGTATCTTAGTAATGCGTGGTACACTATTGTATCTTGGGCACACGCACTGTGTCGATAGCTGGGCGCTCTGCCTCTATCAAGCACCGCGCCGAGTACTTAGCCAAACGAGTCCTCCGTTGCTTGTACGGCGACGAACGACGATACTTTGAGCGACGTACTCGAAAAGTCAAAAAGCCTCTTGAGCTGGAGAGATGAAAAAGAGCCAAACAGGTATGACAAACGCTGAGCGCTGTGGCGATTGGTCGGAGAGCAAAAAAGCCCCGCCCCGTCAAGTGCACTCGGCGCGGTGGGCGGTCTTAGGCTCGAGGGTGGCGCCTGGTGCTAATCGGGAGAGGGCGCGAGTGGATCCCCACCCGCCTACACCACCCTGCCCTACACACTGGACTAGGCTGGCCTGCAGCACACCGAGTGATCCGGGACAATCCGACCCGGAGGCTGCTTGTGTTTTCGGATAGGGCGAGGGGGAGGTGGGGGTAAGGTTCGGGCGGGCCCACAAAGAAGTAACGGTGCAGGCCCTTCTTTGCCCAAACGACGACGAAGACACCGTCGCCGGTGCCGCCGCTGTTGTCGTCGCGAAAGGCCCACCGTACTCGCCCTAAGAAGCCAAGAACCAGCCAGCCCGCCTGCCTGCCTGCCAAGCTCAGTGCTAAGAGTAAGGAACAACTGTAAAAGAAACAAGGAGGAAGGAAGGACCTAGAGAAGCAGCCATGTCGCTCGCCGCCGCCGCCGCCGCTTCCGCCGGTGCTGCCGCCGCTTCCGCCGCCGCCGCCGCCGCCGTCGCCAGGACCGAGTGAGGACTGCCGCCAGGCCACCACGACTGGCCAACGGCCAGTAACAGTAGTGGTAGCGAACGAAAAGACTCATACATAGACGAAAAAAAAAAGGTAGAGTACAGAGTGGCAGAGTAGAAAAGTGGTGGAGTCCCTGCCGTCGGCGATGACAACAACGACTGGAGCAACAACGATGGCGACGGCAGGCCACAGCAACAGCAGTAACACTAACAGAAGTGGTATGTGTAAAGCGGCTGCTGCAACTAGGAACAAGGCCTTTTTCTGCTCTTTGCTCCTGGTGCCGGCGTTGCATTTCATATGGCCCTCCGGATCATAAGGGTGACAATAGGAGATCGACAAAGTCTGCCGACTAGTAAATAACGAGCGAGAAACCACAGGCTGTTGGAAGCTGTATCCGCGACAGCAGCAGAAACATCGGGGATCGCCAAGGCATCATTCTGCGATGACGGCCATCTCCAGCAGCAGCGCTAACTAGTACCACCATTATAGAATAACTATGCATGCACTATATAATATGTACTAGCCGGTCGGTTACCTTGACTATCCAGACTTGGTCGTAGTTCATCCGGGCGACAGTGTTGCTGCCGCCGCCGCCGTCCGCAGTTAGCCGAGGTAGCTAACTGGCTGTCGTCAGTAGAGTCGACAGGGACGACATATGCTGTGTTCGTTGGCCGCCATCGTAGCTTGTAGAAAAACCTTCGCCCGTTTACGCCTATGCAGGCGATGTCGCTAGATTCCTCAAAGGGGAATAACAGACACGAGATGAATCGTGCTCTCGCCGTCCGTTACTCTATTATTCTACATGTCTAGGGGTGCGCCTCCGTCAGTACATCTGTTGATCGTACTACTAAGTGAGTGAGTAATCGATAAGCATGTCGATCGTTGTAGCGTCGCTGTACAGCTTGTCGAAAGCGCGGTTGGAACGTGTTGCGGACTTACAGCAGCAGCAGCAGAGAGGAACAACGACGAGAAGATGCGAAAATATCAGCGACGTCAACGATGCGGTCGATATCAAGACATCGATCCTGGTCGACGCGACCAGGATCGATCTATAAGTATAGATTAATAGCGAATAAGCAGCGACTGGTCATCCTTATGTGAACGCTTCCGCCATAAGGATATCCACGGACTGGTCGAACATTTGACACACTATTGAACCCTAGCAGCGACGAATTCGTAGGCATTGGCATTTCTCAAAGACGACGTGGCCTACGAGTAGGTACGGTGTTAAGCGTTTTGCTCGACGATCGAAATCCCAGCACACAGACATATTTCAATATATACAGTATAGATGTATTGATATCCTCTCTACAAGACCTCGTAAGTGTTCGTCTTCTATGATCATTGGATTATTTCAAGGGGTGCACTTTTGTTCCCCATTTCAAACAGTTGTCATACAATACAACCTCTAAAATCATCCTTGCTGTTTCCTAGTGGAGAGTAAAGGAGTCACTCGTTTAGGAACTTCAAAACGATGTATTTAGGTCGTTGACAATCATTTCTGAGACATACTTCGGTAAAAATAAGCTTACATTTAATTGTTGCACTTACTCCAAAATTAGTATCCCATCATTTACATTCGCTAATGTATATCGAGCGCTTCATCACATGACACATGGAGTGTTACGTTTGGGTAATGCCCTCACACTTTATATGCATATATATATATATATATATATATATATATATATATATATATATATATATATATATATATATATACATGTGTGTAAATGTCGATGTGGGGCACAAACAAGTGTACCGGCTTGTACGCCCATAAAGTAACTGGACCCTTCTTTCTTTCTGTGAGTCCTGGATATTCACACGGCTGCTGACTACTATGGAGAGGGCAAGCTCCCCAATCAACCGCAAGAGGCTGGGCCATTTTTCCCAAGATACGGCTTGAGCCTCGGAGAAACAACGCTGGAAGAGCAAAGGCTGATCTGGCGACAGAAACAACCTCTAACCTACCATCATGACCGCTATTCACTGGATACCCCATTCGTCCGTTTATCCCCCCCCCCCGTCTCTCTGTAGGCTAGGCTTGTGTCATCCTTCCAGGTCCTGCCCTCTTGCTAACGCAAAATAGACGCCGCAGAATAGCGGACAGCGCTCCGTTGAGACGAGCACATCGGACGCATATTCGTTTTACAAGGGCCATATGACCCCGGGCCTACCCGGGGACCGTCGGCCGGTCGACGAGAGAGTTAGTCGCGCAGGACCAAAGCAAGGGAGGCCAGAGGGCCGTTCCGTGAGATAAGGGCCTAGAACACAATAGCTTCCCGCTAGCGAGAGAACCGATCCAACGGCGGCGATCAGCCTCTTCTTGCATAAAAGAGGAACTCACAGGCTTCATAGCTTCCTTGTGGAAGGCACCGGCGGCCACTGTGGCAACGACCGACAATTGTTCTTATACAAGGCTCGAGCTTGGCCTGAAATTCTGCCACCAAAAGGTGATGAAATAAACGCTTTCTCATGATATGACCACCAGCAAGATCGTTATAAGCATTACTGTTTTGCGTGAAACAAGCATAACACATGCATTTGTATGTGTGTATGCGTCTGGCTAAGTGAGAGAAGCTGTGTTTGATAGAGAAACTTAAAGTTTTTTCACACATGAGCTGAAAGTGCTGAGCGTAACACAAAACAGTAAATCATTCATGCGAACTGTGAATTGGGGTACTCGGCAGCTGCTGACAAAAAAAACTCGCTTTCATATTCTATAGCATATATGTACTGCGCGGTCTATTTACTGAGCCTTTTTTTGTAAATAATTGTACCTGCTTTCTATAAAAATACAACAAATGACATTTAACGCAATTGAGCAAGACTAGTTATCCTCAATAAAAACACTGGTTATTTCTAATTTTTTGTGCTTTTACTTTCTCATGCTATATTTGATATTTCTAGACAATTTAACATCTTAGTGAGATACACGTTTCCATATTATTCATTATGAACATAGAACGAGGGGCATCTACAACTATTGCGTATGTACGGGCTAATTTATACATAAACGATACGGATTTACTGAATGCGTGTCATGGTCGTGCCCGGAGCTCACCTGCAACATCACACACATTGCCGTTTGCCGTTCACGCATTAACTTCAACTTTTAACTTGACCTTATCTTGTCATACGCGCCGGTTTTTCATGTCGGGCTGCATGTCCTACTGTGGCTATACGAGCCACCTATGTCATAGCAGACAAAAACTGCATCCGGTTCCCCCGATCGTCTTATAAGAAGCCCTCCACCCAACGTTTGTGTTTTATCATATGCCCATTCTTTTCGGATTGTACGCTTTGTATTGTAACACGGAATAAGCGTCAATGCTTCTTCGTCGCGTTTACGCAGCCTTTACGCTTCAGGTCGCTGTCAGTACACCCGACCAGCGCTATAAGCAAATGTTTCCTAACTTACGCTTCAACTAAAAAGGGGTCTACGGTTGTCGCTTCGACAACACCGCGAAGGCGATGTAATGCCTAGCTATCTGCTTGGTGCAGTCCACCAGCTACAGCAATGGCGAGACACATTTCAAAAAACAGGAAATTGCTTTTTCCCTCATCTTGTATCTGCTCCATTGGCACCTTTGCATTTCCTTGAGCTTCGACAGAGTCCATATGATGACTCCCGGACATCGTGCGGCAGCTTCTTCACCTTAGCGTCACTTGGTCCCAGTTCCCTCTGCTGATGCGAACAAACGGTCTGTAGATGGCTGTTCCTTTGCGCGCCTGTGATGGTCTTAATGCGACGTTGTCCTTACTAGACACATGTAAAGTGACGCAAGAAAATAAATAATCGGCAGCGTCCGCTGGAATATTTTTGGATAATTTGCTTGCATTTATCCACTAACCAAATCAGCCAAAATCTTCACTAGCTGCATCCTGGGCAGCAGCTGCACTTCACTTTAAATACGAATAGGCGTGGAAGTATACCGGTCTCGGAGGTAGTCGGGCAAGCCGATTATCCCTTGAAGATTGACGATTTGAGTCGGCAGTAGACTTTCTTTATTTGTTTGTCTAATCGCCCGGTTTAATTGTGGAGGACAGTTCATATTATCGCTTTATGTTTTCCTTAGAAATTAGAGCGTCCTCCGTTCGAAGAACGGTTATGCGATCACCGCGACGTATAGGGAGCGACTCGGTTCTATGTAGATGAAATAAGTGTGGAAAAATTAATTCATATAGCATCTTCCATAGGGTCGTTTTCAAGATGAAATCTGCTGCCATTCGATAAAATTTACTAGCCAATAGTACATGTACCTATCTATGTGGTATACGAACTGTGTTGTACAATTTCCATACCATCCCGGCATAATAATAACAACAACTGGCCAAAAACATAATAGGTACATAATAGTTTCTAACTATGCAGAGAAGCAGTGGCTCTCGTCAATTAGCGGAAAGAACAAGCGTTCGAACGGTCAAAATCCTAGTAAGTAAAACTGCGTATTTGAAAGAGTACTGATACGGTTGTTTCCACATTCTGGGATCATTTTTAATTTCTTTTTCAGTTCTAATCCTTTGCTAAGTAAGTAATAAGTAGGAAATAAGATTCATAGGTATTACGGTTACAGGTAAAGCAAACCGAGCACGCTAAGGGAATCCGACCACCTCTTGATCTTTGTGGACATTTTTCCCTTGCTGAATAAATCATCAGTTGAAAATAGCCGGTTGGCGACGTTCCAGGCCCGCACACATCAGACTTCCTTATCCTGTCGACCACAGTGGTCTGAAATGGCACAGGCATCATGTATTGAAAGAGCCTTCCGTATGAATATCCTTTAGGAGAATGTCTATTGACTCCTGCCTGCAGCAGTAGCCAGCGCAGGACATCATACTAATCGCATGAATTTCATTGAGCGATATGTCCACTCGAGTGGAGTCTCTCGATAAGCACATCAAGAACGTACCCTCGACTTATGGCATGGCGGCATTCTCGAACACGTTATAAATTTGAAAGAGTTAATCTTCTTGCGCAACACCCGTTGCAACTTTACCTATACGATGAGGTAATGTTAACGATATGCAGTGAATCGTCCGGATTTCGGAGACAGCAGTAGTTAAATCGTCATACTTCACTGAATTGGAAATGGAAAAGATTTGCCGTACGTTATTACGGCTGGTGTAAACGCAAGTGAGCTATTATTTTTAGCTAACGAGATCAGTTGAATGTATTGTAGAACCTATTTACGGTCATAGTCTCTACCCGAAAGAAAAACCTACATCACGCACCCAAATTAATTGGACTTCATCATCAGCTATAGATAAATCACGTGCGCTCTAACAATCGGCTCGATTACCATGAAGTAACTGATTTTTTTTTACTTCTAGATAGATTTATCACCGGATAAGAGCTGTGTAGTCCAGCATACACACCCCATACAATCGTCTGAGAGTATACCAAGAGCCACCCTCATCAGCTGATGCGCTGTAGCTCAAGCCGTTTAAACAATGTGTTATTAAGAAGCGAAAAACAACTTTTCAAAAAATCACTGATGTACTACCGCCAATGAGCTAAATAGCTATCGCAGATCCATTGTCTAGGTATCGCTCTACGTAGGAGTTTCCCCTGTGATGACTGAAGGAATGAATACCAGCTGATAACGGCCCAAACATGCACGAGACAACAAAAGCGCTGGCATTCTCCTCATGGGTCTGTCTTCGGCTCTCGGTTGATTACTACAGAGATTTTCTCTGCTTTTTTAAAGATCTGCAGTACCATCCGTAATCAAATCGGCGGATCTTGATACAATGGTCTTTGTGCACCTGTCAAACAACACATTGCCCTTTGGATGACTAAAGGAAAAGTTATCTACGGATAGTTTCGAGGAAGAGGAGATATAATCTTTTGTAATATATATCTTCATGTATCGGTCATGAACTGAAGATGGATGATTTTTTTGTAATACTTTCTGTGGCAAAACGGACTGATTTCGTCGTTCAGAAGAAAAACATAGAGCTACTGCACCGATCCCCGTCACAGCTTAGTGGGTAATGTATTTGCCTGCTCATCTTGAGAAAACGTTGCGGCTTAGATTCGAATCTGAGCATACACGAGGTTTGTTCCATGCTGGAAGCCAGCCGTTTCCTGGAATGTCTAAGAGTGAAGCCGGACGTTAAACTCAAGCTGTATAGAGCTATGGTAGCGGAGCGACAGACGGGAAAAAAGCTGCACGACACAAAATATGCACGACGCTGATATATATGTAGAAATTCTATTAGTGGATAATGGAGAAAAGCACTGCAGATCAGCAACTGATCACTTCCTTAACGACCGTTAAGAAATGGTATATTCCAGCCGTCTGTACTTGTTTTTCCACTAGGAAAAAGCTTAGGTCTAGTTAACTTCTTCCTTTGAGATCCGTATATGTATATTTGTAGAATATATGGATGAATTAAAATAACTGGCACCACTAGATAGATAATATATAATGTTCATAATATTAGTTCCCCAAATTATGCACCTCTTTTGATGTATTATAAGCCTCTTTTTAAGCCACACGAGACAATTAGCGCATGTCTCTTGTGAGGGACACTTTTTGGTTTTTAGGTGTTTGCTAAAGTAATCCTCTTATTAGTACCTCGTTGCTGCATTATGTGATGCGCAGGACAAAATGCAGTCGCAAATAGAATCCCCTGTTTTACACAGCCGTATGCGTATATTGATTGAATGTGTCCGATATTCGCTGCTGCTCTTCCAAGTGGTCAGATATGGCATGAGTTATGAGGCCTCGTGGGTTTGAGACGCTTGCTTTAAGTCTTCAAACCAGATGGTGAAACAGGACATGTCGCCCTGGCTGCTGCTACTGCTCGAGTCACCAAGGCCTAGGTGGACAGTACTGTACTGAATCTTTATGTTTTGATAGGCCTTCTGAACAACTCGGCCCTAAAATCCGGAAATGCCGCTGGCCATATTGGTAAACTGCGATAAATCGTCGAAGCTCTCTTCCGCGGCCCGTGGTTGCAAGTGAGTTGCCTTGTGTACCAGTTCTCCAACAGGAGATAGAATTGATTGTACCGGTTGAGGCTCAGGTTTTGTATGTGTGTGTGTGTGTCTGTGTGTGTGTTCCTCTTGTTGGTGCCTTACTTCATGGCTGTTGGTCTATCCCTCAAAGCGTACGATCCAAGACGCTGTAAAAAGACTTACTTCACATAACTTCATCGTCTACGTGCCGCCACTCGCCGTTGGCTTTCCGCGCCATGTCGTCTCACACTACCGCAATTTATAGTGTTTAGAGTGGACAATTTTAAACCATAAATCAGAGCCGATCGGTAAGTGAATTCTGCGACTTCTCTCTGAGTGATATCAGGGCGTGAGTGAGACAGCTCTGTTGCCTAGTTGATTGCTAGTTCAGGTAGTGACGATACGGTAACAGAGGGAACTTGAACAGGGCGGGGCAGCGATGGCAGGCAGGACTACTGATTCCTATCGACTTGAGCTGAGGGGGGGTGCCGAGCGTCGCCGAAGTTGCAGTGCCTCGAGAAAATCTATGGCTACAACCGCTATCAGCTTACTTTCGTACAGGGCTCTCCTCTCGTTTGTGGCCGACGCCTTTGACCCCGTTCGTCGACTATAGCGAATGCTTTGTGTACTTTATTGAGCTTACCACCGTAACACAGCGACACTCTGTATCTAGGCCGGGCCTACCACTCGATAGCTGGATCTGCTACATATATGATTGCCAAAGTAACTTGAACTTATCATCGATTAATCTCAGCCAATATCATCGTCGTCACTAATAGCACACCGTCAGGTCAACGGAAACCTGTTTGGCCTTTGGTATGCATTCGTTGATACAACTCGATGTTTGAATGGAGCCCTATCTTAAGTGAAGTGAGGTATTGTCCAGATAACACTTTACGTTTAAAACTAACGATCATGGACCAATATTGGGACACCTAAAAAGTCTATCTCTGCCCCACAAATGACCCAAGTACCAGGGTTATTTTGTATTGATGACAATACGTTTTACACGATTCATCATCTATAAAAGTTAGGTACATATAGTAAATCTATCGATAACAATAGTCACTTTTAGGTTATGTGACAATATGAAACTTAAGTCAGGTCTATAGAACTGTATTTAGCGTAGCCATAGACCTCATTTGCTAAGTTTGCGGTAAGACGGAAAGAGAATTAGTTGAACGGTGCATAGGTATTGACAGTTCGATGTTTTGCTATGTTCATGCGCTGAGGCCGAAAAATTAACCTTCTTTTTGCTAAGAGGGAACGAAAAGAAATGACCTTTGATCGAATCGTATAAGCTACAACTTTATTAACCTAATCACCCGCAGATTTGGATCGATACGCACTACTACCTTCCAAAAAAATAAGTACGCTGTCTCGAAGGGAGCCATTACAATGATAATTTCGATGTCTTTGTTCTAACTTCGTCCCTCCTCGAATCTACAGTATATACTCGGCGTTCTAATCCGCGAAGTGGGTACTTTCCTGAAAGGGTTAAATTGCGTGAGAATCAAGGGGTGCTGGCCAACTGTGTTACACAAAATATCAGATAGCAGAAGCGAGTTGCGATAACGATACGACGACGACGACGACGACGACGACGACGACGACGACGACAACGACGACGACGACGACGACGATGACTGCAATAACGATTCTTCATCTCTCGTGCGAATACAGCCGTAAAAAATAACTATTCCCTTTTTGGCTAGACGCGATTCAGCCACAATTCCCCAATTTTGGCATGCACTTACCCTATTTTTCCTCGCTCGCTTTCCCTATGTCTACCAAGTCTGCTTTGTCCCTTTGCAAATGCAACTCGTTCACAACACAGTATCGTTCTCTGCTGGCGTGTTCAAGAAATCACTGGAAGCGTGCTAAGTTTCAATAGATGGGAAGAGTGACAAAAGCGGGAGGGGGGCGGGGGGGGGTGAGTGAATGGTCAATGAATTAACTTTAAGTTGTTGGTTTGCCACAAAGACACGTACACAACACGCTGCCTGCAGGCGTATGATGAGCGAAGATGGCTCGTACGCATTTTATAGTACTTACATACTACTTATATATAGTTTACATCCCTACAGATTAGCTATGTAGATAAGCGGAGGCAGTACGGGCTTTCGGGACGTGTGTCTGCAATGGTAGTTCCGTTGAGCAGTGGGAAATTGAGGGAGAAGTTGCAGAGACCATGTAGCAATAATAGCAGTAGTAGCTGCAGCAGCAGTCGTAATGGTGCTTGTGTCTGTGGACGACTCTGGTAGCCGCTTCGAGGTTTTAGCGCTTCTCATCGAGGCGGGCCGCTACCGAGCGTGTCGCTATCTCTGCCGCCATAACTCTCCGCTCGAATATCAACTACAAATTTAAATTGGTTTAGATGAGCGAGCCACATCGCTCCTCCAGCGTCGCCAGTTTTCGCTCGTCAATCTCGCTCGCTAAGTCGGCCCTCGGATACTGCGTCGGTCGAGATCACTCCCGGGGAGTTGGAGGGATCGTGACGCTAACTGCTACAACGATTCAATAGCTTATTTAGTGGTGATTGTATGACGGCCAGTAGGCGCGGACTATCACAGACGTCGTCACCGCGGTAGCGATTGAGGTAGCGCAGGAATACGGCAGTCAATTCTGCGGCCACGAATAACAGCGTGCGAGCAGTTGTTGTAGTCGAAAAATCAGTCTTAGAGAGTATCGCTGTCACGTGTCCGTTGAGAGTAAAGAGAGCGAGGGATAAAAGAGGGCGAAGGGGGTTTGGCAAGACGACAGGCTACCATATAGTAAACGCCATGTAGCTACCGGGGTGGAGCACATGGAAAAATATGCAGACTGAAGCTCTAAGAAGGTGACGAGGTCGATTGGGGGCTGTAAACGGTCGCTCGGTTGTTATCGATGCTATCGTTGTTAGACAATAAAAGCCGAAGCAGCTGACATTGGATTGATGACACCTACTATGAAACCGTATTTCCGTTTGAAGAAAATCATGCGATTTGTTGAGTTGGTACTGGCATACACTTCGTTGAGTTATCGTACTTGAACACAACTGCAAACTGGTTTAGCACGATTTGTTCTCTTAATGGCTCGCACTAACGGTCTCGGATGCTCCGTCTACGGTTTTACGTCCCGTATCACCGAAAGGCATTCCATCAGACGGCTAGCTTCTACCGTTAGACAAAATATGTCTAGACGGATTCGAACCCACTAAGCTATCGCAGGCTTAGACCTTCACGCATCGTACATCACTTGGGGTATAATAAATTTTGTAATTTTTTTCAGGAAGTTTACGTGTTCGTCGAGGGCCCGTATCACAAGAAACTTGTCGCAGCTTTTTCTCTGCTTGACTATTACTTTAGCCGAGCTTTCATTTGACGCAGTTTTTATTATGTTATAAGTGAAATAGAAAAATTTCAACTTATTTCTGTATAAAGGGACGGTAAATTCGCTCAGCCTAGCTATTTTAAGGCTGTTCGGCGCAAACAAATCAAGAGATTATACTTGAAAAGGTTTATCCTCAACAGAGGGCCCGGCCATAAGACCACTTCACCTCTGGTGAAGAGGGCTGCCATTGACTCTTCAATTGACACTGATTCGCTAAAAGCTCAACAGTCATGGCGATGGCATAAAATTGTGCAATTGAACTTGCTTTTTCGTCTATTCTGAGCAGCAACAACAGACCTTTTGGAGTTCTTTGCTGAATGTGCATCGTACGTCTTCAGAAAGAGGTAACTTGGAACGATATCCAACAAAGATTATTTGTATTAAAGTAGCAGTACTAGCCTCCAACTAAAACGAAAAGCAGCACCATTGTCTCGATGGCGTATACGCGAATCATATAGAAAGTGGGCCTATTTAAAGGGTTTCGTCAAGAACTAGCGCCGCTTGTTGCCGACTGAACCTCAGCTCCTCATTCCTGCAATCTCTCCAAACAAGCAAACGTTTATTTTCAATTCAGGCCATCCATGTCCTTCTGTACAATGCACTTTGCAAAAGTACATTATCCTCTTAGCTTTTTTCTCTTCCTCTTATGATGGCCGCAATCAGCGGACTCACACTAGCGCTTTTGTATAATAGATGCTGCTGCTGCCACCTATATGTTGCTAATCTCGATATAAAGTAGCTCTCCGAGGCGACACTCAATTGCTGATATGGTATACAACGCATCTGGTCTCCGTATCGCTTCTTAGCCGCTTTGGCCAGTTAGGTTGCTTGCGGATACGCCAACCACTTCTCAGGGACGCAGGACGCAGAACTGAACCGCGTCTTGCGCATAGTCGACACTCCGGTAAAGAGTCGCGAAGAATTGAGTTGAACTAAATTATCGCCAGTCACCAGCCTCTTCCTTTCTGGTACCCTGGCTCTAAAGCCATCCTGGAGGATTATCTTCAATTTATGTGCAAATTCAACGAACATAGACTCAACAGTGGCCTGGCCATCGGCGACAAGTTGCAAATCTCTCAACCTGTGCTGTGATGGCATTAGCAGTAGCCAAGACGATATACTGCTTCTGCTGCAAGCGATCTCCGCCAAAACGAGAGCGAAAGATAGGAACGGGGGGTCGGATAGGGGGGGGGGGGTCTAAATAGAAACTGCTTAAAAACATGTTAGTTACCTTTGTATATTCTGGTGTGATTTTGCTAGCTTCTGTGTATCTAAATGGATTGGGGCTAAGTTAGGCTGAGCCTTGCTATATCGAGTTAGAGTAAAATATCTAGCTAGCTACCTACCTTATAGGTATGGAGCCTCTCAGGCGATAAATGCTTCAACTGCGCGGCCGTGTGTGCGTGTCTTAGGCCGTTTGTGTCTACAATCAGGCCGACATCCATTGAAAAAGACTTAGCCATCATTTCATAAGCATAAGCTAAATAGGAAGCTGTCGCACGAGCTGCGGCGGAGCGGGTCAAGTGTGTTGGCATCATCAAATTGCCGTACACAAATACACGAACAGACACACATTCACTACTATCATTTACTACATGCCCATGTGCATAGAATCTATTGTAGTGAAACGCCAAAGCACGCACCGAGTACCGATTGTATTCTGTATCAGAAGGATTAGAGAAATGGGGCACTAATTAGAATCATACTGCAAAGCATCGATTGGATAGGCTTTGTCCTATAGTCGCAAATTGGATTGAGTTATCGCATCGCCTAGAAACAAACGTGTTCTGGGCGTAGAAATTAGAAGGTCGGCGAAAAAGTTCATACGATATATCTGGGACGTTTTATTAAGCAAGAACTGAAAATTTCGAGAGCTGTCTTTATGATAAACGCCAGCAAGATAAACACCACAGTCAATGTGACGGCTCACTTATCTAGTTATTCCTTCCCCGGCTAGCATTGTCTATCAAACCACAAAAAGGGCTCGCATTTTACCTATATTAATTTTGTTTTTCTCGTTTCGTATGCTTGTAACTTTTGCTAACTTGCAATTTTAGACTAAATTAAACAGTTAAAACTTGCAGTTTTAATTGTACGCATTACTGACTCCGTACATTCGAAACGAGAGTTTATATAAAAGCAGGCTAACAATGTATCTTTTAATTCATCTGACATTCAGCTATAATAATGAAAGCTTGAATCCTTTCTGACGCTAAACTACTTGCCAAGTTGCTAACCATTCTCTCGTTGCATTATTTTGATTAAAACTATTTCGCATTGGCATTTTTCTACCCAACAGAGCTCAACAGAGATGGGATGATCGAGCTGGGTGCAAAATACGCAAGCCTAACTTGAAAAGGCCCTTGTTGGCGGTAACTCTTGCAGGATTCTTGATCTCTATTGCACACATGGCCGCGCTTTTGCGGTCCAGATTCCTCAATCGCAGTTGCTTCTCCTTATGTTTGTCTCCAAGTGTTTGTGTGCGCACGGTCGTGTGCACATGTGCCCGTGCTGTTCAAATGTCCTGGTTATGATAGTCCGGCACCGCTAGGGGCTAAGGTGTGCGCAGCTGGGCTAAGCATATGATGAGGGGCAATAAGCTTGTCTGCGCAAAAAGCAACACGAAAATGTCAAAAAGTCAGTTAGTCGACGATCGTTATCCGAATCTCTTTTGGAGCAGGGGCTGTGGTGGGTCGTGAGATACAGTCGCGAAACGAAGAAGACTCTCTGATTGGGTAATTGTTGGTTAATCAGAAAATCGTTCTTACTGCCAGTTGCTCGAATTATGTAAATACTCTCTAGTCACGTTATTTAGAACAATATATTTAGATTGCGGTGACGTTATTGCTACGTTTCCACGTATCAAAGATAATTTGAAAAAGCAGTAATCAAGAGGACAAGGGCGATAGCATGAATAATTATATTACTGAAATATAATTACGTCACTGATGTCATCGTTTTTATTTCGAGTTTTTAAGAATTTCAAGTGAATGAAAGACTCTAATTGTTAAGCAAAAAAAGCGTGTAATAAGCTTCTGACCATTGAGGAAAGCAAAATCCAGACTTCCACTGCGCCGTATGGTCACAAACTGTCAACAGCACTCTTCCCATAGGAGTCACTCTTTTTTTAAGCTTCGATTAAATTTAAAATGCGTCGGAGCTCCTCGTATGATAATATCATTGGCAGTGATGGCGAGTTGCCACTGTTTGCCGAACAATAAATTTGTGTTACCTTATTTTTCTGCATTTCTCAAGGAATTCCTAAAAAAAGGCAACCATACTGTGGTTGTCCTTTCTTTAGGCCTAGGGCACATGCGCACCCAGGTGCCAGTTTCTCCTCTTACCTTCTAAGGCCTTCCGCTTGATTGGTGCAGCTGGCTTCCTGTGATCATCGATATCAGATGATCTTCGCCTTTCTCGTTCAACAAAAAGTCGCTCTGGCCGGTATTGGACCAAGCGGTAGGATGTACTGTTATGTATGCTAATCGATCCGTTTTCTTCGGATTTCCAACCTTCTGCACAAGTTCCGACACGATTTCTCCGCAGCCGACGTAGTCCGTGACGCTGTTCTGAATGATTCTATCACGGAAACGCCGAGCTGCCGGCGTCTCTTTCTTGGCTGCTACTACAGTCTAAACCTGTGTGTAGGCCGGCGAACTGTGTAATCGACTAACAGGCACCCTGTATTTCAAAAGATAGTCTTCCACCCACTTCGAAGTACTTCGATTCTGCGCTGATCGAATAGGTTAGGTCATGTTTTAGACTACATAAACCAGTAGAGCAAACCTGCTTTGTGCACATGTAAAGGCTCTGTAATCCCTGAATATGTGGAAGGTTTGATACAGTGTACGTGTCTATTTCGTGTCTCAATTTCAATTCATACATTGATCTTGTCTATAAATTATACCGAAGCGTGTATGTTTAATCGTGCACAATCGAGCACGAAGGAACGAAGCAACGAAAGTAAAGCACAAAAAAATAAATGAAGGGACCTACACCATTTGCTGTACAGTTCTACCCACCGTTACTAGCCTTTAAGGCAGGTCGTGACCGGTACTTCTGTTGAATAGTCCGTGTTGAATTTGTTGTATTCAGAGGGGTCTCATATGCGTCTACAGATTCATTTAGTTACATAGCCTTGTATATCGTTTGCGCAGCAAACAGTGCCGAAGATATGAATCTAAATTCCATTTTAAAAAATCATTTGCATCTAATAACTTTAGGTAAAACGTTCGTTGCAGCACCGTTACGCAGGGTGCAGTAACCTTGCGTCAGGTGAGCTTTTTTTGATTTCATTTGATTTTTGGAAATTCATTGGAAGAAATGTTGCAATTCGGCATCTTTGCAGCTACCGAAGATACACGTTCGTGGCGCCCACATTTGTGATAATTATATCGATGTATGTTAGTAAAAATGACGAGTATATACATCGATATAACTACTATAGGATAAAGCGGACCTCCTTCCAGTCACCATAGTGGTATTTACCATAGCGCTGTTGTTGTTTCACTATAGTTCAAGTCACTAAATGGTAGTCACTGCCGGGAAGCTTACTACCTCGTACTTAATAGACTATCCACTACCATCATAGCCACTACTACTCCGACTACTGATAGCTGGCCGCTTACATCCATCGGGCCAAAGGCTAAAGCAGCTAAGTGAAACACACACACAGGCGTATACGAGTGTGGTCGCCTTAGGCATATTCACTCATTGATTGTGGTACTTAGTCGGTGGAAGGCGCGAACAAGCACACATAACTTCGTCACATCGTCATGCCCATAGGCCCATTAGGACAGAGCAGCTGACAGCATTAGAAGAAAAGTGCACTTTGAATTCCGGACTGATAATCGGGGTGGAGAGGCAAGATCTGCAACAACGTATGCTGTTTGTGGCCCATGCGAAGAACTACATATCGGGGGTTCAGCCTACCTGGCTATCTCCCCCCCTGCTGACAAAAGCCTGGCCGAAGTGCCGATGAGATCCCTGCATCTCTCTGGAGCCAACACTGAGAGACTACTACGATTGACGAAGTGCCGACCAATCAGAGTTAACCGATGGCGAGTTGGAGAACGGGCAGGACCTAAATATTATAGAGAAGTTGAAGTCGCAGCGGAGATGCTGGGATCGCCGTTGCCTGAGAGTTGCCACTCGTTAGCTAGTTGAGAAGCTCTGGGCGAAGACGAACTCGTGAGGCTATGTGAGTGTCCGTAACGAAGGCAGGTAAACGGGTGACATTCGGCAGCGGCACTAGCAGTAACAGTGACAGAGATAGCGATACAGGCAACAGCCACCAGGCTAAACGATGAAAGCAGATGTTCAAATACACTTTGGCTGTCCTCGTTGTTGTCCTTTCTCCATCGAATACTCTAGTCAGAGTGCTGTTGAAAACGGACACCCCCCACACCCCCATCGTTCGAATTAGCCTTATTTGCATCAAGCGACGAACATCGCAAGTAACCGAACCATCGACTCGACTACGATCGACTACTATTGATTGCGGACTCAATTCATTGCGCTCGATGTCAAGCTGGCTGGCGGACCGCTGGTCGAATGATCGACCCACCGACCGAGTAAGAAGTAAGCTTCTTGGGATCGACATCAACACTATGTCGGACACTAATACTTCGATGCTTCTTCCATAGTGCGTAGCGATGCTACTAGCGTAACTGTCGTCGACGCGTTGACAAACCCTTTTCTTTGATGAACATATCGTGGCCCACTGCTTCGTGGGCGACCCTTGTACGTGTAAGGGCCGAGGTGTTGTTTAAATGGCCCAGTGCGCGGCCACATTTATGACTATGGTTCGGGAGAACACTATTTCGAAATATATATTCGGAAATGTTGCGCATGAATGATGACGTTTGCACGTGTATCTAGGTAGAGAGTGTAGCACAGGCGGTTGTTATGATTTTTTGCTTATTGTTTCGTAGGTTGAAACGTTTAGGCTTAAAAAGATGATTCTGGACAGTGCCTATGAAAATATATAATTGTAGAAATACAAACACAGTCCTACGAGAAAGTAAACAGTTTTCCACCAACGAATCTCCGTTTCTACTCGCGTATTACATGTGACCTAGGGTCCTTAGCAAGCGGTTACCTATAAATGCTCCTAACACTTCGTATAATGATTTTCGAAGGTTGCTTGGAAAATCTAACGAAACAAACTGCAGACCCCCCAATCGGTTTCATGTCGCTCGTCGCACTGCCGAAAGCTACTATTCAAGGGCCGATTTCAAGAGGAGTCCAACAACATCACCAACATATACATACGATTTTTTCACAGGTGTATGCTACACCGACGTATCATCTATTTCGCCGATAGACTTCGAATGAAATTTTCCGGTTTCGACCTCGTGCATTTAGACTTAGCGTCTAAATTTTCCGTTGGTCGATAGTACCGAGGAAACGCTCTGTTACGTATTTTTTCCACACGTAAAAGATACACGACAATCTGTCTCTCTGATATTTCATATGCTTTCTGTATATTTCCATTCTATTTTCTCGCGAGATTAACGAGCGACTACAGGCAGCGAGCTGAGAATATTATACAATCACTGATGTATTGTACCGGCGAACATTTCTGTTATCAGTTTTGCTAGGCCACTTTTATGCGTATAGGTACGTGACGTTACTAGGTCGGAACATAGGTAATCGCAGGTCGTTCAGAACGTTCCGGGAATCACTACGGATAACACAGGGTGCTGTCTCTACGTAGCTGCACGGCAGAAAAAGAGACTGTAACTCGGGAAAATACGCCTGTACGCCTGAAGTTGGGGCAGATCTCTCTCTTCTAAAAAAGATCTTTCTTATACACATATCAACATACCTGAGAAAAACATTACGGTACACAGATCTGTATATATATATGGCTCAATGCATTAAATGAACAAAGTTATGTAAAGATGATAGCCTTGGCTAATTCACCTCTTCTTTCTTTGACGATAATGCTAGCCCCACATGGCAAAACTCGCCGATATAATTTTGCAAAAACTTGAGCAAGAAGCCTTCCTGCACCGCCCATGTTATCTAGGCCTCGCCGTGATGGGTTCACTATTTTTCTAACTAGCGACGAACGAAATTGGTACAAATACATTCAACCACAAAACCTGTCTCAAAATTGGTTGGACGAATTTCGCTTAAGGCCAAACCTGAACGATTTTAGCCTGACAGAAACATGTTTAAAGATGCCAGAAGATTGAGAATAATGGTAATCTGTGTACGATAAATTAATTTGCTAGAGAACTGCAGTGAAATCGTCCATACTTTTTGCGGGATAGGAAAAAGCTGTCGTTGCTTCTATTCCAACGTGATATTTATGCTATACGTTACTGTGGCTTCCGTTAGATAAAAACGGCATGATTAATCCGCTTTTTTTTTACAAATGGTGTTAAAGGCGTTCCGCTGCGCATCGTTACTACTACTGCTGCCACCCCCATAACCCACGAGGTTATGATCCGTCAAGCGTTCCACTGTCTCGTTTTCAGCACTGCTCTTCTCACTTACGTAGACGAGAAGCGTAAAAAGACGACGCAAAGATGATACGAACATTCGATTGGCCGTTCTCTCTCTATTCGCTGACCTGCGTCTTGACTAACTTCTGCTATCTTTGCTTTCTCATTAGGTATTCATTGTTAGGTCAACATGGAGGCATCAATGTCCTCTTTACAAGAGAACATTAGCGTATCGATCATCTGGTGGCCTAAACGAACGTGTTTTTGTGTGCGCGCATCCATTCTATTGAGTAACAGCAATCTACGGCAAT
This sequence comes from Varroa destructor, assembly GCF_002443255.2. NCBI lineage: Eukaryota > Metazoa > Arthropoda > Arachnida > Mesostigmata > Varroidae > Varroa > Varroa destructor. The sequence continues at coordinate 44,072,902 of NW_019211456.1, forward strand.
CGAAGTAAGGCTGACGCTTGCAGAAAGCACCGAAGTAGGCGGGTATAATAATAAGGGTAAGTAACACTAGCTATCAGTAGTCACTAGATGCAGGCGTCTCGCCTTCGTTCTGCTTTTTCTGTCCATCTCTGTGGGTGTATGTGTGCGTGTGTGCATATGTGCACGGATCTATGCATGCATTCAAAATGGATAGAGTACTTGCTGTATAGAAGGAGGCGAAAAGGCACGAACAAACACGATACTTCCGAGAGCCTTGCGAAGGTCTAGGCTTTGCCAGGTGAGCGCGTGCTATTTGAGAGGGTGACACGAATTAATGTCGACCACGAATGAGCCATAAGGGAACCGTATTCGGAGACATTTTCTCTCAGTACCTAAACTGTACTAGAGGATGTGCTAGTAGCAAATCACGCGTTTTGGAAGACTTATTTTGGAAGGATAAGAATGTTTAGGAGCGGGGCCTTTGCTCAGTGGACTTTTATGTATGGTTACTTTTTTAGTTCGCGAATTTATATTTCTTTCGGCCTTCCAGCTTTTAAGCGGCATTTTCGTTCATACTAAAAAAATGAGGCTTTGTTTTTTGTCGAGAGTCAGGAATGGTCCACAACATAGCAAGTCTACAATGTTTAACCAACAAAATCAGTCTAAGCATCATGAGAGCTCTCAGTGCTATATAGTACAAATCAGGTCACTTGCACAATATCCGACTGTACCTGTAAACAACGACCCACAAAATGTTTACCTCGCCTACCTTGTATCATTTAGTGTAATTTTTGTTGTGAGAGTACAACTATAACATCTAAGCACTATGAACATATCCGAGAATAGACCTGCGTTAAGTAACTTCTTAATACATTGTAACTAACTTCCTTTGAAGCTAGCACTGTTTGTAGACGTTGCCATGTTTTGACGGATTTTCTGTTTATTTTGTGCAATGTTTTTTACTAGCAGAAGGACCATTAAGAATCAAATCACATTTTCGAGCTTAGCATTGGACAAAAGATGTCCTAGACAAACCTATTAGATCTTGCACTTTTTTCTTGTCTACGAAGAACGTAAGTCAGGTTACATAATTCCCTTATAATGTTTAATGGATGTATTGTAGGTAGGATGTCGATAAGTTTGACCATTGTAAATGCCTCATGAACCACTTGACCGGCTAACTGAGATTCGCAGGTACACGTTTAAACTTGAAACGGCCGCGGTTTGTCTTACAACAGAGTTTCCCAATGCAAAGCTCTGAACCGATCCACTCGCTCAGACGATCGGCGGTCTTCGGCAAAGGTCAATTTGTGACAAATTCTTTCTTGAATTTATTTATTGTTCGTCGCGCTGCTCGCTCGATTTCGCGCGCACACTCGCGCTATAGACCATTCATTCAGAGACCAGGGCTAACACACACCCGCGTCGTTTCAGACCATGTAGATTTCGGAGTGGAAGACCAGGGAGAGGATCTGCGTTTAAATGTGAAGGGAAGACTGGAGAGGCAAACGCGAAAGATTGAAGGGCTCGTCGAAGCATTCGAGACTTGAAGTTCGAGTTCCGAGTCTCTGAGAGCAACCTAGTCAGCAGCAGCGGCAGCACTCGCTATTGCATTTGCTTGATGCGTGATCCTTGTTGCATTGTCCCCGGCCCCTGCTTTATCCTCGGACTTGAAAGGCGTTACCAGAGGGGGCTCGTCCATAGATAGTTGCGACCTCTACCGGCAAGCCATGAAGCTACAGTGACGACCTGCGGTGCGCATACACACACCCCGCGCGCGAGACATGGACCCACAACGCACTGAGCAATCAGATATTATATCGGGGGGCTCGTACCATCACGCGATAGATGACTATAGTAAGCTGATCCTCGTACCTATCATAGATAGATGGCATAATAGTGGATGGCCGTAGAGAACATAACACGCTCGAGCCAACCCCCTCTTCCTCCATTGCGCTATTACCTCTTGTTGCTCTCTTGGTTCTAGCCCGCTATCGTCAATATAAGCACACTCTCTCTTCGTAAACGGACTGTGACAGAGATAGCATGTTAGTATAGAGGGTAATAGTGATACTAGACTGTTAGAGGGCGACGAGTAGATAGATGTCTGTTTGCAATTTTGTTGAAGGGCGATTAGCAGCCACCGCTATCATCGGCGACATCGAAGCCTCTTTGAACTAGTTTCAATGTTGCTCGCCCAATGCTGGGCTTATTATAGGTGAATCGATGCCATCGTTGGAAGGCGATGAAGGGACGCGATGAGGCGGCTCCCACAAAAAGATCAACCGTTCATGTGGCCGTTCGGAACCGGCCATTCTAGTCCACAGTACGACAACAACACCCAAGCATACCACAAAACACTGGTACAGAAAACCAGTGCAAGTATATACACATATAGCGACAGGCACATCCAATAAGCTAAGGTTCACACAACAGCAGATCAGCGAGAACAATAGGCGGGAAGCGATGTGCCACGGTCAAAAAAAAAGAAATTGCCGCACGCCAGAGTTAGATAAGCTGTTTACAAACGTACCGCCCCTAACGAACCGCCTCCATACGGCAAGAAGTTCCTCCGAATGCGACGCCCTTGTGCATTCTTTGCTTTTTCCGACAGGACAAGCAAAATAACGCTAGGAAAGTATTAGGTCTTTTTAGTAGATTAAAAAGGTTAAGAAGGACCGAGCTGAGACGAGATTAGAGCTACCGGAAAAAAAAAAGCCGTGTAATGGGTTATAAGCTGTCAGTAAACTCAGCTAAAGTACGCAAATCCTGATGTATTGCACAACTGCTATCGCTACTGGTAAACGACAAAGTGCTACCGTATCGATGATTCGATTAGAGAATGAGTTTATAGAGGATTGTCAGCATCTAGATGGATGGGTAGGCGAACACCTGATTCACGCAAACGTCCGAAACCGTTTGTTCCTAGTGTAAATGCAAACATCAGGTAAAGTCTTTTCTGCCATAAGTTGGGTCCGGACCCGAATTTTTACTTTGCCAGAGACAAACAATACGCGGAATAAGGCGACTGAACCGATCTACGACGCATTGGCGTCACGCTGACGGAGGCGCTCGCCTGGCAAAATCTGATACTGGCAACCCTTTCGTAGACCAACCAAGGTCTGAAACCCACTACCAATCATAATAATTGTAATATTAAGAGACTCACAAAACGTGCATTATACAGCACTCAACTCATACGTATCAGCTTCATCAGTAAAAGAGAATATTTTCGTTTCAGTATACATATATATATATAGGAGTGTATCTGTACTGCAAAAACGTCAGGTAGGCAATACGACCCAGTGTCGCAAAATGTAGCAACGCCCACTACTGCAGCTTCCTATACATACATACATATTTATCTGATGAAACACTTCCGACAACGAAAACCCGGTGTGTTCGATTAGTGGAGATCTATATGTATGTTCCAACATGTATCATACGGTGTACATCTGAGTAAATAAACCGGTACACGTGAATAGCCGACATCGTAATTACAGCGTATGCAGCTACGTGCGGTCGACAGAAAAAAAGACATCGTATTCTAATTCAGTCATTGCTTCATATTTATTAAGTATACAAATACAAGTTGTTTTGAAGTATCTATAGTGATATCGTGCCGTTGAGATAGTGCAGACGTCTAAAACCTATGTTTAAGTTGAGACGCCGTCTCCGACACGTGACGGGTTCGCGCCAAACGACAGCACTGTTCCCTTTCCACATACATACGCTTGCCAAATATTTTTCTCTGCTCTTTCAACAACGTCAGCGTAGAACACCTTGCGCCCATGTCCCATTGATATAACATTACAGAATATATGGTACGTCGCGCTCATATAGTTAACTGAAAAAAAGGCATAATGTAATTTATTTATGAGAAGTCGCTCACCTCGTCCGAATGTTTGATTGATTGAACTAAGCTTCAGATGGTCATTTTTATCGTGTGTACATAGTAGCCAATTCGTACATATGTATACCTGTTTTTTAAAATTGTCAGCTTTCTTGTCTGACAGACCCTGCATCGATTGAAATGCGTGGTTGTGAAAAAGGACCAACTAAGAAATGGTTTCTCTTGCAGATTGCGGGCTCCCTCCAGGACGGACGCCTGTCATCATGTAGAACATCGACCTCGTAACTGGCTCGTAACACTTTAACTGAACAACCTCATTTATCTAGTTGGCATTGGTGCCACTGTGCTATACCCGTCTCAAAAGGACTTGAAATAATTAAACCGTATATACCTATAATAGAACCTTATAGCGTGGAAGTTTAGGCCATTCCGTTTCCGCCAGTTCCGAAGCAAGTTTCCGCTAAATTCGAGTCGCGCTTTATTATTTATATATTTTATTATTGTATATTATCATTATATGGACGAAAAGTTCCTTTAGAGAATGTAGCATATAAGTTTTTAGGGGCTGCAGCAGACTGATCTGTCATCGAATATTGAATTGATGCCTGATGGTGCCTGGGTGATCTTTGTTTGCATTTGAAAAATGAGCACACACAGCGTCTCAAATCCTCCGTGTCGAGTTCGATTCGTATGGCTAATTTATTATATTTCAACAAAAGAATAAGCTGCCTGAATATCTCGGAATACTTACAACGGTACCAGAATTATGAAATGATACTTCAATGAAAGTTCGCGTATCGAAACAGTCCAAGTTTAACTTAAGGAGAAAGTTCTGTATCTAGTATACGTGTAATCTTCTATTTCGTTAGTTAGTGACTTCAATAAAAGCAAGATCTTGTCATGTATTAAAACTGAGTTGGTGTTTGCCCATCTGCATTGATCGATGGGAAAATGCATCCAAACGGCCGTACGTCAAAAGGTTAGATACAACAAAGGAAAAAACGTGCGACGTTTTCGTGTATATTTGATAAATGGCCTGGTCGAAAATTCGCGAAGGTGGATTTCACCACTATCTAGGTGTATTTCAATGTTCAAAACGATGTACAATTGCGGAGTTTTCGAGAGCGTTGCAAAAATAGTTTTTCTGCCATTATATAGATATCTGCACTAATTGTAGCGTTCAAACTGGCTTCCATATTATATTATCAGGATAATAGATGAACAATAAAATAGCCTTTGTTCGATAAATGAAAAAATTTCGATTTTTCAATGAGCTTTTGATAGTTAACACTAAATCGAACGCCTCTTCTTGGAGCAAGCCACACAAGAACTCTTTCAATTTTTCAATCAGTTTTACATAATTTTATTAGCCGCTGCTGCTATTTATTCTTTTCTGTCAGACAACTTGTTTCTCTCCACGCAAACAGGGGGCCTCGTAAAGCGCCTTCGTAACCGTTGGGGCACTTTTGAAGCCATCTTATTCGACTGATGTTCATATGAGGCACTAACTTTTCTACGATAAATTTTGTACTACAGTTTAATGTATTCGACTGGGTCCTCTCACAAAGCCCGGCAAAAAAATCTGGGCTTCATATCAGCTCAGTCTTTCGTAGGTAGCGTTCCGTCTATAAGTTACACATCCTTGCCGTTAAGTTATTCAAATTCCAATTTCAATTATAAATAGCTTTAATTGGAAAAAGCGCCAGCTGCTAAATTGAATAAGCTTTATTTTTTTAGTTACTAAAATCAAGTTTGTTTCAATGGCACGGTACAATGCAAACAGGCAAATTCTATCCAGCTATAGTATGATCATCGAGAAAAGCTGTTAACTGCTTAATTAGGTTCTCTATTAAACAGCCATGTATAGTTTTTTTAGGTTATAGAGTAAATAACGAAAAAACACTAGCAGACCTTATTTGTTTGGCTTAATTAGTGGACCTCACGTTAATAGATGGAATACATAAAGAATAGATTTAACACATTCTATGCCTATTTTATACCCCATGTACAACGTTCAATCAATACTATGGTAAGGGTAGCTTTACATTGTTAACAATCACACGGTTCCCTTGTATATACTAGATCTTAACTAATGTTCTGAGGGTTTAGCGGTACGAAACGTCTGGATTCAACTTGTCGCAGTGCATCCAACACGGTGACAGCTGGCATTTCAATCAAGAACGTATTCTGTCTAGCAGAATACGCGTACATCGTACCCACTAGAAGAGATAATACGCTCTCAGTTTTTGTGTCGTTGGGATCTGCGGCTGGCGAGAGGACCGAAAGCTTTTTTGCAACAGTTCTAGCACAAGCGGGAGGTCTGCAGTACTCCAAGTCGAACGTTTCTTGTCTATCCAAGTGGGAAGCTAGATAAGCGCCTCGTCTATTCTTCCGCCACCCATCCACATGTATACGAAATGACGAAATAGGGTGTTTTTAATCGCACACATTCATATTATGCGTATTTAATATACAACCGTAGATATAACTGTTGGCTCGAGCCTATGAATACGACCCCAGCCAATCCCATCGTTTCGCTTTAATACCAACTCAAAGAAAACAGCCAGTATTGCCATCGCCGCTCCCGACGTCAAACCAATGCAAAAATAACATAAAATGATGAAAATGCTTAGCGTCCTATTTGCCCTTGTAGCCACCGTCTGTGCTGGACTTACGTCTCCGGCGATCAGCATTGACTCGACCGTCAACTCCCGCGCCGAAAATGGTCTTGACAACTACAGGTTCGCTCACGATGAGAAGCATACTACTGATAGCTCGTTCCACTCGGAGGCCGACAACCCCTGGGGTGTCATCGGGCCTTACGGACTTGCCGATATCGACGGACGCCAGCGTGTTGTGAACTACGTTGCTGACAAGCTTGCATTCCGTGCTTCAGTCAAGACCAACGAGTCTGCAATCGCTCCTTAGGCAGCTGCGGCCACTTCGATTAGTACCCCAGGAACTGCCGCCCTTGCAAAAAGCATCGTAGCTCCGGTGGTAGCTGTGGCCTCGTATGATGAATCGTTTTCTCCGATTGCTACGCGCACCATTGCTGCCCTGCACCATCTCTTGGAGTGGCCTACTCTATAGGAATCTCGCACGCATCCCCAGTTCTTGCTAAACGCGCTATTTGGTGATCTATTTTCGCCTAACTAATCTTTACATTGCCGTCTGCCGCGACCCTCTTTTCATCCCCTTTTTCGGTCTGTACGTATTTTAAACTCAGTTCATTTCTACTGTGGGCAACGTAATCAATTTCGTTTTGTCAACGAGGGTTCTGCACTGAAGTGTTTTGTTCACCAGGCATTGTTTTTTCCACCTGTACCGCGATCGTTCAAGATGGAAATAAAATATGTATCCATCAAACCGATGCCACTGATTACTACTTCTTTTTGCGGATGATCGAGCTGATCTGATCGACATTTGTCGTTTGTAACTAGCAGTACGCTGGTTCAAACCCACTGGCATCCAAGAAACCTGAAGGATAATAATCGAAACTAGAAAAAACCCAGATACCCGCTAGGCGATTTCGCATGTTAGTTGCCGGATGTCCATTACTAAAATAATGAAAAAGGTATTGCCATAGCTATAGGTCGCGCTTTCTCTTTCATAACACGTCACTCACCTTGAAAGTATGCGCTGAAGCGTTTACGTAACAGGTATTCATCTCATAGACAGAACTCACCTGACCTATTTCTATCACACGACAATTTTGAAAACGTAATAAAACGTACGTCAAAGCAGCTACGTTATCCTACGACAGACTCTCGTACATTTAGATTTGAGCAAATGCGTACGATTATTCGAGCTACACGAATAGCTCTTTCTATCGTTCGTTATTATACAGATACATCTTAAGACGACCACATAAAAGCAAAAATTGACAATATCGTGAAAGTCTGATGGTGTCTAACCAATTTCGTAGAGCTCGCACGGCTACTGTTACCAAAATTAAGAAGAAGTCAAAGCACTACAATCTCAACCGTCACCTGTTTTTTTTTTACGAAATCTGCGGCCAGCGGTGACAGCGAATCCAACCATTCTCTTCCGCTTGCTTTACCATTGTTTTTTCTCTCATGGCAATTCTTCTCGGATTGTTCTCACAATCTGCCCTCGGTGGCTTTTCATTCTGTGTCGATTCGGTCCCCTTTCTCAATCGCCGGTATAAAAAGGCGGGAACAACCATTTCGCAGTTTGGCTGCTATGGCCTCTGCTGCCGACGCTACTGGGACAACTATTGCTGTTCTGTAGCTTTCGCTTACCACCACACAGGGCACGCTTCATAGCTACCGAAGGATCCGCTATCGGACGGCGACTCTCCTTCTCTAAGAGGATTGAGTAGCGCAGAACGATACGGAGGGAGGGCCAAAGCGGGACAGGACGGTTTCTGTGTCCAAGAGGAAAGGGATCAGCGACCGGAATCGCCACGATGGAAAGCACCGAACGGTAGTAGAATGGCACGCCGTTGGCGGCCGAGGGTGCCTAAGTATGTAGCTCCGACTCGGGTGATTGGCCTTAGCAGTAGTGATCGCGACGCCAGGGGTAGCCCGGTTCAGAGATGAAGCAGATCTGAGGGTGGTAAGGCTGACTGGCTGGCTGGTCGCGGTTGCTGCAAAAAGTAACTGAGGACCCCCACCCACAGAACACGAAAGGCCCGGGGTAGGGCTATGTCATCCACGTGTGAATGACTCGCAAGAAAGGAGACCACGACGACGTTGTAAGATACGACATATGGAACATGCTTCTATCCCCCGTACACCCTCCCACCCAACGTGTACACACATTGTAATCCGACTTCCTCTGTCTGCTTTTGCCGGGCCACCGAATTCCATTGCTGCTCCGTGATCCATGAGCTCGGCCTAGCCGCTGCAACTGCTACTGGTGCTGCGCAAGCGCTATGATCCCCCTCATACATGCACTTGCGGCGCGCACCCCTCATTTTCTTTCTCCCCATCTGAGTAATGCTCGTGTCGTTCGGATAGCAAACACTGGCGTGGATGGGCAAGTGTCCCCGAGAAACGAAACGGTCCCCCTAAGAATGGGGCTCCTTAGTCCTTGGTCCGGGGCAAGGGACCGGGAAGAGACAGGCACTGTGCAGGAGCAACGTCGTGTTGGCAATTGAGCCAGCCGTTGAACTGCAGCTCGCCCTGACACGGAGTCCTGCATTCTGTTTCGTTTCGTACGATAGTGCGCTAACCCAATTGGGTGGCTGCTGCTGCACCAAAAATCAAGTTTGCTCAATAGCGACCAATTGAGCTCTTTGACTGTAGCCACTGCTGCTTGTTGTACCGATTGCTTATGATGTGTTACTGGTCGCGCGAGCGAACGAGAGAGAGAGAGAGAGAGAAAGGTAAAATGGGAGCGAATGAGAGACGACACGAAATGCACGGGAATGGGGTCGGGAGTTGGGTTGGTCGTTTGGAGAAGAGTCGTGCGATGGGTGCGATGGTCAACGGAGCAGAAGAGTCCCGCCGCTTTTGTCACCTCTGCCTCTGTTGACGCGTGCCCCACACCATCATCCCCAAGATGGCTAGCCCAGAAGGAACAGCAGTAGCTAGTGCCATTGTTGCTGCCCCTGTAGTTGTGGTCAACATTGTTGTCGCCGTTCGGAAACGGAGTCAGAGGCGGCGGCGGCGGCGATCATCCCGCTGCTCGGATCGTTGTAGTAGAGATCAGGACAGTCTGGTTACCCACAATGGTTTGTCTGTACGTCAGAACCCGTAGCATAAGCTTTGAACACCGTAGTGCTTGACTTACGCTGGTGATTTCGACCAACGTAACTCAAGCAAACGACTCCGACAAACGGTACTACGCCACAGAGCACCACTGGCACCCGTCGCTAGCTTCTAGCGGACTTATTCGCTTTATCATTGTTGTTCTATTGCAGCATTGTCGCAGCGGTAAAGAGCAAATCACTGTTCGCAACGGCAATAACGGAGCTGCCCTACCAATACGCCTTGGAGATGAACGGCGATGACAGCAACAGCGACAACGACAACAAAAACAACAATAGATAGGAGGGCTCGCACGTAGCAATATCTGCCTGTTCTTACGTGACAAATACGCCCTATAATGAGGCTGCGCAGAACAGAAGTTCGGTGTATCAATGTCAGGCCGCCGATTTTGCCTTTTTTGAGCCTGTTCAGGCAAGACCAATTATACAGGCACATGCCTACGTATAACAATACGCTCTGCTACCGAAGGATGACTGAACCGCACTCTACTAGCAAATAACAATTACTGAGATAAAACACAGATTTGAACAGCGAAAAATATTAGAAAAACGGCGAGCGCAGTGAAACAGGACATCAACGCAGTCGAATAATAGCAATAATATAAGTAATACTTGATAAACTGAATTACTTAATCATGTGGGTGTGTTCAACAAATTTGTAACCAATAGGTAACATATAAATCTCTCTTTAATCTGAGATCAGCTTCTTTATAGCTGCGATGAGCCGGCTAAATTTTTCTATGAAGAGTAGAATAAGACGCATTGAGGTAGCAAGCAGAGTATGCGACAAACAGGATTTATCGGGTGTGAGTATACTATACGGTTTGGGATCAGCCTAATCAACAATCATCTGCATATCTTTTCCTTCTTGCAAGGTTGTTGACAGCCTGAGATGGCTTTAAGGCAGATTCGTTTCGTTCTGTATGTGTGTGTAATAAACAGTTGATACGTGCTGCTCGTTGGGCTTATATTCTTGCATGCGTGATCCATCTGCACAGTTGCTTGCCGAGCCTATGTAAGCAATTGAGCTTTGGGAGAATACGATGGGACGTGTAAGGACAATATTTGCTGGGTAGAGCCTGGTTCTAGCTTATACGAACTAGCTCCTACCGGTTCTACAACTGGCCACTCATTGTGGCCTTTCACCAAAAAACAT